>NC_142474.1:31551893-31854924 GCF_049115385.1 Moschus berezovskii | reverse complement strand
TAATGCAACCTTTTAATATAGTGCTATGCATGCTGCTTTATTCATGCATTAGATAACAAAATCTCACATTAGGTCAAATAATATTAAAGTAGCAATCAGAGTAAATAATAGTTCAAGATATCTGTGACAAATGAAATGCAGCATGAATTATAATTCTTATTAGTGATAAAATCAAGGGTACTACAAATAGCACTACACTATCACTCTACATTCATTTAAAAAGTACATTTATTTCTTTGGCTGAGCCAGGTCTTAGCTGTGGCATGCAGGACCTTTCTCCAGTTGTGGTGCTTGGACTCTGGGGAGTGCAGATTCAGTAGTTGTGGTAGTGGGCTTAGTTCCTCTGCACATGTGAGATCTTAGTTTTCCAATCAGTGATCAAATCCATGTCCCCTGAATTGCAAGGCAGAGTCTCAACCACTGGACCACCAGGGCAGTCCCTCACTTTACATTCGTAATGATAGGAAACACTAAGTTTCAGTTAAAAGTTATTGAGAATAAAGAAGGGATTTTTTTATTTTCCCCATCCAGGTTCACTGTACTGATTTCTACTGATGGACACCTGGAGCTCTGGTTAGGACCCCTGAACTGGAGTATTTATAGGCCTAGGAAAGTGACATTCAAATCATCCAGCCTCACACTGAATACTAATATATGCTTCATAACAACTCAAAGGAACAAGATGGTTTAACCTCTCTCACTTGTCCAAGAGTCTGGTTAGGAAACTATTCAAGGGTCTGGACTGAACTTCCCTATTCTCAGGTAATATCAGTAAAAGATGCCTTAATAAGAACTCAAAGTCCAGGAGAGCTCACCAAACTCACCAGAATACAATGACCCGAAACTGATGATCACATTTCCTTGGCTTGAGTCATTTGGTACCATTCATCAATTCCTTTCACTCTTTTGACAGCCACACAGCTTGATATCATGAGCAGATGTTGTTTGCCAGACTGGGCTCAGATTTGTGCAGAATTTAGGTATGGAAATAATGTTGTAGTTGCCCTCAAGGAAATTAATATTTTCTGGGATGGAAATTAGATTATCAGAGATTAGACTAAGATGGCTCATCTCCTTTCCTGCCCTCGATTTCCTAAAGTAATGGAAAGCATAGCTTTGAGAAATTGTAAATCTCCCACTTTTTCTCTACTAGAAAGAGCAATGTTTGGAAGAAAGAAATGGTGGTGAATGGCAAGAGCAGTGTGTAACTTGGGACTAGGGAGTCAATGAAGGCGATGGTCCTAGTCTCTGGTTTTTATTCTGGAGATAGAGGAGTTTGTCACATTAATAGTAACATTGATAATTATATTATCAATTATAATATCAATTAGCTATATTATTAACAGACTTTTATTGACACAGAACTTTTCCTGTGTTCAAGTTTCTTACACATTTATTTTCTAATTTAAATCTTTTCACCTCACAACAGTAGAGAATGCCCTGCCTAAAGGAATGCAGAGAAAAGGCACAATCCCCCCAAGATTAGAACCACTGTATTCTTTCCCTTGGGCTGGGAAAATGCCTTGCACGTTTTGGGAAGGATTAGGTACATAAATCACAGACAACTTAGTTAGTGGTTCTTAAATCTGTGTGAATCATCTGAAGGAGCCTGTTAAATATGCTTTCTGGGGACCCAATCCTGAAATTTGAATTCAGCAAGTCTGGAGTAACATAAGTCTGCATTTTAAACAAGTGCTCCATGTCCACTTGTGTCATGTGCTTTAGGCATGTACTTTATAAACAGCGAGTGACTGAAATTTACAAAATCGGTCTGAATTTTCCTTTTAGGGTCACACTTACAAGGTTGAGATAATTTGTCTCTAATTACTATCCCTGAGATCCAACCAGTCCATTCTAAAGGAGATCAATCCTGGGTGTTCATCGGACGGACTGATGCTAAAGCTGAAACTCCAATACTTTGGCCACCTCATGCGACGAGTTGACTCACTGGAAAAGAGTCTGATGCTGGGCGGGATTGGGGGTGGGAGGAGACGGGGAAGACAGAGAATGAGATGGCTGGATGGCATCACCGACTCTGTGGACATGAGTTTGAGTGTACTCCGGGAGTTGGTGATGGACAGGGAGGCCTGGTGTGCTGTGATTCACGGAGTCGGAAAGAGTCGGACACGACTGAGCTACTGAACTGAACTGAACTGAAGGGGAGTTCAAGCCGGGGCTACAGTATTAGAAAACAAAGGTCAGAGCAAAGAACAAGACCACCTAGGAAAAAACAACGAGGAAACTTGACTAATGCAGATTAATAACCGGGCAGGCTCGGAGACTGAAGAAGCCAGGCACACACACACCTTCTCCTATGCATTGTGTGGTGTTCATTAACGTCTTTAGTATCGGACATACGATTGTTCACTAACAATTGATGAAAAGAATAACAAATACGAGGACACAAAAACATTAAGACAGATTCTCCAGTACTGTTTTTCAACTTGCTATTAAACTTAGGTCCCCGTTTGATAGAAATGAAACCTCATATTCGCCTTTAATGTTATTTTCAAGTTTCAATATAGATACGGTGACTGAAAGTAAAGCAATTGACAACGCAGCTCTCTCCCGCATCAGGGGGTACCGGAAGAGGTGAGCCCAAGAGGATGCCAGCGGAGGAGAACCACCGGGTTAGCTGTTTTGCTTGGAGGAAATAAGCGTACCGCCCAACATCCCTGCCGGGCCGGAAATAGGGGCCCTGGGCCGCTCCAGCTTCCGGCGTCACTTCTCCGCGACTTCCTGCGAGGGACATGGCTGCCCTCAGCCGTATCCGCTGGCTGACCCGAGTGAGGCCCGGGACACGCAAGGGCAGGCGGGAGGGCGGCGGGTTTGTACCGGGCTCACAGAAGTATTCGGGGCCTGAGGCTCCCAGATCCGACTTAAAAGTCTTGTGTGTCTGTTGCAGGCACTGGTCGCCGCTCCGAATCCCGGAGCATGGAGGAGCCTGTGTACCTCGACCGTGGCGCAAGCCTCCTTGCGGACCCAGGTAAGCGCAGGCCCGGCTCCGTTCTCGCCCAGGCGCCTGACATCTCCTCTCCTGGCCATCCCCTCCACCCCGCCCCAGAACCCCTGTCCTCGCCCCAGCTCTAGCTCTGCCGCCCCTGCTCGCAGGGCGAGGACGTGAGGGTGGAGGGCGCCTTTCCCGTGACTATGCTACCAGGAGACGGCGTGGGGCCTGAGCTGATGCACGCTGTCAAGGAGGTGTTCAAGGTGAGTGGCCTGGGGCGTGACAGGGACGATTGCTTGAGTTGGAAAGGACTTACTCTTTTCTGATCCTGCGATGTTTGGCGTCTGTTCTTGAAGGCTGCCTCAGTCCCAGTGGAGTTCCAGGAGCATCACCTGAGCGAGGTGCAGAATATGGCGTCTGAGGAGAAGCTGGAGCAGGTGCTGAGTTCCATGAAGGAGAACAAAGTGGCCATCATTGGTATGTGTGCCGAATAAATGCTCATTAAGCTTCCCTCAGCACACACTAATACATGAACACTTCTGAGTTCTCACCACTGATTGGTGACCTTCAGTGGGAATCCAGTTGGAAACCCAGGAGTTGCGAGATCATGTGCCTCATGCTCTATGCAGGAAGGCTTTATGAATTTGTAGTCTGTCGTGGGGCTACGTCATGGGTCATTGTGCTTAGTCCAGTCAGACTCTGTTTGGACTGTAGCTCGCCAGGCTCTTCTGTCAGTGGAATTTTCCAGGCAAGAATACTGGAGTGGGTTGCCATTTCCTTCTCTTGGGAAATGGTCATCAAGTCTTGTTAATTGTGTCTCAGCAATGCCATTTCTAGCTTCCTCTTTTCTGTCTTTGCTTCTGCTTTCCTACCGTAACTGCCTCATTAGACTTTTTGGCTTTCAGTTCTGCTCCTACAGTCAATCCTCTACAGCTCTTCTCTTGGAAAGACCACCATGACTTTGCCAGTCCCAGCTTTAGGGTAGGAAAGCAAGTTTGTTATTCTGCTTCAGCTTTTCTGCCTTTGTTTATGCAACATTTGTTCTGTTCTTTGGTCACTCCAGACTATGTTAGTTTCTAAATAATGTGTACTGTCTTGACTTTTGCTGTTCCTTCTGCCCACAGTGTTCTCCTTTTGGCTCCTTCTGTCATAATCTTCCTTAATCACTGTATTAGTTTCTGAATGCTGCCACAAATTACTTTAAATTTGGTGGCTTAAAATAATAGAAATTTTATTCCTTCCCAGTTCTGGAGGCCAGAATCCCCAAATTAAGGTGTTGGCAGAGCTTCACCTGAAGACTTGAGAAGAATCTTCCTTAGCCTCTTCCAGCTTCTCTGGTGGCTCCTGGTAGCTGCTGGCACTCCTCAGTGTTTCTTGGCTTGAAGATGTGTCACTTCAGTCTCTGCCTCTATCTTGATATGTTTTTCTCCACTCTGTGCCTCTGTATCTGTTTCTCCTTTTCTTATTTAAGGACTTGTTACTGGGTTTAGAACCTACAAGGATCCAGTGTGAATCCATCTCAAGATCCTTATTATATCTACAGACACTGTCTTAACAAATAAGGTCACATTTACAGGTTCTGGGGGTTGACACTTGGACATGTCATTTTGAGAATCACTATTTAACCTGGTACACTCACTCAAAAGGTCTGGCTGAAGTGCTAGATGTTCTATGATACTTCCTGGTACTGCCAGAGGGAATTTGTTCTCTGTGCTCCTGTGCATGTTGGTAATACCTCTCCCATGGTATTTATCATGTCCTTCCTATTAACTTTCTTCCCCCAGTGCATTGTTTGCGCCTTGAAGACAGGAGTTTGTGTTGTTTTTTGGTTGGTATTCCTAGTGCCTGACACATATGTGTTGGTTGAAAAGATGTCACATATGTAGACACAGAAACATCAAGAAAGGTCACAGGTCTAAGTTGTTTCTCAACCTGTTTAATCCAAGCCCTTTGAGAACATGAAAAAATTTTTTTCTGTTCTCTTAGGTCATTTTGAAGTTTCAACCTACATCTGGTGACTAGAAATGAAACAATGGACACAATGTTTCTGGTTTTAACTACATTATTCTCCTTTGCCCCTTGCCTCCAGAGGCAAATAAGGGTCACTTATTTGGGAGTGTGAGGTGGGAGTCTGGGTTGCATTATGTCACTGAGGGGACACCAATCCGGGTTCTTTGAACTTGGCCTGTGCTTGATTCTTCCTCCCCAACCTCTACTTTGTTTATGCAGGAAAGATCCACACCCCAATGGAGTATAAAGGGGAGCTAGCCTCCTATGATATGCGGCTGAGGTAGGTGATGGGAGGCTGTTGGTGAGTGGGGTACTGGGGCACCAGGCACAGTGTTTATGATCTGCCCTATCCCCAGGCGGAAGTTGGACTTGTTTGCCAATGTAGTCCATGTGAAGTCACTTCCTGGGTACAAGACTCGACACAACAATCTAGATTTGGTGATTATTCGAGAGCAGACAGAAGGGGAGTACAGTTCTCTGGAACACGAGGTGAGGTCCTAGAAACTGGGGAGCAGGGGTGAAGAGGGGAGAGAGGCATAGCTCCTTCTTCCCTTCTATCCAGTGTCACCCAGCTGCTTCTCTCTTACGCAGAGTGCGAGGGGTGTGATTGAGTGCTTGAAGATTGTCACTCGAACCAAATCACAGCGGATTGCAAAGTTCGCCTTTGACTATGCCACTAAGAAGGGGCGGGGCAAGGTCACGGCTGTTCACAAGGCCAATATCATGTGAGGGACATAACTTTGCATGGGGTAGGGTCTTGGGAGGTAGCCCCCAACACTCTCCCAGCTGAATATGTTCCCTTTGGCCCATGAACAGGAAACTGGGGGATGGGTTGTTCCTGCAGTGCTGTGAGGAAGTTGCTGAACTGTATCCCAAGATCAAGTTTGAGAAAATGATCATAGACAACTGCTGCATGCAGGTAAGGCCCTCCCAGTGTCTCTGTTCTCATTGAGAAGCAAGGCAAGGAGTTGGATTTATGTCTCTTCTCCATGCTCCCAGCTGGTGCAGAATCCTTACCAGTTTGATGTGCTGGTGATGCCCAATCTCTATGGGAACATTATTGACAATCTGGCTGCCGGCCTGGTTGGGGGAGCTGGTGTGGTCCCTGGTGAGAGCTACAGTGCAGAGTACGCAGTGTTTGAGACGGTGAGTGAGGTCACCTCCTCCCTCAGCCCTCTTGTGTGTGCCCTTCATCTGACCGCATGTCCCCGATAGCTCTCCTCCAGTGCATCCCCCTAGCCTGCTCACGTCCCCCAACCCTTGCATCTTCTCAGTGTTCTTAGGCTGACCTCTCATGTAATGCCCTTCCCTGACCTCAGATTCTGCAGAATGTCTGCTGCTAGTGACTCTGGCCTGCTCATCTGTCCACAGGGTGCCCGGCATCCATTTGCCCAGGCAGTGGGCAGGAATATAGCCAACCCCACAGCCATGCTGCTGTCAGCTTCCAACATGCTGCGGCATCTCAAGTAGGTCACTGCCAGGCTAGGATGGTGGCTGGGTGGTGTGGGGAGCATGGGTGGGGAAATCAGGACGATGACGTGGTGGTGATGACGTGGGGGTAATCTAGTTTCTGTCCACATTGGCAGTCTCGAGCATCACTCCAACATGATTGCAGAGGCAGTGAAGAAGGTGATTAAAGTTGGCAAGGTGAGTTTAGAAAGGCTATGGGGTTTAGGGTCTTGGCACTAATTTCTGGGAACCTGAGCTGGGGCCTCCTCTCCCTCCAGGTCCCCAGAGCCTCTGCTCTTCCCCAATCCTGTCAGGGCTGTTCATTTCTCTTCTCTTGGCTGTCTCATTCTCTTGATCATCTTTGCCTCCTAGTTTCCCATCTGCTATTTCCTCTTTCATCCACTGGCAGAACTTGTAGCTTCCTATCTAGCGTGGGGGGGAGATGGAGGAGCAGAGGGAGATAGCTGACAGGATGAGGCACCACTTTCTCCACACCTGGAAGCCTATCCTTATCTGCCACTCCCCTGCAGCTAAGTATCTTCCTTCTGTCTGACTTGCATTCCCCATCTCACTCATGCTGAGCTTCTTCCCCTGCTGAGGCTGCAGCAGAGCTCGAATAGTGGCTGTGGCCCTCAGAAGACAGGAGCGCACAGGTTTGTGCTTTTCCAAACCTGGCTGCCTCCTTGCATCTCTGCTGCATTGCATCTTGTTTTCCTGGCCTCGTTACCCTCTTTGGATTCCATTTCCATCACATTGCCCTGCCCCTCACCTTCATGGGCTCTCTTCTCTTCTTCACCACGGTTATTGCCGGTGGTGGCTGTAGGTACGGACTCGAGACATGGGCGGCTACAGCACCACAACCGACTTCATCAAGTCTGTCATCGGCCACCTGCACCCCTATGGGGGCTAGAGCCCTTTATTCCCTCCAACCTCACAAGGACCATACACCTCCCTTCAGTACTGTGGACCAGAGAAGAGCCCTATACCTCTAGACCATAATTACCTTCTGGGCAGAGCCTAGGTTGTCAGGAGCTGGCTTCCTTAGGGAACAGTTAGGTGGTGGGGGGTTAGGGATGGGGCCCAGGCCACAGAGATGACAACAATTCTCCCCTACAGGTTCGAACTTCTGACATGGGTGGTTATGCCACCTGCCAAGACTTCACTGAGGCTGTCATTGGTGCCCTGTCCAACCCATAGGTCCCACCCACACCCATGTTAAGGTGTCCAATAAAACATGGTATGACTCTTGTGAATTTGTTTTTATTTTTATTGGGCTCTAGGGAATGGGATGGGGAATACCTCTGTTAAATTATGCCCCATTAGAAGATGTCCATTCTAACTTTCCTGGGATAGCTTTCGGAGTTTTTTCTTTTTCTTGGAGCCGCTGTTCTTGTTGGCAGCAGCCTCTTCAGGTCCACTGCTGAGTGGCTCCTCCTTGGAAGACAATTTCCGCTTTTTCTTGGGGACCCTCTTGTTTTCTGACTCATCAGCGTCAGTAACTGGTTCCTCTTTGGGAAAAGATTTCTTCCTCTTGGGAAGACTTCCAGTACCAGCTGTCTCTTCAAGATCACTACTAACTAGCTCTTCCTTGGAAAAAGATTTCTTTTTCTTGGGTTTGGAAAAAGAGACAGATGGGTCTTCCATTCCATTCTCCTGAAGAGCCTCCTGGGGCTTTTGCTTTTTCTTCTTTTTGGGTCTTTCACTTGTCTCCTGATGGCAGAAAGGGAAAACTGGCATGAAGTAGTGTCATCTGTTTTATGTATACATACCCGTGTTAGAATTCCAGCTGTTAAGTACTCAGGGAAGAAAGACTAGTGAAAAAAGCATTAAAAAACTGCCCAGTGTTTCTGGGATGATTTTAATGGAATGGCTCTAGCTTTGGAAATCCATGTCAAATCAAAGGTAACCCACCCCCCTCCTCCATCACTTAAAAGGTAGAACACACAGTTATCCTTAGGTAATTTACAGAAAAACTTCACCATGCTAGTCACAAAAAAGAATCATGATGCCAAGTTCCAAAGGGGACCCTGAAACACTGGCACTGCCGACAATCCTAGGGAGAGTGATTCTTCCATAGCAGCACATTGGAGCCCTCCCTGTTCCCCATGCCCAGTGTGAGACGCTATCATCTCCAGACACATCTGAGAATAAGCACGCAGTTTGCACTACCCCTGGTTAAGAACTCCTGGAAGGCAGCAGAGGCAGAACACACTTGCCCAGAGAATGAACAGGTGTTGCTGCAAACGAGCTCTCTGGGCTCTTAATAGTTCTCTCAGCACCTATCTCCTTCCTATAGAATCAAGAGGTAGATTTTTGAGACTTCAAGTCTTTATTTCAAGCCAAAAGCATGTACTCTAGACCCTGACTTGAGATGCTATATTCTCTGTTCTGCTGTTTTCTGTCCTACAATCTAAGATCTTTACCTAGGGCTGAGGACTGACAGTTCACTACTGACCTCACACTCCTCCGGGGCACTGCTATTTTCTGAAGAAGCCAGGGCAATTGCAGCCAGCCTTTTCTTTTCCTTCTTCAAGCGTTTCTTCTCCTGTTTCTCGAGCTTCCTAGTAATCTCAGCAGCCGCTTCCTCTGCCTGGCCAAAGAAAGATGCTGAAAAGGCTTGAAGACCTCTGGTTCCCCAGGTCTCTCTCATGGTTTTGTTGGATCAGGCTCATTAAATCAGTTTTTTGCCTCCACTCTACATGGTCAGGGTAAGACAGTTCATCACCTCCAACAGCCAGCTCTTATTCTACCCCACTCGACCTACCCAAACTGACCTGAACTACTGCTTCCTTCATGACATCCAGATTCTTTCGGGGAATCTCTCCAGTCTCATAGAACGACAGCCGCTCCTCAACTTGTTCTCGAAGCTTCTCCCCAAAAACACTGGTGGGCACCTCTGGATGTGTTTATGTAAGTAAACAAAGCACATCAGCCCCTAGAAAGACAAACTACTAGCTCAACCTCCAGTAATCCCTCTACCCTCAGCTTTACTCAGACCCAAAGTATCAACACTCACTAGGTGAACTGCTGTTGACGAAAAATACTGCCATCATTGTAGAAGCTGCTAGGGTAGTCACCCTCCCCACCCTCCCAACTGCCCACTTCCCCACCCATACCAGAGAAGCAATCGATTCGTGAGGCAATACTGCATTTGTTTGCCAGGTATCGGGAGATGCGACCTTTGTTCTTGGCAGCTGCTCGGCCAATGAAGGTAGAGTGGAAAATGAGTCCATATTTTGGGGTGTTACCCCTTGTCTTCAAGGCTCTGGGAGAAGAATATTCAGCGGAAACTTTTAAGATCAGAAATCTCAACCGTGTTAGCTAAGGCGGTGCCTCCCTTCCCTTTCCCCGCAGTTTCCAGAGTGAGCCTCAGGCCAGGTTGGGTTTCTACCCCACCTCATGCCAACCCACCGCTCCCAGAGGCAGAGGGAAGGCATCCAATGTCGCTGACCTGGAAACTTGGTCCCTTTGCTGGGCCCAGGGAATCACTCAGACACCAGGACTGGCCATCACCCCCATAGCAGAGGACTGTATAGGTCAGGGAGCCCTGGTCAACCATCACTGTGATCCCCAAACAAGCAAGTGGGCACCAGAAGTGGCACCTGAGTGTGAGCAGGTGCCCTCACTGGTACCTGAACAGGGCCTTTTCAGCCCCAAGGATCTGCACTGTGGATGCTGGATACTTGGCCAGATTGGTGAGACTGCCAGCGTGAGCAATGAGACGTGCACCTACCTAGAGAAAGAATCAAGGAGTCAAAGAAGCTGGAACTGCCAACATACCAATTGCATAACTTGCTTCAACCTCCTCCCCATCAAGTTCAACTGGGGAAGATAGGCCACAAAATACAACAATATGACGAATACACATGGTAATCCCATAATCCCCCATCTTTTGGTTTCCCATGACGCACCGCTTCCCCAATTAGGGCAGACAGGCTGGGGGCTACTTGGCTCATCTTGGATCGCAGGTAAGTGTGTAGACTCTGGCGGTACTCTGACAAAGACACCACACGACTGGAGAAGCTCTCAATGTTTATCAAGTCTATGGCTGATATGTCCATGCCTAAAGAAGGTCAAGTGTGAATGCAGAAGCCCAACATTCAGAGTCCCATACTTTATTTTCACTGCTAGGCTCTGTACTGACCCATGGAAGACCGCGAGGCATCCAGAATAGCCTTAGCCTTGGCTGCATCCATTGTCAGCTCCTCCAGCTTCTCCAACTTTTCTTCATTAAGCTCCTTCCGGTTTCCAATGAACTGAGCAAGGCGGCAGTAGGTAGCATTGTCATTGATGATCTTTACCAGCTCAGGAAAGTGATACCCATACCACTCCCTGCAAAGAACCACAATCACTCCCTGGCCCAGCTGCCATGCCTCAAAGCTACACTCAGCCCTCTCCTCATCTACTTTATGCCTGGAGGAAATGGGAACAAATCAGATCCAAAAACCTCCATGTCTCCCCATTCACAATACAGACCAGGTAAAGGGCCTGCCTGGGCTGAGGTGTATATGGGGTGGATTTACTCTGCCTCCTCTTTCTATACAGTCAGTGTAAGAACACAGCCTGTGGTAAGTATCAGGAGGCCCAGCTCTACCAGTCCTGATTTCACGGTTCAAAATTAGCTAACCCAGACCCAAGACCTTGTTTCTCAGGTCACCCCTGCACTTTACCTGACACGCATGGAGAAGGTATTGATATCCTTATCCAGCTGGTCCAGGAGGCTAATGGACTGGATGATCATATTGTCCACTCGGTTCACATTAAACTTAACTTTGGCACGAGAATAGCTGTGTCCCAGCCCCAGTTGGGCTTTACAAGCAGACAGATCGGTCAGACCTTTCACCAGGTTGTGGAAGTGCAGACGAACTCCTAGAAGAGAGTGGGACTGTGAGTAAGGAAAGGCTCTGAGCTAGTTCCTGCATGCACAGGCACCAGACAAGCAGGAGGGCTTCTAAAGAGCAACCTGCTAGGTTTCCAGACCACCCCCCTCCCCGTCCCCAGCTCCAGATTTCAAAACTGTCTCACCTCGAAGGATCTCTGCTATGACACCTCCAGTCTGGCAGTTGTATCCTAATTCCTCTTGTATAGCCGCACCTATCTTGGGGTCCCCAACCCCCAGAAGTACTTTCTTCTTTTTGGATGGCAGGTGAGTCTCCAAGAGCAGGCGGAGGTCCTCATGAACAACACCTCAAGGCAAAGAACAGAGTTCCCACTAACATGCTGAAGGATGTTTAAATTGTAAAAAGGGATCTTGTCCCCTCAAGTGCTCATTAGTGAGACTAATCTTACATTGGTCTTGCAGAGCATGCTAAGATGGCCTGTGCCTAGAGCCCTCCTCTTACTCAGAGGCTTTGCTCAGAGACATGGAGACATCAGTGATTACACTCAGGGGATTGACAGACTCAAGTCATCACTGCAAAGCCAGCATCAACCACAGGAGACCAGAACTCAGGCCCAATAACATAAGTGTAAAATATATTACTGAAAGCTTGAAACACACCCTGGAGCACAATGGATGTATTTAGTACCAGATCTGCCTTCTGGGACTAAAACTCTTTCTCCAAGCTTTTGGCATCAAAATTTCCCTTTGCAATCAACTGAACAAACTAGCAGGGAACCACATTTGATTGGATCTACCATTATACCAGCCCCTCAACCCCAGCCTGATTTCACTTAAAAATCATTTATTACTACAGTGCCTACAAGAAATAAAGCCTACATCCTAGGTTGTTAAAAGGTTAACAGTAGCAAGAACTACATCTCGGCTCATCTCCCTACAATATTTAGTGGCCAACTCACCTTCAGACACAGCGTTGGCATTTTCCAAGGCAACCTGGGAAGAGGAAAAGGGACAAAAGGCCACAAGACGAACGATGTTGTGGAATTTGCCCAGGTTCAGCACGCACTCCTCCACCTGCGGGGAGAAAGATGAGTGATTTCCTTCCCTCCCGCTTGCCTCTAGGGCGCAGTAAAGCAGCAACAGCTCTTGGACCTGAACGCACTTTTAGGACCAACCGAACACTAAAAATGGACAGATCATGGGTCCTAAATCCCGGTTCCGCTTCATCGGTACGGGTGGAATCTGGGAAGCTTACTTTTTAATGCTTCTGACGCAATTCTAATTACGAATGCAGGTAAGGACCCCCTGCTTTCGAACTGTCGGGCCCAGCGCACCTCCCAGCGCGCGGCCGGCCACGTGGGAGCGCGCGGTGCATGCTGGGGCCCGCGCGGCTAGAGGGGCTGCGGAGCCGCAGGCTAGCCCACCATGTCCACCCACCTGCGGCAGTAGAAGGCTGATCTCCTCCACCTCCTTCAGCGCCAGAAGCGCGTAGCCGACCGCGTGCTCGAAAAGCACGTGCAGCAACACCTGAAAAGGGAGCCGAAACGCCAGAGTAAGCGCCGATCCTGCGTTTGCTCAGCCCCGTCCCCGGGGAAGGCCCTGGTCCAGTCCCACGCTCCGGCCCAAACCCAGGCCTAAACCACGGCCTCCGCCTCGCCCGCAACCTACAACCAACTCCTCACCATGGCGGTCGCTCCTGGTCCGGCTCGCACTGCGGCGAGCGCGCTCTGGGGCGCGGAACCAGACTCCGGAGGCCACGCCCCCGCCTCGTCAGCCAATCAGAGGCCGGGGACGGTACCTTCCGGCTCCTCGGGAGGGGTCGCCCGGTGGTACGGCCCGCAGGCGGGGACAGGGGCGCGAGCGCCGGCAAGTCGGCCTTTTCCGGTCTCTGCTGTGGCGTGGTTGCTTGGTACGCGCCAGCCGGAACGGGCCCTGCAGGCTGCAGAACGGTTTGGAAAGGCGCTTTTCTGGCTAACTGTCCATTCACTCTTGTTTTCATCCTGTAAGTTACAGGCAGCAGAGTTTGGTGGGATCCGGGCTGGAGGCCCTCGCCCGGATCGCGGCGACACTTCAGAAACTATTGCGGAGTCCAGCCTCCGCAGCGCTAGGCATCTCAGGACCTAGGCCCCACCCCACGCCCCCAGGATACCAGGACCCCCCGCGTCCACACCCAGCAATAGGGGTCTACTCTTTCCCTGGCCAGGGTTCTGCGCGGGCTTCCCTCATCACTGGGGCGGAAGCTGGGCCTGGGGCGCGCTGGCGCGGACTTTGAAGTGATTCTCATTGGCTGACTTCGTGCTTTTCAGTTATATTTTATTTTTAGAAATAAGGGCTTCAGGCGCTGAAGTAGGAAAGAAAGATGATCCCATCTTTTTCCGGTTCGGTTTATTGTTCCCTGCTTCGGCAGAACCTTCCTTTTGCGGAGCCACGTGTCACTCGCCACAACTTCTTAGTACCCCGTTAGTTCCAAGTGAACGGGAGCTGCTGTCGTGTCCTCTGGGCAGCTTTAAGGCACTCAGGCGACAGTTTTGAAATTATTGATTCTTTTGCTTTAATAATGTCTGAGTTACAAGTCCAAAACCTGGTTACCCCAAAATGGTATATATATGTTGGTAAATTTGAAAATAAATCATCTTAAGGGGGTTTTTACAACTTAAATTCCCACAACTAGCGTGCATTTATAATTTAAAGGTATTTTCTTAAGCAGTTCAGTTATTTGACAAGATTCAAGTACTGAACTCTTAAAATCTAGTAGATTAAATTTTAATCATAAATCTTAAAATCTCATAGTCTTAATATTGCTTACAAATGTGCTTACATTTTGTTGCCTGTATCCACTTAAAATCATGAGTTCAGACTCCATCTCATGTTTTAAAATGGAATTGCAAAGTTAATCTGTTACATGAGAATGTTAAATTTTCTTAAGCATTATAAATGCCAAATTAAATAGAAGTTTCCAAATGTATTGGAAAATGTTAATGCCATGACTGATTTACTTGATTACTTCTGTTCTTAATCCTAAATATTCCTGGGGCTACAGGTGCTTGTCTACTAAAGTAGGGAATTTCAGAGGCGAGGTTGGAATCCATTAATCGGTTTGCAGAATTAATTTAGACATTCTTGGCCAGCATTAAAAAAGTAGGATGAAAAAATAAGGAAATAATAGTCCATCACATAGGGTAAGGAGTATTGATTTGTAAAATTTTTGTTTTAAACATATATATATAATGTGTAAGTATACATATATACATGTATATACATACATATACACCATATATATGTTATGTAAATGCACATTTCTGTGGATTATATACTAAAAGCCTGAAAGTCACTGAGCTGAAAGTTTACCCCATGGCTTTAGATAGATTTGAGTCCTCTGATATAAAGGAACTGTGTTAAAGCAGTTTGCTAATTAGAGTGGTAGCTGAAGAAAAGTGCGCTTCAACTTTTGAGGTAGAAAAGCTTATAATTAGATAAGGATATGGCATAAACACTCCTTTATCCCCCCTCTTTGCTAAACTATCTCCCCTTGTGCTTCATAATCCTGACCTCCATGGGCATCTCTGCAGCATGTGATGTCAAAGATTATATCTCCTTTGCTGTCGAACTGTTTGTTAAATTCACTGAATTTGGGGATAATTTTTTAAATAGCAGTAAATATGAGATGGCTGGATGGCATCACCGACTCAATGGATATGAGTTTGAGTGAACTCCGGGAGTTGGTGATGGACAGGGAGGCCTGGCATGCTGTGATTCATGGGGTCGCAAAGCGTCGTACACGACTGAGCGACTGAACTGAACTGAAATATGAATCAGAGTCAGCAAACCTGGGTTCAGATCTGAGCTCTGCTGCGTACAACATGAGCTTAAGTTAATCACCCAACTTTCCTAAGCTTTCTTTTTTTTTTTGCAGAATGAAGATGGAGGATTCATTCATCCGTCAACAAACATTTTACTGAACATAGGCCAGGTGTGACACAGTGTGGTACCTGGCATGTAATAGGAATTCAACGAATATTAGTGGACTTTTTTTTTAATCCTTTTTATCAGTGGATAGTGATAATTTTTTATCACAATATTTCATTTTACTTATTCTCAGTTGAGTCCCAGTTCTCCCATCACTTCTCATAGAATCTACTAAAACCCCAATTTTTATAAACCCAGCTACTCTGATTCATTTCTAACATTAATTTACACACATAGAGCACTTGTAAAACAAAGTTTAATTTCACATGGTAAAACAGTTACCCATTCTGTTTTTCAACTTCCAGTGGCAGTAGATAGACGGTTTACTGATTAAATGTTGTTGAAACCTGGAAAATATGTTCAGTATATACACCTGCCAGTTATTGGTATCTTGGTTGTTTTTTAATTTAAACAGGGTTGCTAAGAATCTTTCAGGTTTCCTCTGTCTTCTTCAGGTCTTTTCAAAATGGCAGTGGGGTTTGTGGGAGCACTCTTATACCCTAGTTGCAGGGGAAAAGGAGGGATTTCTCAGTTCTCTGTGCTTAGGATCTGGTGCTGTGTCTTGGGACACCACCAATCCCTGCTTTAAAATGGCCGCTTTGGACTGGCCCCTGGACCTGTATACTTTTATCCTCTGAGCCACACTGATCTTAGCTAGATACTTGAAATCTCTGAGCTGTTATCTTCTTACGTCAGGCGTCTATTGGTGGAAATACTCCTCACTGAGGCGTGTATGGTCTTTGGGGTCACCTGTCTGCCATGTATAGGCTGGGAGGGCCACGCTTATTACCAGAGGAACTTTTATCCTAACCCTTTCCTCATGAAGGACATCCCTGGTGTCTCAGACAGTAAAGAAGCTGCCTGCAATGCAATAGATCTGGGTTTGATCCCTGGGTTGGGAAGATCCCCTGGAGAAGGGAATGGCAATCCACTCTTCATGAATGCTCTGTAAGCTTTCCTCTGCTGCACTGACCATTGCATTGGGTTGAGTGTGGGAACTCTAGAGCAGGGGTTAGCAGACCATGTCACTGGGGACCAAATCTGGCTTGTGGCTTATTTTTGTAGGACCTCAGAGCTAAGAATGATTTTGCATTTTTAAAGGGTTTTAATTTTTTGTGGGGTGTGTGGCAGAGACTATATATGTGGCCCACAAAGTCTCAAATATTTATTATCTGACAATTTATGCAAAAGGATTGCTAGTCCCTATTCTGAGATCAGACGAGATTGGGCGTTTTCAGGGTTGTATGGCTGTCCTTGTTCTTGGAGGTAGGCAGTTTCGTCTGTGCCATGTTTGGGGAGCATGGCAGAAGTGAACAGATAATGATATTTGTAGAAATGAAAAACTCGTTGAAATTTAAAAGAAATGCATTGACTCATTAGCAAATTAGGCGTGGCTTAACAGTTAGTGAACTGGACGATCTCACCAAATAATTTATTGAGAATGCAACAAAGATAAAGAGGTAAAAGAGCGGTTAGGAGATGTGGAATAATTCTAGCCCAGAAAGCAGGAAGGATATTAGTGAGGGTTCTCTTCAGAGAAATGGGAAGCAATAGGATATAGCTATAGGTAGAATGAATGGGGCTTCCCTGGTGGCTCAGAATGGAGTAAAGAATTTGCCTACAGTGCAGGAAACAGCGGGTTTGATCCCTGGAGGATCAAAGGATCGGGAAGATCCCCTGGAGGAGGGCATGGCAACCCACTCCAGTATTCTTGCCTGGAGAATCCCATGGGTGTAGGAGCCTGGCTGGCTGCAGTCCATAGGGTCACAAAGAGTCAGATGTGACTGAAGCGACTTAGCATGCACGCTATGATACATAGATAGATATAGATAAGAGGAAATTTATTATAGGAAATGGCTCACAAGTTTGTGGAAGCCAAGAAGTTCCTCAGTCTGCCATCTCTGGGCAGGAGAACCAGGGAAACTGATGATGTTAATCCAGTTTGAACCCGAAGGCCTGAGAATGGGGTTGAGGGCAGCTGATGTTGTAGGCCCAAGTCTGATACTGAAAAGTCTGAGAACCCAGAGTGTCCGAGGGGCAGGAGGAAATGGATGTCTCAGTTCAAGCAGAGATAGAACTAAATTTGCCTTTCCTTCACCTTTTTGTTCTAGTTCTTAGTGAATTGGTTGATGACCATCCATGTTTTGGAGGGCCATCTGCTGTACTCCGTTTACCAACTCAGATGCTAATCTCTTCCAGGAACACCCTCACAGACACAACTAGAAACTGTTTTACAATCTATCTGGGCATCCCTTAGTCTAGTTGAGTTGACAACGTAAAATTAACCATCATCGGGAGGAACAACATTTGAAGAGCTGGTGGATGCAGTTTCCCCAGAACTGATGAAAAACATTGAGCCAAAGGTGTGGGAATGCATCTCAAACAGGATAAAAAGAAATCCAGGCTTGTACCCTTGTAATAAACCAGTAAAACACCAAGAACAAAGAGAAGATCTTGAAAGCATATTTTAAATAATTCAAATTTATAATGGTCACAAATTGTTCAGGATTTCTACTTCTTGTACCTTTTTTGTTAGTTTTCTGAGAATTTGTTCATTTCATATATTTTGTTGTTAACTCAGTTGCGTGTGACTCTTCATGACCCCATTGACTGCAGCACACCAGGCTTCCCTGTCTATATCCCGAGTTTGCTCAAACTCTTGTCCATTGAGTTGGTGATGCCATCCATTTCATCCTCTGTTGTCCCCTTCTGCCTTCAGTCTTTCCCAGCATCAGGGTCTTTTCCAGTGAGTCAGCTGTTTGCATTAGGTGGGTAAAGTATTGGAGCTTTAGTTTCAGCATCAGTCCTTCCAATGAATATTCAGGATAGACTGGTTTGATCTCCTTGCTGTCCAAGGGACTCTCAAAAGTCTTCTCTGACACCACAGTTCAAAATCAATTCTTCAGCACTCAGCATTTTTTATGGTTCAACTCACATCCATACGTGACTACTAGAAAAACCATAGCTTTGAATGTATGGACCTTTGTAGGCAAAGCAATGCCTCTGCTTTTTAGTATGCTGTCTAGGTTGGTCATAGCTTTTCTTTCAAGGAGCAAGCGTCTTCATTTCATAGCTACAGTCACCATCTGCAGTGATTTTGGAGCCCAAGGAAAAGCATTTCATTTGTGCTTTCACATTTTTTAGTATAGATTTGAATAGATATTTTAATGTTTTGTGTAGCATATATAGCTGTGATCTTTTTTATCCTTTATTTTTACCTTATTTTCATCATTCTCAGAAAAAATGTTAATTTTATTTTCCTTTTCAAACATTGAACTTTAGATTTTGTTGATTGTATTGTATGTTTATTTTCTTTTACTTTTGTTGTATTTATTATTTCCTTTCTTCTACTTGATGACTTTATTTTGCTCTGTTTTGTTTCTTAATATGGAAGTTGGTTCTTTGGTTTAAAATTTTCTCCTTCAATATGCATTTCTCTCTAGATACTTCTTTAGCTGTATTCACAAATTTGGCATGCAATACTTTCATTATAATTCAAATCAAATTTATTCTAGTTTCCATTATGATTGCTTCAAGGACCTACACGTTTAGATGAGTATTCAAGGGTGAAGTCCTCCTTGCTTTCCATTGCTGCTTTCTAAACATTATTTCCTCTTTCTCTGAGAAAACCCCCAGCCACCAATTACTGCCTGGTAGCATTCAGTTTCGTACTGGGACTGTACTTTTTGGGTAAGGAGGCAAGATGCTATTGATAAAAACAGTTTTGGGGTGCTACAAGCTGTAGTACTTCCTCATCTCAGATTTACTATCCTGATTGTATTGTTCAAGCTTCTGTCACTATCTACCTAGTTCTTTAAGTGCTGGTGTGGCCCTGACAGCTGTCATCATTTTATGTGTGTGAGGCCCAGGGACTCATTTGTAGTCTGCAGACACCTCACAGACAGGAAGCTTGAACTGGTGGGGGTGGTGGGAGGGTGGGTGGAGAAATGAGCCTAAAGCTGCAACTGTTCATCTTCTCCGAACCCTAACTAAGTCATGTAATTCAACTGGTCTTTTTTAGGCCCCTGAGAACAAATAGGTAAGTTTTGAGCTCGTGGGCATCTTGAAGACTATATGATCTAACATCTTTTGTGGATGAGGTATCAACTGTAATGATGTTCAAGAAGCTACAGAATCAGTTTTTCCATTCCTTAGGAAAAAAAAAAGACTTTTATGTGCGTATTGTATGCCAAATATCTCTGTAGATGCTGGGGGTACAGTAGTATACAAAGTCAAGTCCCTGCCACCGTGGAGTTTACATCCTAGGAGACAGGAAATCAAGTAAATATGAAGTACATACTTGGTACTATAGATACTGGTACATGTTAAGGAAGGTTGCATTGAGTCCCTCAGTGGAGGGGCAACATTTCGAGCAGAGATGTGGAAGGATGTTGAAAGCAGAGACCTCACTAGCCATGTGCTAAGATGTAGCAGTGTGGGAGGCTGACCAGGGTTCCTGAGGAAGATTTCAGGGGCAGGAGGTAATTTAGGTATTCACAGAAGGATGTGTAGGTCATTTAGAAATGGAGGGTGGAAAGACAGTTGAAAGCCAGTCCAGAGGGAAGAAACTCCTGGAGGTGTAAGAGATGCATCCTGCCTGGTAGTTGGACTAAAGACCGAAGGATCTAACATGAAAGATCTAGAATGTATGAAGCCTTGAATGAAGGAGGGTAAGGGGCTTGGGCCTGATGACTCTTACTCTCCACAAGGCAATGTTTGATAGCAGATTAGTTTGGAGGTGATGCGCAAAACATTTCCCACCAAGTTCCAGTTGAGAAAATGGCAGCAGGTCTGAAGGAGGCTATTGGCTTGCCAGGTGTGCTCCAGGCTCAGCTTTAAAAAGCCATGTGGGCCTTTCTTGTCTCTGTATTCACCCATTGTGAAGAATAATACACTGCAGCATCTCTTCCTCTTTTGTTTAGCCTGGTGTATGGCTCACTTTGTCCTTTTGTTGTAATTAAGCCAGAGGTTTTACTCTGAGCAGTGTTAATGGGGACTACGGAAATGAATGTGCTATTTAAGTTCAAAGGACTAGGCAGAGCTTCAGGAAAGGAAATTGCATGAAACAACCACAGGATGGCAGCACTTAACACTCATTTCCTGAATTTTTCACATCAAATTTCAAAGGCGTCTGGCAATTCCCAGGCCAAATAAACCCTGCAACATTCTTTGGTAACGATTTATACATATTTGCAGCATTTCTTTACAGACACAGAAGAATGGGAAGCCTTCTAAAAAGATCATTTAGGAATACTGGGTAAAAGTTTTAATCAGTCAATGCTGTTTGTGTTCATGATCTGAGCCTGAGGATGTTTGATCTTACCCAGGCCTATGATGATATCTGTTACTTATTGAGCACTTAGTCTAATGCTTGGCACTTAGTCTTGTATGTGTCAGCTTGTTGGATCTTCACAACAGAATCTGGAGGTCCCTGTGCACCTGTCCTTAGGTTAATTCCTGATATATTTTATTTCTAGTATCATATATGCTTTGTATTTGTGCTGGTTTTTGTTTCTTTGTCCCCCTTCCTTTTTCTTAGAGGCGCTAGTAACCTAAGATCACTTTATTTTAAATTTTTTAGTAACGTATTTTTTCTTTTGTATTGAGGTATAGTTGATTTACAGTGTTAGTTTCAGGTATATAGCAAAGTGATTCAGTTATATATATATATTTCAGATTCTTTTCCATTAGAGTTTATTAGAAGATGTTGAATATAGTTCCCTGTGCTATACAGTAGATTCTTGTTTATAGCACTGTGTATCTGAGGCTCTGATACTTTGGCCACCTGATGAGAAGAGCCGACTCATTGGAAAAGACCCTGATGCTGGGAAAGATTGAGGGCAGGAGGAGAAGGGGATGACAGAATGAGATGGTTGGATGGCTTCACTGATTGAATGGACATGAATCTGTGCAAACTCCTGGAGATAGTGAAGGACAGGGAAGCCTGGTGTGCTGCAGTCCATGGGGTTGCAAAGAATCAGACAAGACTTAGCAACTGAACAATAACAACTTTATCTATTAATTGCAAACTTCTAATTTATCCCCCCCTTCTCCTTTGGTAATTATAAATTTGTTTTCTATATCTGTGAGTCTTGTTTCATAAAGAGGTTCATTTGCATAATATTTTTTTAGATTTCACATATAAATGATACGATACTTGTCTTTCTCTGTGTTAGTGTGATAATCTCTAGGTCCATCCATGTTACTACAAATGGCATTTCATTTTTTATGGCTGAGTAATATTCCATTATATAGATAGATAGATGTGTGTGTGTGTACTGGCTCCTTGCATTGGGAGCATGGAGTCTTAGCTATTGGACCACCAGGGAAGTCCCTACCATATCTTTATCCATTTATTTGTTGATAGACCTTTAGGTTGCTTCTGTATCTTGGCTATTGAAAACAGTGCTGCTGTGAACAGTGTGGTTCATGTACCTTTTGAAATTAGAGTTTTTGTCTTTTCTGAATATATGCCCAAGAGTGGGATTGCTTGATCATATGGTAACTCTTTAGTTTTTAAAGAAACCTCTCCATAGTGGCAGCACCAGTTTATATTCCCAAAAATATTTCAGGAGAGTTCCTTTTTCTCTGTACTCTCTCCATCATTTATTATTTGTAGACTTTTTGATAATGGTCATTCTGACAAGTGTGAGGTGATACCTCATGGTAATTTTGATGTGCATTTATGTAATAAGTAGTGAAGTTGAACATCTTTTCATGTGCCTGTTGGTCATCCATATGTCATTTTTGGAGAAATGTCTATTTAGGTCTTCTGCCCATTTTTTGTTTAAATAGTTTTTTTTTCTTTTTCTTTTTTTCTTGATATTTATCTGTATGAACTGTTTTGCTATTTTGGAAATTAATCTGTTGCTGACTGCATTGTTTGCAAACTTTTTCTGCCATTCTGTAGGTTATCTTTTCATTTTGTTTATGGCTTCCCCTGCTATGCAAAAGCTTTTAAGCTTACTTAGGTCCCATTTGTGTATTTCTGCTTTTGTTTGCTTTACTCTAGGAGATGAACCCAAAAAACTATTGCTGTGATTTATGTTAAACAGTGTTTTGCGTATGTTTTCCTTTAGGAGTTTTATAGTATCTGGTCTTCCATTTAGGTCTTTAATCTATTTTGAGTTTATTTTTGTATGTGGTATTAGAGAATGTTCTAGTTTCATTCTTTTACATATAGTGGTCCAGTTTTCCCAGCACCGTTTATTGAGAAGGCGATCTTTTCTCTGCTGTGTATTCTTGCCATCTTTGTCGCAGATTAATTGGCCATAAGAGCAGGGGGTTGCTTCTGGACTGTCTATCCTGTTCCACTGACGTGTGTGTCCGTTTTTGTGCCAGAACCGTACTGTTTTGATTATTGTAGCTTTGGAGTATATTCTGAATTCAGGGAGCATGATTCTTCCACCCCTGTTCTTCAAGCTTGTTTTGGCTATTCAGGGTCTTTTTGGTTTTTTCCATACAAGTTAAAATTTGTTTTTGTTCCAGTTCTGTGAAAAATGCTTCTGGTAATTTGATAGAAACTGCACTGAATCTGTAGATTGTCTTGGGAAGTATGGTCATTTTAACAATATTGATCCTTCCAATCCAAGAACACTGTAGATCTTTCCATCTGTTTGTGTTATCTTTAATTTCTTTCATCAGTGTCTTATAGTTTTTTGGAGTACAGGTTTTTGCCTCTTCAGGTAGGTTTATGCCTAGGCATTTTATTCATTTTGATGTGATTGTAAATAACCTAAGGTCATTTTAAATTAAATTTTTCATTTGAACTTTTTAAATTTTTTTTTTTTTGTTTATTTGGCTGGGCTGAATCTTAGTTGAGGCACATGGGATCTTCAATCTTTGTTTCAGCATACAGGATCTTTATTTGCAGCATGTTGGATCTAGTTCCCTGATCAGGGATCAAACCCAGGCCCCCTGCATTGGGAGCATGGAATCTTAGCCACTGGACCACCAGGGAAGTCCCCTTGAGTTTTTCTGACACATAGCTCGTATGGGGATTTTTGATTCTCTGTGTGAGGGGTGTCTTGAGATATAATTTCTCAAAGGAGACTTTTTGTCTTCTACTTTCTTCTGAGGTCAAAATAGACCAATGTCCCTTTCTGCATGGCAGGTTTATTCCTTATTGTCCCTTTTACAGCCTATGGAACTTTGGTGCCCCAGCTTTGGGTGGGGCTCTACAAACCATATCTGAATTGAGGGTCACCGGTGTAGTGGATGCTGTTGGTACCCTGCCTAGGTTCCTACTGGCTAATGCATCACTTCTAGCTTCTGTGAGTATCTGAGTCATGGGGCAATCAGGTGTCCCCCTTGATCTTCAGCAGGAGTGTGTTTTTACTTATATGCTTCTTTGTATAATGGACCTGCTTATGGACATTAACCATGTAGATTCTTAGAAATGAAAGAAGCAGCCTTCAAAAATAGTGTCTGACAGAAAATTTCAGTGTCTGTTTCATTTCCCTTCAGTAAGGAATGTGCAGACAAACTAAGGTAATATTGGTAAGATAAGAGTTATATTTCTCTGGATAGATAAACTATTAAATAGACTTGCTAGTTCAATCAGGCTTTCCTGGTGGCTCAGACAGTAAAGAATTTGCCTGCAATGCAGGAGACCTGCGTTTGATCCGTGTGTCAGGAAGATCCCCCGGAGAAGGAAATGGCTATCCACTCCAGTGAAAAGCAGAGATAGCACTTTGCCAACAAAGGTCTGCATAGTCAAAGCTATGGTTTTTCCAGCAGTTGTGTACGGATGTGAGAGTTGGACCATAAAGAAAGCTGCGCGCCTAAGAGTTGATGCTTTCAAACTGCGGTGCTCAAGAAGACTCTTGAGAGCCCCTTGGACAGCAAATAATCAAACCAGTTAGTGCTAAAGGAAAACAGCCCTGAATAATCATTAGAAGGACTGATGCTGAAGCTGAAGCTTCAATTCTTTGGCCACCTGATGCAAAGAGCCAGCTCATTGGAAAAGAGCCTGACGCTGGGAAAGATTGTGGGCAGGAGGAGAAGGGGGTGACAGAGGATGAGATGGTTGGATGGCATCACCAACTTAATGAACATGAGTTTGAGCGAACTCTGGGAGATAGTGAAGGACAGGGAAGCCTGGCGTGCTGAAGTCCATGGGGTCGCAGAGAATGGGGCACCACTTAGTGACTGAACAGCAACAAAATTCAAATCATTCTTAGGTGAATTGAGGAAGGAAAGAGGGAAGGACGGAAGGGTGCTCTTGCTTGATGATCCCTAGGCTGAGTACTGAAGCTTTAAGATGGAATGAGCTGGAAGATAAACCCTGAGAAGGCAGAGATGAAACTCCCCTCACATCGTTTTCTAATGAAATGTCCACATCCCTTGTCTCTTACCCATGCCTTCTTCCTCTACCCATCTCCCTAGCACATTAGAAGTTTCCTTTTGCTTGATAGTCCCAGGATCCACCATTAATGAATCCACTGATGGATGTCTTTCAAAAAAGCTTTAGTGTTTTCATGACAGAGATCTGGTAACTATTTGAATTAAGAAACTTGTTAAAATGTGTCCAAAAATTATTTGACCACTCTTCATTCAAGAGCTGGAGCCTAATTTCCATCTCTGAGTGTAAGCTAGACTTAGTGACTCTGTTCTAATGCATAGAAACTGGTGGAGTTGATAGTGTAACTTTTGAGAACAGGTTATAAGAGGTGTTGTGGCTTCCTCCTTGCTGTCAGATCACTGGGGGGACGTGAGCTGCTGTGTTGTGAGGATACCCAAGCAGCCCTATGGAGAGGTCAGCGTAGGGAGTAAGCAAGTCTGTGGATGGCCAGCAAGGAACCAACGCCTCCTGCTAGCCGCCATGAGTGAGCCACTTGTGAATGTATCTTCCAGTTCCCGACAAATGTTCTGATGACTGTAGCCCTGCCTCAGATTGTGGCTGCAATATGCAGAACAAGAATTTGCTGGTGAAGCCAATCCCAAATACTTGATCCACAGAAACTGTGAGATAACAAATGTTTACTGTTTTAAGCTGTTTGGGGGATAATTTATTATGTAACAATAGGTAACGTACATTCCTTCACATAAAGTTATGTGTCATCAGAACTGGATAATTTGTATTTGTGGTGGGTGAGTAGGGATATTGGTCAGCCTTGGAAGCCTAAGGGAAACCTCTGGGAGTCCTGGACTGAGATTGGCACCCTGCTGATACTTGTCCCATGCTGGCAAGGCCTCCTCAGTGGTCTGGCCTCCAGGGCTGATGCCCACACAAGACTTCTCCACAGAACCAGGATGTGATCACCAGAGACAAGGCTCTGCACTGTACTCTTTGCAGAACTGCCCCCCCCGCCACCAAACCCTTTACAGTAAACAATCATTCATTTTAGAATTTCGTGCATGAGAAAGATTTTTCTGCCCTGAGCAATATTTTGTTTCCTTCACCAGGTCTTCCCTGATGGCTCAGAATGTAAAGAATCCATATACAATGCAGGAGGCCCAGGTTTGATCTCTGGATCAGGAAGATCCTCTGGAGAAGGAAATGGCAACCCACTCCAGCATTCTTGCCTGGAGAATTCCATGGGCAGAGAAGCCTAGTGGGCCACAGTCCATGGGGTCTTAAGTCAGACATGACTGAGTGACTAACACTTTAAATTAGGTCAGAGGAACCATGCTGTTCTCCCTTTGCCTTGCTGCCAGGCAGGCTCCAGTGTACTTTTGATGCTTGATGGCATCAGTTCTCCTCCAGCTAGTTTCTGGAGAAGCACCATTTTCCCACTCACCAAGGCTAGACTTCATTTTACTTTTATTTTCATTGACTTCTTGAACCTTTTGTTTACACTGCATCAGCCCCTTGGAAGGAAGTGGTTGGTGGTCAGGAATGTGTGTCCCTCTGCAACCTCTTCCCAGTTGGTGGAGCTCGTAGAAACCTGTCCCCACGTGGGCTCCGTGCAAAAAGTCTATGATGGTGATCATGGCCCTGCCCCCTCTCCCCGAAGCTGGAGCTGAGGGAATCTGCTGTGAGTGCAGGGTCCAGAGCTTCCTGAGCCAGGACTCTGGGATGGGTAGTTAGTAGGGGGAAGGCTCAGCTCTCCTAAGAGGGGGATGAAGCCATTGTCCTCTTCTGGTAGCTAACAAGAGTCTGAGACTGAGTAATCAAAGTTCTCACATTCAGTAAGAGTAGAGAGAACGTGCATGTGTGTGAGAGAAGAGAGGAAGACAGAATGATTTGGGGGGGGTGGGGAGTGAGCCGGTGGGGTCTGAGGATCAGCCCCAGGACCATGCTCCATTAGTCCCAGCTGTCAGTGGGGTGGTCTCCAGACCTGCTTTCCAGAGGTTGACCTCCAAGGATGAGCCTGAGGCCGGGCTTGGCCAGAGTCTGGTCTGACACCAGGGGCCCGAGATACAGGGAGGTGCTGGGAGGCAGGCAGCACAGTCTTGCCGGCAGAACTGGAGGCCCCAGGGCCCTGTGCCTTCTGGTCCAGGGTCTGGCTTTGGCTAGCAGAGTGATGGGCAGTCCCTGGAAGTGAACAAGACAAGAATGAGGATATAGGAGATTTCCCTACAGTGTTTTGGTGTGGAATTGGAGTTCTTGGAAGCTGCCCTGTGCTCTAGGTAGATTCCAGTCCTTTTGGTGATGTGAGAATGGTTGGATCACCCTTGGGCACCTGGGGGCACCTTGGCCCATTCTTTGTATAAACAGCTGTGTTGGAGTATGATCTGCTGGATAGAGAGCTAGGTTTTTAATGCTGGCCTTAGGCTAGACTCTCTGAGCCTGGTTTTGTTGAGAATAAAATCGGAGCTTCAATAACAGCTCACAGATAGCTACAAGGGTCAAATATGATGATAGAAAGGGTTGTGGAAACTGGATTAACCCCAGGACAGTGCCCTGCTAGTCAGATCCATTTCCAGCTCTTTGACCTACTTGTTACCCTCCTTTACTTAACTCTGAGTTGGGGACAATTACTGGCCTGTTCTTCACTAAAAACAGGCTGAATTTCCATTGTGGATAGTATGGCCTGTGGCCAAAGTCCAGCCTTTGATGGGCACTGTATCCATGTGTGACCTCTAGGCTCCTCCCACTCCCAGCCTGATGCAGGTATAGTCACAGGATGAACAGAGCCAGGGTTCCCCACATCACTACTTGGGAGGAGAGTGGCCATCAAGTGGAAATACCCAATTTGGGCTTTATAGAGTGAGAAATTTTCATTGTGTTGGAGCCATTAGCTGTTTAGGCCTGCTTGTTAGAGCAGTGTCCTTTTGGTAAATACTTCAAGAAAGAGAGGGCTTCCCTGGAGGCTCAGATGGTAAAGAATCTGCAATGCGGGAGACCCAGGTTCAGTCCCTGGAGTGGGAAGATTCCTTGGAGAAGGAGATGACAAGAGAAGTTAAATGAAGGCAGCAGTAGATGCTGTTGGGAGTTTTCCAGGTGAAAGTTTAACACTTCCTCAGTTTCCCCCCACATTCTAGTCCCACTGATGTGTTCTGATAGCCCGTTCATTAAAAAATCAAATACTGCAATATTGATTTAATCAGCATGAAATCGAAAGAGCTTCAGATCTGTAATAAATTCAGATTTGGAGAGGGGCAAACTTTAGATCAGCAGCCAGTAAAGAAAGTAGGGGAAGGGAGTGGATAAGGGGTACAGGAACCTTGGGACTCTGGGGCCACGAATGGACCACTGTCAAGCCAATGTTAGTTTCTTGCTTTCTCATGGAAAATGTTTTATAAACCTATTTTTTCTCTTCCATCAATGTTCAAAAACATCCATTCCATTTTTTTTCTTGTTTTTGTTGGTGATATGGCAACATAATGTCACATTTACTCCATTTCTTACTCCTTGTGAAAAAAATTAGGTGAATTCAAACACTTTCTTCAGCTCCATGATAAATACCAACCACTCGCTCTGCTGCATTTCATCTGAACCAGCCTTCCAAGCTGTGGACAGGCTGCAGCTGATCTTACCAAGAGGGCTGTAGCTTTGAAATGCCTTCCATACATTTTTGAGACTCACCAGGAATAGATTCTATGTTCACACAGACTTGTCTTCTTTTTGCAACCCCCACTTGTTCATGGCTTATTTTAATACCTGTTGCTATTCCAGTATCAATGAGCGTTTGCTAGGAATATCCACACAGGTGCCCTTTTTCCTCCTGACTTGCTTCCATAGTCACTTTCTGCACTATTGCATCTGGAGAACTGAGGGTTTTCACCTTCGGGGAAATCCTGCTATGGGATTAGATTCTTCTTGGTTCTGTTTCCTGAAGTCTTGCCTACACGTTATAAAGACATCAAATAAATGGTAAGTAATTTCCGTACTATAAATTCTAACTAACTCCTAAACTCTCAGCCATTTCTTGTGCATCTCATTCAATTTCCACACGAAAGGTCAAAATTACTGCATACTGATACTTAAATTTTGATGCAGGGACAGTCCTTGGAAAACGAGCAGCTCAGAGATGGTCTCTTTCAGTTTGCTTTCCTCATTGCTGAAGCAGAGGTGGTCTGTGATTACTCCCCTCTGAAGCTCTGTCACACGTTTGGAATGTGTGTGGCCTTCCTCACCATGTTATTCTAGCTGTTCTAGTGCTTCTTGTCTTTTAAGAGGATATGAATTGGTTCTGGTGGAGTAGCAGCGGCTAGATGCAAATGTCCCTGTTCTCTTAAAAAACGCTCAAAACAGCACAGAAAACAAATAGCTCCTCCATCCCTGACAGCTGCGTTCCATATAAGCCAACCTCAGGGCACCTTAAAGGGATCTGGGTGGGACACCAGGCATGCTCCTACAGTGGTTTAAGTAGCCAGATAATAAGAGGATATGACATGGGAAATGATAGATATGGAGTGAAATGAGGAAGGCAAAGTCACTTCAGAAATGATGAAGACTAATCACCATAGAAAATGTGACAAGAGACTCAGGATAGAAATGAGGGAAACAACCCTGGTATTTCCCCATTTTACAGACATTCCTCCTCCCACTGGTTCCAGGAAGTCTGTAAAGCACTTCACATGCATAATCCCACCTCATTTGCACCACCCTGTGAAGTTACCTATGATTTGCTTCTTCTCTTTGCCCAACTTCATACAGCTAGTTAGTAGTTGTCAGAATTCTGACTTCTGTCCCACATGCATCTGATTTCATAGCATTTGCTCTTTTCACTTTCCATGTTGCCTTGTAAAAAGTAATCATCGTGAAATAGAATATACCTTTGGTGAGCTGGGTGCCATTTTTGGAGTTGCTTTTATCCGTGTCCTCTGACTCTCTGGCTGTAGCTCTGCCTTTGACAGATTTATGGCTCTTCTCAACTTCACGGAGCTGCAGGGAAAAAATGAATGGTTGGTCCTGGCCAGGGAAATGGGTGTTTTGAGCTTCGGACCCCAGAATGGTGAGATCCAGAGGGCAGCCACCTTAAATCACTGGTTCTTGTTCTCACCGCTAGTCAGAGAGGGCACCCAGGGCTCAGGTTTGCATAGCATTTGAAGGAACATCTGGCCAGAGGAAGACAGACCCTCAGCCGTGTATTTCAGTGGTTTTCTACACCTGGGCAGGAGGACAGTGAGTGACAGAAGAAAGTGTGGGTGGGGAACTGGCAATGAGGCTGATGAGCTTAGTTCCAGAAGAGAGGGTGAGCAAGCAAGGAGGACAGGGCTCAGGGAGGGTTGGGGTCCAGCATTTTCCACATTAAAGAGGTGGGGGTGGGTGACGTGAGAGCAGATGTTGAGAGACGTGTCATCAGATGTTGAGGGGGCTGCGCTAGTGTGGAGGGGACTTACAGAGGCTCCTTAGGCCATGGGACACAAGCACTATGTTCTGACAAAGCTGTTTTCATTAGTATTTCTAGTATTCATTTTAATCAGTAGGAGTTATTGTGGGTACTAGTTTTATTATGTTTGAACATTGGTTTAACCCATTGACTTTTTCCTGTTCTTTAGCAACTGCTCAAAATTTAAGTCATTACTGTTGAAAGAAAGTGAAGTGGTTCAGTCATGTCCGACTCTCTGCGACGCTATGGACTATTGCCTGCCGGCCTCCTCCCATCCATGGGATTTTTCAGGCAAGAATACTGGAGTGGGTTGCCATTTCCTTCTCCAGGGTATCGTCCCAACCCAGGGATCGAACCCCGGTCTCCTGCATTGCAGCCAGACTCTACCGCCTGAGCCACCAGGGAATCATCACTGTTATGTATTCCCACATACCCTTAGAATATAAATGGGTGTCACTGAATCTGCTGCTTCCTACCATACAGATAACTTGGGGTTTGGTTTAGAAGATGGCCATTTAAAGAATACAACTGGGCTCAAAAGGTGAATTCAGTTCAGTTCAGTCGCTCAGTTGTATCCGACTCTTTGCAACCCCATGAATCACAGCACACTAGGCCTCCCTGTCCATCACCAACTCCAGGTGTTCACTTAAAACTCATGTCCATCGAGTTGGTGATGCCATCTCATTCTCTGTCATCCCCTTCTCCCACCCCCAGTCCCTCCTAGCATCAGATTCTTTTCCAGTGAGTCAACTCGTCGCATGAGGTGGCCAAAGGTGAATTAGCAAAAGCCAAAAACATAACATTTTGTTTAATGAAAACTCCCAACAGACTTACCGCTTGGATTTTCTTTCTCAGCTGGGCATTTGCTCGAGAAAGGCTTTTGGAAACTGAGTTCAAGTAGTAGATGGCCAGGCTGCAAGAGAAAAGAATGCTCCAGGGGTACTGTGATGTTGGAAAATGATGAGAGCTGGACACCTTACCTGAGGAATCATAGCTGGCTTCCGGGAATAGGTGACCTACTTTGCCTCTGGGCAGGGTGGTGGGAAGTCTAACCATCCTAAGTTCCCCACCTAATATCAAGAAGGTCTTGGATATCCCTGTTCTATTTTATTGAAGACATTTTTAGTTCTCTGAGTGTTTAATAAAGGTTAGCTAGAGGAATCAGTCCCCTTCTTGGAAATCTGAAGAGGCAGGGGAGAGGCAGTGTTTCTTGTCTGCAGGAGCAACCTGGGTACCATGCTCTGTGCCATGTGGATCCCACTCCACATCTCCATGGTTTTGATGAAACCCTGTAAAGAAGAAATGATGACTTCATCTTTAAGGGTCAGCATCCTGGAATGAAGAGAGTTAAGTCATTTGCCCAAGGCCACCTTATCTGTTAGCACTTGTCAGAGGCCACATTTGATGCCAAAGCCCTTTCCACAGTCTTCACATGAGGAGGGAGGAGAGAGAGGTGCTAGGTGACCTGCTCCAAGTTTGCCTAGAAACACAACTGCATAGACCCTGAAGGCCCGCCGCCAGGGTACACGGACAGGAATGTCTGTCCTGGACTTGTGGTTTTCAGAGGCCAGCCCCTGCGGGCTGACTGGGTGCCTTAAAGCTGTAGCCTGGTTTCCCTTTCATGGGACCTGGGATTTGGGGTTATGACCTGGATGTACCGCTTGAGTGAGGGGCCACAAAAGCCTGGGGTGCCTCCGGGACCAGGTGCTCTGACCGCTTGTCCTTATCTGTCTCTTTTCTTCCTGCATTTCAAGCCTCAGCTGCCTGCCCAGCTTGGGTCTTCTAATCCTTGCCCTGGGGCCACCCTGAGCCACTTCAGCAGGGTCCAAGAGCTCTCTTGCAGGCAGAAGGGAGGAACTACATTGCCTTTGGCAGAGTATAGGTCAGAGGTGTCCTGTGAGCCTCCTAAAGCAAAGACTCAGAGGACTATGGGTGATGAGAGGCCAGAGGGAGGACAGGTGAAGGGACCACCATCTGTTGGGAAGGCGCCCAGCAGGCTTCGCCTGCTCTAATTCACAGCCCATTTTTCAGGGAGGAACTGGAGATGAGAGATGATAAAATGCTCCTCGGTGGCTGTTTCTTTTGAGGCTGTTTCCAAGCTTAGTGTTTCCCTGTGCAGCCTTCAAGGTCAGGTTTGGCATTTGGGTTGCAGAATTTCCTCAGGTGGTGGTCACTACCATGTCAACCTTCCCTCACATTCAGATCAGGAGCAGAGGATATTGGAATTTAAGGATGTAAGGAAATATACCTATTTTGGAGAGCAATTCAGCACTGTCTACAAAGATTGAAGAAACACATACCTATGACCCAGCCATTCCACTTCTGGAAGTCTGTTTTAGAGAAAACTCTGTGTACAAGGAGACATATAAGGAGAACATTTGCAATAGCAGAAAAGTGGAAACAACCTATCTATGCAGAGAAATGGGTAAATTATGGTTTATTCATACAACTGATAAAAGCAATTTTCACACATTAAGGTTTGGGGAAATCATTCTGGCTTAAAGATGAGTTAACTTGAATTTTATGCTAACTGAAATAGCCTGTTGTGGCCCATGAAGCGTTCATTGTACATCTGCTTTCTTTGTTTGTTTTCTCCTCTTGGCTTATAGGATCTCAGTTCCTGACCAGAGATTGAGCCAGGGCAATGAAAGTCCAGAATGTTAACTACTAGGCCACCAGGGGATTCCTATATCAGCTTTAATTATGAAAGAAAAGGGTGCATTGACTAGAAGTAAAGAATGTCCATGTGAAAAATAAAGATTAAATGTCTCCTTTCCTAGGATTCCAATTCCAGTCCTTCTTCAATGATAAGACTCCCTTCCCAGGTGCCAAGGCCATACTGACTCATTGTCTATGTGCTGATCTATTTCTTTTTTTTGAAACCTTGAAGGAATGTATCCCTGATTTGTTTAATGTTCTTTGTTCTGACAAGATATAAAACTGTGCTGAAAACCAGGATTCTCTGGAGCAACTTCTCAGAGTTATCTAAGAGGCTGTCTTCTGGGATATAGTCTTCAGTTTGGCTCAAATAAAATGCTTTTCTCTTCATATTATAGATTGTTTATTGATTATTTTTGAGATACAGTGGAACACAGAAGAGTCATTAAAATGTGTGTTCATTTATCCGCATGAGAAACATATCCCCCAAACATAATGTGAGTGAGGAAAGCTGTGTAGTCTGAACCAGTCATGAAAATTTTTATAACTCAGAAGTGATCGTACATACATGTGATTAAATGGTTCAGTTTGAAAATGAATAAAATTAATCCAAATAGCAGTTACTTTTGGAGAGGGAGGGAGAGAGAAAGATTAGGTGGGCTTGAAGTGTAATGTTTATTTATTTTAAAAAGAGACCAGTTGGAAGCAAATATTGCTAAATGTTAACATTCATTTAATCTTGTGATCTTGCACATGATTGTATATGTCTGAATGTTGGGAATATTTCATACTGCCCTCTTCCTTCCTTGAACATTCATTGTTTACCTTCTATGCCCCAGCCATGGAGCTGGTATTGGGGACACAGAGATCACCAAGCCCACTCACATGTTTAGTCTGTGAGGATGATAGTGACAAATTTACTGAATGCTCTCGTGCACAGGGTGCTCTGCAGAGAAATCCCGTGAGCCCGGCCAGGGACAGGCTGCATCAGCCTCAGCTTTCTTGAGGGGTGGGTCTTTGCTATTTCTGGTGGACATTTTGGAGAGAGCTGTAGCTGCTGCCAGACTCCCCTTATCCTTGGGCCCTGTCTTCAGTGTGTTCCCTGAAAGACACACAGTTGCCAGTGCCTGATGCCTCCTCTGCAGCCTGCACAAAAATCATTCTGGCCATGGATGCAGCTGGCCCAAACTGCTGGGGAGTTAACCAACACCACTCCCCTGCCACATCTCCTGGCGGCACTCAACCCGTGATGGATGGGAACTGATCTAAAATATCCCGATCTTTCACCCTTGAGCAGGATAACTCAGAGGCACACTGACCCCAGAACTTCCATCAGGATTAAAGTCACCACAGGAGTTAGAATGCATCTTCCTGTCCCTTCTCTGTCTTATGTCCCTACACACACTGCCCCCTCCAAGAAACTACTTGCACTTAAATCCTTGTCTGACGATCTACTTCTGGGAAATCTAGATTGAAAGGGCAAGAAAGAAGGACCTGCCAAGGAAGTCTCAACTGCAAGGGGAGGTCTCCATGAGGCAGGGCTATGGCTCCTGGCTAACTTACAACATCAGCAGGATGGCTGGAATGATCAGGCCTGGATTGGCGAGGAAGGCAAAGATCTTGCCCAGGAAGGTTGGGAAATCATTTTCGACTGTCTCCTGGATGACGTCATACATTCTGTTTTTCCCACTGGAAAGAGGAGAGGATACATTATAGCATATTTCTTAGCTCATATGGCGTGAATGACTGTGTCCATACCTGGAGGGTCCAGGCTGCCACTCACCACTGCTCTCCTGGAAGAACAGAGCTCTTCTGCACAGGACTGCAGTGAATTGATACATAGACACCACTATGTATGAGACAGATAACTAATGAGAACCTACTGTGTGACACAGGGAACTCTGCTCAATGCTCTGTGGTCACCTAGATATTTTGGGGAACCATTATATAACCCACCAGTCTGCTCTCTGGGTTTAAAGATTCATACTCATTCTACCTGCAAAATACATTCACCACCATTCCTACAGGGTTGAAGTCTGATCTCATCTAAATATCATGGACTCAAAGTCCCGAATCTCATCATTTAAATCAGATGTAGATGAGACTCAAGAGTGTGATACATTTTAGGGGCAAAATTCCTTTCTATCTCTAATGAGAGCTGTGAAACTAGAAAGCAAGTTGTACATGCATGCTCAGTCACTTCAGTCATGTTATTAACTCCCCAAACGCAATGGTGGGCCAGCCATAGGATAGCAGTTATCGACATTCCAATTCAAAAAGGAGAAAAAGGGAGGAAGAAAGGAATCACAAGTTCCTAGCCATTTTGAAATCCAATCAGCCAAATTCCATTAGATTTCAAAGACCTGAAAATAATCTTTCCTTGGCTTGACATACCTGCCTGCAGCTCTGCCTTCCAGGTCCAAAACTCTGGCCTTGGAATTATCCTTCCTTTTTCTTGAAAAGTAGCACATGTTTCAGCTAAGGAGATTTAATTAGCCTATTTATTGTCTGTAGAATATTTGGAGTCCAACAGCTTCCTTCGTTTTGTCTTTTTTCTTCCCCTTTTAGTCCAAGCTGTGTTACTGCTCATAACACATTCTCAAATACCTGGTGGGTCTTCTACCCATGTCATGGGAATTCAGTTCTCTACACAAGAGAGTCCTGCACAGATCATTCCTGAATATTCTATTTCTGGCTTCTGCTGAGATGGTTGAGAGGATCTGAGTTAAACAACCTTCTTTAAAGATTCTTAAAAGAATCCTCTGTGTGAATGAATATTCAGATCTTATTATCCTTTAGAAGTGCTAGCAAAAGTTTGTCCAGCTTCCCCCTTGACTTTCTCCTTAGAGCATGCTTTCCTGACGGAGAATCTGCTCTTAGTGTCTTCTGCAATCTGACTAGGCTGAGCATTTCTAAAATCATCAAGTCCTGGTTCCTTTTTACTTATCAGTTCTTTCCTCAATTTATTTCTTTCTTACATTTTAGTATAAATGTCAAGAAGTAACCAGGCTGCACCTTCAACACTGCTCAGAAATATCCTCATCTATAATTTCCAAAATATACAAACAGCTTGTAAACTCAACAGCAGAAAAACAAACCACTCAATTGAAAAATGGACAGAAGATCTTAATAGACATTTCTCTAAAGAAGACATACAGATGACCAGTAGGTACGTGAAAAGATGCTCACCATCACTAATTATTAGAGAAATGCAAATAAAAACTACAGTAAGGGATTTCCTTGGTGGTTCAGTGGATGGGAATCCGCCTGTCAGTACAGAGGACACAGGTTCAATCCCTGGCCCAGGAAGATTCCCCTTGCCTGCGAGCAGCTAAGCCGATGCACAGCTTCTGAAGCTCGTGTCCCTGGAGCCTGTGCTCTACAACAAGAGAAGCCACCGCAGTGAGAAGCCTGAGCACCGCAACTAGAGAGTAGCTCCCACTCTCAGCAACTAGAGAAAGCCTGCACACAGCAATGAAGACCCAGCACAAACTAAAATAAAAAAATAATTCATTAAAGAAACTACAATGAGGTACCACCTCACACTGATCAGAATGGCCATCATGAAAAAGTCTACAAATGAACGCTGGAGAGGGTGTGGAGAAAAGAAAACTGCTACACTGTTGGTGGGAATGTAAATTGGTGCAGCTACTACGGAGAACATTATAGAGGTTCCTTAAAATAACTAAAAAATAGAACTACCATATAACCCAGCAATTCCGCTCCTGGGTATACACCTGGACAAAACTAATTCAAAAAGATACATGCAGCCCTGTGTTCATAGCAGCACTATTCACAATAGCTAACACATGGAAACAACCTAAGTATTCACTGACAGATAAATGGATACAGAAGATATAGTACGTATACACAACAGAAAACTACTCAGTCATTAAAGAGAATGAAATAATGCCATTTGCAGCAACATGGACACAATTAGAGATTATCATATTAAGTGAAGTGAGTCAGAAAGAGAAAGAGAAATATCATATGATATCACTTATACGTGGAATCTAAAATAGAAATGAATTTATCCACAAATCAGAAAGAGACTCACAGACAGAACAGACAACAGACAACCACAGAGAACAGACTTGTGGTTGACAAGGAGGGGAGGACTGGGGGATGGATGGATTGGGAGTTTGGGGTTAGTAGATGCAAGCTATTACATTTAGAATGGATAAACAAGGTCCTACTTATAGAACAGGAAGTTATATCCAATCTCCTGGGATAAACTATAATGGAAAAGAATATTTAAAAAAAGAATGTATGCATGTATATAACTGAGTTACTTTGCTGTACAACAGAAATTGGCACAACATTGTAAATCAACTATACTTCAATTAAAAAACAGAGAAAAATAGTTTTTACTAAGATTGATCTTGAAAAAACATCCTCAGCTAAACATTCAAGTTTATCATTTACAAATTTATTTTTCCATGAAACGGAAGGACATAGTTTAGCTAAGCTTTCTGTCTCTGTACAACAAGGATCCCCTTTCCTCTAGTTTCCAAAATCATGTTTCTCATTTACCAGTGATGAAGTAATTAAATTGTAGGAGCTAAAGAAATGTATTCAGAGAAAATAAACTTAAAACTTCTAGATTTTCCACCAAGAGCAGCTGCTTGAGGAGTTGAAAACATTGAGAACAATGTCCTATTCAGACACAAGGCAAGTGATCTCAAGTGGTTTTCCTTGGTTTTTGATGAGTCAATAAATGTAACTGATACTGCTCAGTTATTTATTTGAGGAGTTAATGCCAAGTTTGAAGTGACTGGAGAATTAACTCCCATGAGTATTCTGTGCAGGACATATATGAGTGAAAGTTTCTCAGAGAAATTGAGAAAACACTAATTTAGTACAACTGAATTGACTGGGATTCAGCACAACTGAAATAAAGGAGAATCTGCTATGATGCACTACATCTGACAACGGTCAAACTATATACAGTAAAGAAGAAGGCACAGCTGAACAAATTAACATAGCTTGTGAAAATTTCAGTTTTGTGCAGACGATGGTTATTCTTATTCATCACTAAGTAATTTGCAGAAAACATTTGAATCTATCATGTACAACTGAATCAACAATGTCAATGGTAAACATTTTCTCTCATGACTTTTAATCATTCTAATATCTAAATGTTTATCAGGAATAGAAACTGGATATCCTGACTTGTCCTACTGCACAGCAGTTCAATGACTTGGCAGTAATGAAGCTTATGTCAATCTTCTTTCCTGTGGTGGTAGATGTGTTGCTATGTTACTAAAGTGGATCCAGGCAGCAAAGGCAGCAGTCTGGGCAGGACAATTGATTTTTTTCTTTTTTTTTGGCCGCATGGCCTGTGGGATCTTGGTTCCCTAACCGGGAATTGAATCCACACCCTCTGCAGTGGAAGTGCAGTCTTAACCACTGGACCACCAAGGAATCCCCTGATTTTTGACAATAGAGAACAGCAACTTTGACCTTCTATTGTGTGAAATATCACCTCCTTTCCCTCAGAAGAATTCCATTCTTCTCATTCATAGCCCTATATTACAAAAAATTATACTCTATTATTATCATATTTTTAATTTTGTCAATAAAAACTTTGTGGACTTTTGTTCCTCTCCTGTTATGTAAGTACCTACATAATAGTCTTGATTTTTGCCTCTTGATCCCCAAAGCCTAAAATATGTACTTTCAGGCTCTGAAAGAAAAAGTTAGCCGAACCCTGGTATAGATAATGCTTACCACCTCATAGTATTGTTATGACTAACAGCTACCCCAGATTTGGGCAGGACTGAAACTAACAAACTTGTATATATGTCCTACAATGGATTAGCACACTTCTCCAAGTACTTTATAGATAATAGCCCACTAAATCCTTACAGCCACCCTATGAAGGAGGCACTACCATATTTCCGTCTCAGAGATGATGAACTTGCAGTGTAACTTGTTCAAGATGACCCAGCTGGCACATGACAGACCAGGCTCTAGACTCTACGCTCTAAATCATGGGGGTGGCAATTTTTCTCTGGAAAGATTTTAGACTTTGTGAACCAGGTGGCCTCTGTTGGAGCTATTTAAATTCTGCTGTTGTAATTAGAAAGCAGCCACAGATTATATGCAAGCAAATGCATGAGGCTGTGTCCAAATAAAACTTTATTTACAAAAACAAGGGGTGTTGGTCCATGGCTGTAGTTTCCTAACCCTTACTTTTAACTTCATACTATACAATGCTGTCCACCTCACTCATTTATGTTGCCTACCTGAATTTGGTCCAAACCCTAAGTCCCTCCCCGGAAAAGTGAATTTCTGCAAGGTGAAGGGGCTGGTTCAAGCACTGACCATAAACCAGGTGTTTTCTCCTAGATATTGGATGTAAACCAGGGAAAAAGGAAGAAAAAATCACACCTTCATGGAGCTTATGGTCTTGTGGGGGAGATGGACAACAAATAAGATTAAAAAAGGAAAAGAGTGGCATGCTAGATGTTGATAAAGAGATGTGATAATCAGAAGTACTGATAAGGTGTATGTGTGTATGTATGTGTGATTTTAGCTACCATCTCTAGGGAAGGCCTCGCTGAAAATGAGACCACTGAGTAAAGCTCTGAAACAAGTGGCTTCCCTGACAGCTCAATTGGTAAAGAATCCCCCTGCAATGCAGGAGACCGTGATTCCATTTTTGGGTTGGGAAGATCCTGTGGAGAAAGGATAGGCTACCCACTGCAGTATTCTTGGGCTTCCCCTGTGGCTTAGCTGGTAAAGAATCTGCCCACAATGCGGAAGACCTGGGTTCAATCCCTGGGTTGGGAAGATCCCCTGGAGAAAGGAAAGGCCACCCACTCCAGTATTTTGGCCTGGAGAATTCCATGGACTGCATAGTCCACGGGGTCACAAAGAGTCGGGCAGGACTGAGCAACTTTCACTTTCACTGAAGTAAGTGAGAGAACAGCTGTGTTGAATGTGCTAGCTGTTGGTGGGTTTTGATCAGAAGAGTGATAGGAAGGAGGTAGCAGCCAAATGTTCTCCTGGGCTCCATTTTCACGTCCCTTCCTATGCTATCTGCGGGTCGGCTTTCAAGGGCCTCAGGAAGCAGATGAAGCAAGAGTGGGGCAGGTGCTGAGGGCCAGACGTGGTGCGGGTCCACTCACTGACCTCCTGCCTGGGACAGGTGGGCGGTCTGGAAAAAGGGGCACCAGTGTTCAGTTTCACGGCCCAGCCTTCCAAACCTTGCTCAGGAAGGAGCCAAAAGAGGCTTCTGCCACTTCTGCCGCTGTGGTTGTCCCTCAGCCTGGCACGCAGGCCTCCCACTGCTCAGTCAGTGTGGTGCTCCCCTCTGGATTCAGCCCCCCTTTTTCTTCTGCCTGGACCCCTTTTCAGCCCCATCACACTCTACTGTGAGCCCTCCTGCCAAGGAGTCCTCAGAACTCCAGGCCCTTGCTGTGGGGCACAACCACAGGCCTTCTCAAGGTCAGTCTGTTATAAACTAAGCTCCAGCTCAGCATTTCCCAAAGCGTGTGGACCCACGTCAGCAGGCAGGGCCAGAACTGGAGTGAGGTGGGTGAGGCATTGGGGTGCACAGTTTTAAGGAGGTACTGCCCTTGGGGTGGAACAAGTGCAGGGTGGGCACCTACTTGCCTCACCCTCCTCCTGGCCCTGGATGGTGTTCTGTGAAGCAAGGGTCTGTGGTTAGCGGGGATAGAGGCGCCAGCTTGCACACCGTATCTCACTGCACGCTACTGTAGACCCTTGAATAAAGGAGTGTGCCCTGTGTATGTCTAAGTAAGGAGGTGGCCGAAAAGACGGGCAGCATCCCAAACTCTTGAAACACAGAGTCTTTTTTTACGCAGGAAAGAAAGGGCTTTGTTTTCAGAGGGTGTTGCATTTGGAAGCAAAGCAGTGGATACACATTACCTCTCCATCTGTCTCCTTACATAATCATCTCTTTATACAGTGTCTCTGAACCTAGTCTGGCCCACAGTGCTCTGTAGAACATGGGGCCCAGTCAAGAGTCTCGGCAGCTGCTTCACATTTGAATGGCACTTGTAAATGAATGGTCATTACATTTTCAGAATACTCCCTGTTAACTCATCCTAAGGTAATTCAGGGCAGTAGATTATCCATATGTTAAAAAGTTAGAACTGCACTCTCCAATATGAGTTGGAGAACCATACCATTACAAATATGGTAGCCATTAGCCACTGCTGGTTATTTACATTAAAATTAATTGAAATGAAATCAAATTAGAAATCGAACTTCTTGGTCCTCATTTCAAGTGCTCCACAGCCAGATGTGGCTGGTGGCTACCATGTTGGATAGCACAGACATAAAACATCTCCATCCTGCAGAAAACTCTGTTGACAGTGTTAATAACTTGCCCAAAGCTCCACTCCATGTGGAGTGGATATCAGATATCAGTGGATATCAGGCTGATGTGATATCAGAACTGGAATTCTGGGCCTGAGACCTCTGAGCAGACTGCCCCAGGGGAGGAGCTGCTCCCCTCTAACCAAGACGGTGCACCTGAATGGCCCGCAGTCGAAGGAGGGTGGAAGGGACATGATGGTGTAGGCCACGGGCAGGAGGCTGAGGAAAAGCACCAGCAGCAGGAGACCCATGTAGAAGTTGTTGGAGCGGGAGGCCTTGAACACGCGTTCGTGGGGGACGTTGCTGCTCATCACCGCCCAGCACTGGAAGTACATGGAGGTCAGCAGGCGCAGCACATTAATGCCCACCAGGCCCGGGGCATAGAAGGAACCCATCCTGGAAGGGCAGAGATGGCACACCTGGTTGACTAGACAGCAGGAGAGGCCAGGGAAAGATGGCAGAAGGAAATGGGGCTGATGGGGTAGGGGCAGGAGGCCGTGCTGCTTTCCCTGTAGGTCCCAAGGGAAGGGATCTCCCACTTAGCCTGGACATTTATCACCAAGCCATAGCCATCCATTCCTCAGGACAGGGATGCTCCAAGCATTACTGGCTTGGGTTCTGGCCAGGATTTTACTACTGCCCCACCTCCAGCCATGGAGCAAATTACATGGCCTCCCGTTACTCTGTGGTCTCCATTAAACTGCACTGATGCTCAGAAAAGTATCTGAAGTCCTTAAGTGAAAAGAATTGGATATTGGCTTGCAATGAGCCCTTGAAAGCCTTTGCCAGGTTCCCTGGTGGCTCAGATGGTAAAGAAACTGCCTGCAATGCAGGAGACCCAGGTTCAATCCTTGGGTCAGGAAGATCCCCGGGAGAAGGAAATGGCAACCGACTCCAGTACTCTTGCCTGGAGAAACCCATGGACAGAGGAGTCTGGTGGGCTACTGTTCATGGGGTCACAAAGTCGGACATGACTGAGCAACTAACACACTTGAAAGCCTTTGGCTGAAGTCAGGCAGCTTCCTTAGTTCATGTGTCTCCCTCTTTCCTATCTTTCCTCCCCACCGCTTCCTCCTGCCTCCCTTTCTTTCTCTTCCTTCTTTCCCATCCTACTTTTTCCTTTGTTCTTTCTTGCTTCTCTCCTCTCTCTTTCCTCCCTCTTCCTTTTTTCCTTCTCTCTCCTTCACTCGTCTCTCCCCTTGCTATGTACATGGTAGCAACAGAGTGGGCCAGACACCGTCCTGGTTCAAATCTAGTCCTGCTCAAGTGAAGGAAAGGAGCTCAGAGAGGCCAGATGACTTGTCCAGCCTCTCTCCTGCTGACGGAGAGGCTAAGCCTGGGATTCCAGCTTTTTCACTCCCCAGATGAGGTGATGCCCAGAAGAAATGGATAACTCACCAGATCATTCCTTGGTTGAAGATCAAACCAAGCACATTTCCACTGATATCAAACTCAGCATATGAGGGCTGGAGGGAAAGAGAGAAAGAGGAGAGAGAGAGAAAGTCTGTTAGGTGGTGTCAGCCAGATCCCACTACCAGCCAACTGACCAAGCCACTCCACCCCAAAGAGCCTGCTCTGGTGACCAGAGAGGATCCTCAGATTCAGGGTTCTATTTCTTTAACATGTTTTCAACTTTTTAAAAAAGAGTTTTTTTTTTTTCCCTTAAGATTTATTCATTATCTATTTATTTTTGACTGTGCTGGGTCTATTGCTGCTCGCGGAGAGCTTGTTGCTGCTCTTCAGTTGTGGCGAGCAGGGGCTACTCTCTAGTTGCAGTGCGCAGGCTCCTCATTGCAGTGGTTTCTCTTGTTGAAGAGCAATGGCTTTGCAACGTGCCTGGGCTTCAGTAGTTGCGGCTCACGGGCTCAGTAGAGCACAGGTTCAATACCTGTGGTTGAATCACAGGCTTAGTTGCCCTGTGGCATGTGGGATCTGCCTGGACTATGGATTGAAACACTGGTCCTGAACTGGCAGGCAGATTCCTTACCATTGAGCCAAAAGGGAAGCCCCTAAAAAGAGTTTTAAATTTCTCAAACTTGAAGCATTCTTCAATGTCAAAAAGGAGAATTTATTTTGGAAATTCCATGGCAGTCCAGGGATTAGGGCTCCACTCTTCTACTGCTGGGGGGTCCAGGTTCAATCCCTGGTAAAAGAACTAAGATTCCACAAGCCACAAGGTGTAGTCAAATTTTAAAAAAAATGAGAGAGAGAATTTTACCTTTTGGGGCCTGCAGGTTAACAGTGTGTTCTTGGGAGACCCCCTAAGAGAATGTTTTATCAGTGCTTTAATCAGAAATGTATCTTGAAATTATAATCAAGTAATCTAAGGTGTAAATATTAAATAACAAAATGCAAATAATTAAACGAGGAGTCAAATGTAAAGAAAGCTTTAAAAGCAAACAAAATAAATCACTCCTCCAATTCTTTTTTCTCCTTCTCATCTTCTTCTTGGAAAGGAGTGACTTCAGACAGATTCAGATTTTCAACCTGATTCTGATTTTCAGAGTTTTGGAGATTAGTCAGCTGTTTGAAAGGACAAAAAGTGTGTGAGCACTGGGGAGCTGCAGTGGGGAGCTGGGGTCTTTGTGCTTAAACCTGCTTCCTGATTAGTCTTCCAGATACGGAGATAAAAAGCGACAGGCATGAGAGAAGAGGAAAACAAAGTGAGGAGTGAGAAAAGGAAGGTCACATGAGTGTGGATCAAAGAAGGAAACATGCCAAATCCAAATACAGGAAGGTTAAATCTTGGGAATTTAAAATTTGAAAATATTAAAAAAAAACTTTTTTATGTATTGAATTTTGCGTCTTGCCTAGAAAAAAATGAAATACTTTACTACTTCACAGAGTGGAGATTGACATTAAATATCTAAAGAAAATAATAGAATGCATCTAACTATATCAGAGAGGATGGTTGGAATGCCTTTCTGCAGAATGTTCAGGAAATGATGACCTACAAATCCAGCCTCCAGGTCCCAGCACCAGCAGTAGTTCATGAACCGGACAAAACAAGCCCGCAGGAAGTCGCCCAGCAGGATGGTGATATACGTTACCAGCATGTCGGACACTGTCAGCCTCATGAATTCCTGCAAAAAGGAACAAAGTGACGGGCGTGGTCAGGGTTTGACCACGCCCACTTCTCCCAGCTGACCGCAGCCATGCCATGCCCCACCTCCCCATATTCTTTTCTGTGACTCTGATTGATGGTAGCAGAATGGTGGTGCAGATAAGACTCCAAGCTTTGAAAAATGCTTACTATAGGTTCCAGTTAAATCAGTTACAAGTGACTAATTTATTGCTTTGAATAGTCTCTGAACATTTTGATGTTGACGTTAACCTTGCAAGGTTATTGGGAAGCTTAGTGATTAAGCATACAAATTTCCTGGCAGTTGGCAACACCCAGTATTTGGTAGTTATCAGCACTATTGCACAAATGAAGGATTTGAAGGCTTATTCCTTGCTTCCCCCACCTGCTCTGAAGTGCCATCTGTACCAACTAAGACTGAATCTGACCACTGTCCTTGGGGACAGCCACTGACATTCTTCACCCCCTGCTGATTGAATTTTTTTTTTTTTTTTGGTATGTAGAGAAAATAATCTAGGTTTTTTACAGAGGCACATGGAATAAGAGCTCAAAGCAAAGAAACAAAATCTTCTCTGTTTTACAGAGTACATATAATTTATTAATTTTTTAAAAAGTTGAAAAGATCTACCAGACATCATTAAAACCTTCAAGACATCCAGTAGACTTGGAGTTCCCAGGGGCATGCTGCTGCTAAGTCACTTCAGTCGTGTCTGACTCTGTGCGACCCCACAGACGGCAGCCGACCAGGCTCCACCGACCCTGGGATTCTCCAGGCAAGAACACTGGAGTGGGTTGCCATTTCCTTCTCCAATGTGTGAAAGTGAAAAGTGAAAGTGAAGTCGCTCAGTCGTGTCCGACTAGTAGCGACCCCATGGACTGCAGCCCACCAGGCTCCTCTGTCCATGTGATTTTCTAGGCAAGAGTAATGGAGTAGCTTGCCATTGCCTTCTCCGTCCCAGGGGCATAGGGCCTACTTTATTCATTTTTGTATCTTCCAAGATGATTAATAAATGTTTGCTGGATGAACAGCTGATGAGTTTTTATGGTTTTTTTCTCAGTACTCATGCTCTTAATTAAAAGACAAACCAACTTGTATTTGGTCTCCACATCTGTGCAAGGTGATGCTCTGGGGCCTGGAGTAGAGATGAACGTGGGTAAGCAGGACATAACACTTCAAACCTATCATCACCAGCAAACTCAGAAAGAAGCAAGCTTTAATCAGTGATGGGCATTCAGGGAGGAAGTCAAGAGAGATGCCCTCCAAGGATGTGAGGTAGGAAAAGAGAAATTCTACAGCAGAATATTCCGAAGGAATCACATAGGTAATGAACTCTTCTGTCTTCCAAAGAGGGTGGGTTTTACTCATGTGAAGACTTTCTCTGTTACACAGCTGTGATGGGTTTAGAAATGTGAGTTGTTCTTCATATTAAAAATTAAGAGGATTTGATGAGAATGGGGGAATCTGGACCAGAGGAGATGAGAAGTGGTGAGTCCTAGCCCTCCATGAAGCAAGTAGAGAGAAAATCCCCCAGGACCCCATGGGAAAGAGACTGCAGCAGGAAATATCTGCTGGTGGACCTGTAGGCAGTGTTTGTCAGAGTGTGTGATGTAATCCCCTCTTCCACTGGACTTCATTACCCTCAGTTAAAAACGTTATTTTCTAATGCTCTGCTGCTGCTAAGTCGCTTCAGTCGTGTTCTACTCTGTGCGATCCCAGAGACGGCAGTCCACCAGGCTCCCCCGTCCCTGGATTCTCCAGGCAAGAACACTGGAGTGGGTTGCCATTTCCTTCTCCAATGCATGAAAGTGAAAAGTGAAAGTGAAGTCGCTCAGTCATGTCCGACTCTTAGAGACCCCATGGACTGCAGCCTACCAGGCTCCGCTGTCCATGGGATTTTCCAGGCAAGAGTGCTGGAGTGGGGTGCCATTGCCTTCTCTGTCTAATGCTCTAGGGGAGTGGATTATTCAGCGGTGACAGGTGAACAGAAACCCCATGCAAAGAGATGCAGCTGAGGAGGAGACGGCAGCTGATCCCTATGTTACCTGTGAATACTTCAGATTTCTGCCTAGGAAAGCAAAGAACACTAGCCTTAGAAATCTGCACTGTGAAAGTACAAGGACAGTAGTGAAAGTGGGTAAGCGGAAATGCTTGTTGTTAATTTTTGACTTTCTAATGAAAACCTTTAATTCTCTTTACAGAAAAATGCACAGATGCATATACACACAAAATCCTGTACCCAGTTTTTAGGATTATCTGTTTGTGATTTCCAGGTGGAGAACCTCTGGCTTTTAGGGAAATCTGCAGTAAAACCCCAAATAAATTCAAGTGGTATAGATTGTCAGATGGAGGACGTAGAGAAGTGTGTGGGACACTGAGAAAAAGGGCAATGTGAAAAGGTGGAACTTTCCTAAGAAATGCTGGCTTGACATTTTGGAGACAAGGAAACATCAAGGAAGCAATAACAAAGAACTGAGAACAGGGACCAGCTTTTCAGGAGAGCGTAATTACTCACAATGCCCACAGCCGTCTCCCAGCAAGAACCCCGGGGCACATCTGCAGGGTGCAGGGGGGGCCGGGGGACACTCTCATTCCAACCTGAGGAGTTGTAGTAGTGAAACAGAGTCCAGTGAGTGACGTTCTTTATCGTCTCTTCATTAGAAAGCTAGAAGGGAAGATGGAGGTGTGGGGTTAGAAAGAGCCAGGGAAGGTTCAACAGATTTTACAGAAAGAACAGCATACGCCATTCAAACCAGCAGATGCCACAACCCTACCATCTAGCCTCTGCCCTGTCCCTTAACAGGGTCTCTCCAGAACTGCCCTCCCCAGCCTTTCAATCTATAGAGAAGAGGGGGGCAACCGGCTGAAGTTCCTGGGTCTTTTCCAGGAATTTTTCTTCTTTAAGTTATTATTCATCCATCCAAGTATTCATTCTTATTTTGAGGTTAATTTACTCTGGGCATATAAGGCAATGGAGACACCAGAGTGACACAGGAGTGAATGGAGTTTACCTCAGAAAATTGCCAGGCTAGTAAGTGACACTTACACTTTCTCAGTCTAGTAGTAAATGAGAGAGATGAACACACTTCAGAACAGAGTGATAAAAGCTGTGGGAAATTTTCTCTGGGGACTGAGGAAATCCACTTCAGACCATGGGGCCCTTTCCTGGAGGTGGGGACATCTGAGCCAAACTGCAGGAGGATAACTCAACTAGTCTAACACGGGGAGGAGAGTGGAGAGTGAGGCTAGCGAGGAGGAAATGTGAGCTCAGAAGGGTGAAGCAGTTTATTAGGGTAGGAGAGAAGTGAGAGGTACAGATGGAGGGCAGGCAAGGGCCAGATCTAGTCACTACTATGCTTAGAATCTTCCAGCAGCTTCTTGTTAATCTCAGGAAAATTCATGAGGACGGAGGCATGGGAAAGAAGAGCATCACCATCTGAACCTTGCCCAGTTTCATCTTTCACTTCCTGCTCTTCATGCTACTGTTCAGCTACCTCACAGTTCTCTATTTGCATAAGCTCTTCCCTCTGATTGTTTCCAGTGTCTGCTAAGATCCCTCATGGTGGGGTCTGCAGCCCCTCTGTGTACTGTCCTGCTGCCCTGGGCTCACCCCCACTGAAGCACCTGGCCCAGAGTGCTGTGATGAATGAGTCTGTCTCCCCTGGAACAGGACTGTGTCTTGCTCTCTGCTGTACCCCCAGGGCCTGACTTGGTGGGTGCGCCATAACTGGTGAGCAGGGATGAAAGGGTAACTCAACCATCACTTATCATTTCAATGGACACTTGTCAGCTGGTAAACATATGGCAGCTAAGAAACAGTACTGGAAAGGCTGCAGATAAAATATTAAGGTTATCAAATGACTGGAGGAGGATGTGAAAAAAGAAAGCCTAAGAAAAAGACAGTAAAGAACTGAAGGAAAATGTTAACAGTTGGGTCATAGGAATCTGGTGACATTTTTTCATTTTATTTTTCTGACATTTCTAAAATTTACTTAATATAAATCATACACAAGGAAATTATTATATTTAACAAGCAACATGGTGGACACTAGGAATTGGGAAGAAGTTTGTGGTCTCTACCTTCAGCTGGACGTCATCCATCAGGGCCAAGAGAAAGGTGTAGAGGTTTCCCAGGAAGAGTGCAAAGATGCGCCCCAGCTGCCACTTCAATCCAATGCGTGGGTGGTAATTCTCCAGGGCGGCAATAGTTTCAAACAGAGGGGGACAAAACATCCCAAGCAGAGACATCACAATTTCTACCTGGGAAGTCAGGAGAGCTGGACTAGTTTGTCATCAATGTCACTTGCTTGTCCACCATCTCTGTACCCCTAGGGTCATGCATCTCCATCTCCTGGTTGTCTGCCCCATCCTCTGCCTCTAGAAATGCCCCACCTGGGGTCTCCACAACTTGCTGTGTGACCCTGACATAGGAACCAATATGCTCTGGGACTGCTTGTCACAATGATTGTTACCAGCACCATTGATAAAAATAGCAATCTTTGAGAAGGAAATGAATTAACACATGGGACAGTGCTTTGTGTTTGGTAAAAGTTGCGAATCATTAAAAGTCATCTCATCTCAGGAGAATGGAAGACCAGAAGCTCAAATCATGGAACAAAACCAACAGTAGAGGCATGTGGTGCAGGGTGTGACCTTTGGGGTCAGCTCTCTGGGTTTTAGCCCCTGCTCTATTGCTTGCTGGCTGTGTAATTTAGAGAAAGTTACATAATTTCTCTGAGCTTCTTGTTTCTTTGTGTGTAAAATGGTGATGGTGGACTTCGTTGTGAGAATCAGGAGCTAAGTCATAAGCCGACAGCATAGAACCTGGTAAGAACTAAATTTTAGCTTCAACTTTGGGAAAATCCTGACTCGAATAATGGAACTGCCAGCCACAGTAGAACATTCTCTCTGCCACTGAGTCTGCCCACCTAGTGGAGAGTATCCTGAACTGCTGATCAAAGTGAAGGTTGATCAGTTCTTCTGGACTGTGGCTCACTCCCCTCCACCCTCTCACACTGACCTTTGGGTTGGCTTCTCATGACCTTCATTCCTCCAGCCCTGCTCACACGGTTCTTCCCGCCTAGAAAGCCATACTGGCACCACATCCACCACGGCCCCTCTCTAACATTTGTCTGGTGCTCAGCTTGATTCCTGCCTTTGCCATAAAATCCCCCAGTCTCTCTGGCTCACATGGGCTTTCCCACCTGCCACACATCTGAAATGCGAAATGTCTTATTTTATCACATTTTTCCTGCCCATTACTGGTTGTGCCAAAGTTTATTTTTGCCAAACCTGCTTCCTGAGGAGACTGGCAATTCCATTAAAGGCAGAATTCATCTTGAGCATCTTTTGTATCCCTCTCATAGCTTAGTGTTTTAGAAATTAAGTGTAAATATAATTTTTTAAAAACTCAATCTGATTATCACTGACTTTGAGCTATAGCTTTCATTCATTCACATTCATTGAAATCACTGATACATTTATATTTAAGTCTATCTGATTTTGTGCTTTATACTTGTCCTGCCAGTTCCATATTTCCTTTTTTATCCTTTCTTGCCTTATGATGGGAGGTAGATTCTTTCTTCTTTGGGTCAGTAATATTTTCTGGGCTTAGCAAGGTGGTTCTTCTGCTGGTCTCACCTGGGTTCATTCATGTATTAATATCTATAGTCAGCTGATGGCTGATGTTCTCATTTATACATCTGGTGGTGGATCTGCTATCACCTAGGGTGATGAGAAAATTGGGCCATGTGTCTCATCATTTAGGAGGCCAGCCTGGCATCATCCACATGATGGATATTTCAGGTTCCCAAGAAAGCAAGTTCCAAAACACAAGCACTTTTCAAGTCTGCTTGTATCGTGGTGATGGAAGCAAGGTCCGATGCTGTAAAGAGCAATACTGCACAGGAACATGGAATGTTAGGTCCATGAATCAAGGCAAATTGGAAGTGGTCAAATAGGAGATGGCAAGAGTGAACATCGACATTTTAGGAATCAGTGAACTAAAATGGACTGGAATGGGTGAATTTAACTGAGATGACCCTTATATCTACTACTGTGGGCAAGAATCCCTTGGAAGAAATGGAGTAGTCATCATAGTCAACAAAAGAGTCCGAAATGCAGTACTTGGATGCAATCTCAAAAACGACAGAATGATCTCTGTTCATTTCCAAGGCAAACCATTCAATATCATGGTCATCCAAGTTATGCCCCAACCATTAATGCTGATGAAGCAGAAGTTTAATGGTTTTAGAAAACCTATAAGACCTTCTAGAACTAGCACCCAAAAAAGATGTCCTTTTCATTATAGAGGACTGGAATGCAAAAGTAGGAAGTCTAGAAACACCTGGAGTAACAGGCAAATTTGGCCTTGGAGTACAGAATAAAACAGGGCAAAGGTTAACAGAGTTTTACCAAGAGAATGCACTGATCATAGCAAATACCCTCTTCCAACAACACAAGAGAAGACTCTACACATGGATATCACTAGATGGTCAACACCGAAACCAGACTGATTGTATTCTTTGCAGTCAAAGATGGAGAAGCTCTATACAGTCAGCAAAAAACAAGACCAGGAGCTGACTGTGGCTTAGATCATGAACTCTTTATTGCCAAATTCAGACTTAAATTGAAGAAAGTAGGGAAAACCACTAGACCATTCAGGTATGACCTAAATCAAATCCTTTACGATTACACAGTGGAAGTGAGGAATAGATTTAAGGGACTAGATCTGATAGAGTGCCTGATGAACTATGGATGGAGATTTGTGATATTGTACAGGAGACAGGGATCAAGACCATCCCCAAGGAAAAACAAATGCAAAAAAGCAAAATGGCTGTCTGAGGAGGCCTTACAAATAGCTGTGAAAAGAAGAGAAGTGAAAAGCAAAGGAGAAAAGGAAAGATATACCCATTTGAATACAGAGTTCCAAAGAATAGCAAGGAGAGATGAGAAAGCCTTCCTCAGCGATCAAGGCAAAGAAATAGAGGAAAACAACAGAATGGGAAAGACTAGCGATCTCTTCAAGAAAATTAGAGACAGTAAGGGAAAATTTCATGCAAAGATGGGCTCAATAAAGGACAGAAATGGTATGGACCAAACAGAAGCAGAAGATATTAAGAAGAGGTGGAAAGAATACACAGAAGAACTGTACAAAAAAGATCTTCACGACCCAGATAATCACGATGGTGTGATCACTCACCTAGAACCAGACACCCTGGAATGTGAAGTCAAGTGGGCCTTAGGAAGCATCACTACGAACAAAGCTAGTGGAGGGGATGGAATTCCAGTTGAGATATTTCAAATCCTTAAAGATGATGCTGTGAAAGTGCTGCACTCAATATGCCAACAAATTTGGAAAACTCAGCAGGGCCACAGGACTGGAATAGGTTGGTTTTCATTCCAATCCCAAAGAAAGGGAATGCCAAAGAATGTTCAAACTACTGCACAATTGCACTCATCTCACATGCTAGGAAAGTAATGATCAAAATTCTCCAGGCCAGGCTTCAGCAATACGTGAACCATGAACTACCAGATGTTCAAGCTGGATTTAGAAAAAGCAGAGGAACTAGAGATCAAATTGCCAACATCTGCTGGATCATGGAGAAAGCAAGAGAGTTCCAGAAAAACATCTATTTCTGCTTCATTGACTATGCCAAAGCCTTTGACTGTGTGGATCACGATAAACTGTGGAAAATTCTGAAAGAGATGGGAATACCAGACCACCTGACCTGCCTCTTGAGAAACCTGTATACAGGTCAGGAAGCAACAGTTAGAACAGGACATGGAACAACAGACTGGTTCTAAATAGGAAAAGGAGTACGTCAAGGTTGTATATTGTCACCCTGCTTATTTAACTTATATGCAGAGTAATCATGAGAAATGCTGGGTTGGAAGAAGCACAAGCTGGAATCAAGATTGCCAGAAGAAATATCAATAACCTCAGATATGCAAATAATACCACCCTTATGGTAGAAAGTAAGAAGAACTAAAGAGCCTCTTGATGAAAGTGACAGAGGAGAGTGAAAAAGTTGGCTTGAAGCTCAACATTCAGAAAACTAAGATCATGGCTTCTGGTCCCATCACTTCATGGAAATAGATGGGGAAACAGTGGAAACAGTGTCAGACTTTATTTTTTTGGGCTCAAAAATCACTGCAGATGATGACATGAAATCAAAAGACGCTTACTCCTTGGAAGGAAAGTTATGACTGACTTAGATAGTCTCTAAAAAGCAGAGACATTACTTTGCCAACAAAGGTCTCTCTAGTCAAGGCTATGGTTTTTCCAGTAGGCATGTACAGATGTGAGAGTTGGACTATAAAGAAAGCTGAGCGCCAAAGCATTGATGCTTTTTAACTGTGGTGTTGGAGAAGACTCTTGAGAGCCTCTTGGACTGCAAGGAGATCAAACCAGTCCATCCTAAAGATCAGTCCTGAACATTCATGAGGGAGTGATGCTGAAGCTGAAACTCCAATACTTTGGCCACTTGATGAGAAGAACTGACTCATTGGAAAAGACCCTGATGCTGGGAAATATTGAAGGTGGGAGGGGAAGGGGACGACAGAGGATGAGATGTTTGGATGGCATCACCAACTCTATGGACATGAATTTGAGTAAACTGCGGGAGTTGGTGATGGACAGGGAGGCCTGGCATGCTGCAATCCATGGGGTTGCAAAGAGTCGGTCATGACAGAGCAACTGAACTGAACTGAACTGTATCATGGTTGTTACTGTTTCACTGACTAAGGCAAGGGATTGGGAAACAGATTTCACCTCTTCATGGGACGGACTATAAAATTATATTTCAAAAAAAATGTGCGTATAAGGATGGGAAGCACTTGTAGCCGTTTTTGCCAACTACTACAGATGTCAAATTCCTGGGAGAGATTTATAGGTTCAACACAATAACAATAAAACCTTAATGTGTTTTATTGTGAATCTTGATGAGAGAACTCACTTTATCAGGTATCAAGACATACTATAGAGTCACAGTTTATGAATATGTTATTAGTGCAGGAATAAACAAATAGACCAGTGGAACAGAAAAGCAGCCCAGCATCACTCCCATGCAGTACTTGACAACTGACTTATGATCTACGGCACTGTAGGGATCTGAAGAAAGGATCATCTTTTTAAAAAATTCATGTTAAGACAACTGGCTACTTAGCTGACTGACATGTTAATTGAATCCAGCTTTATCCAGCTATGAAAGCCTAATAATAGGTGACTGTTCAAGATGTTCATATTACTTGACTTGAAAGCAATGTAATTTCACTTTTTAAAATAAGTCCCATAGTCAAGAATTCAATAATTCAGCTGAATGGCATAGGAACAGGGTAATTTCAGGATATTCACTACAGCAGGTATACCATCTTACCTCATTTCTTTCATACCAGCTGACATTCTGCATTTTGGAAAATTCCTGGGATCGCTTCACCACAAAGTAAATGAGGTACCCACTTCCACACAAGCAGCAGATGATGAGAAAGTTGGCCAGGACACGGAGAAATCTTGTCAGGTGGATATTTTCTTCTTTGTTACTCTCTTGTTCATCCACTATTGACTCCTGGATGTGTGAAAATGAAATGTGAATAATAACAAGGAATCGTCATTCGGTTCCTGAGATGACTACTTTTTATATTTTCAGAAATTAAATAATTGGGGTGGTAGACAGCACTGCTGTCTTGTGGGAGTTAGTTCTTTTCTTTAAGAAAATATATTTTGAATAGGTGAGAGAGATTAAGAAGCACAAACTTCCACTTGCAAAATACGTGAGTCAAGAGTATGAAATGTACAAATGTACAAAATGTGCAAATATCTTTGGTGACATATTATAACTAGACTTACCATGGTGACCATTTTCAATTGTATAGAAATATCGAATCACTATGCTGTACAACAAGAAGTAACACTGAATTGTAGGTCAGTTATATTTAAACAAACAAACAAACTTATAGAAAAAGAGATCAGATTTGTGGTTATCACAGGTAGGGGTTGGAGGCAGAGGGAGAACTGGATGAAAGTAGTCAAAGGATACAAACTTCTAATTATAAGATAAATAAGTCCCAAAGTACAATATGATGAACCTAATTAACACTACTGTATATTATATATGAAAATTGTTAAGAGAGTAAATCCTAAATTCTCATTACAAGGAAAAATTTTTTCTTTAATTTTGTATCTGTATGAGATGATGGATGTTCACTAAACTTATTGTGCTAATCATTTCATGATGTAAGTCAAAGCATTATGCTGTATACCTTAAACTTACACAGTGCTGTCTTTCAATTGTATTACAATAGAAGTGGAAGGAAAAAAAGGAATCTTAAAAAATTACATTTTTTGTTGTTACTGCTATTTTGGTACATGTAATGACAAAAGCTTAGATTTATTGGAAACTTACTGTATGTCAGCTGCAGTGCGAAACGCTTTCCATGAATTATTCTTCTCAATCCCAACAACAAACCAATAGCAGTTACCTTTATTAACCACATTATAGATACTAAGGCCCAGAGAGATTTTTCTAACCCATTGGGATTGTTTTAAATCTACAGATCAAATAGATTAAGATTGAATCTCAAAAATATCGAGTCTTCTAAGCCAGGGGCTGGCTTTTCCTATAAAAAAGTTCTGGCCAAACTTTTTTCTATAAAAAATCAGAAAGTAAGTAGTTTTGGTTTTGCAGGCCAGATGGTGTCTCTCATGACTACTTAACTGTGTTGCTGTAACATGAAAGCAACTATAGACAATATATAATGAATGGGCATGGCTTTATTTCAATAACATGTTATTTATAAGAAAAGACAGCAGGCTGGATTTGGACCCTGGGCTATAGTTTGTTGATCCCTGCTCTAATCCTTGGGCATGGTATATTTCTCCATTTATTTAGAGTTTTTTAATTCCTTTCTGCAAAATTTTGTACTTTTCTGGTGTAGGCAGCTTTGCACGTTTTTGTGTGTGTGTGTGAAATCCATTCCTTGGAATTTTTTATACTTTATGTCATTTTATTTTACTTTATGTCATTTTATTATAAATGGAATAAAATTGCTTTCTAACTGTTTGCTGCTAGTGACAATAGATTTTTTATTATTAAACTTATACCCTGCATTAGTACGTTTTTTATAGTATGTGAAATTAGAACGTGGCACAATTAGTACATGGCAGAATAAGGGTGGAAAACGAGGTCCCCTGGACACCAAAGTCCTGGAAGGAGCTCTTTCTTTACTTTTTTAAAGTTGAATATAATCTACAATGTTGTGTTAATTACTACTGCACAGCAAAGTGATTCAGTTATATATGTATACATTCTTTTTTAAAAAACATTCTTTCCATTTTTATCACAGGATATTGAATATAGTTCTCTAGCCTATACAGTAGGACCTAGGTGTTTATCTATTCCATATATAAAAGCTTACATCTGCTCAACCCGAACTCCTACTCTACCCCTCCCTCAGCCCCCTCCTCCTTGGAACCACAAGTCTGTTCTGCATGTCTGTGAGTCTGTTTCTGTTTCATAGATAGGTTCTTTTGTGTCATATTTCAGACTCTGCATATAAGAGATCTCATATGGTATTTGTCTTTCTCTTTCTGACTTTACTTAGTATGATAATCTCTAGTTGCATCCATGGTGCTGCAAATGGGATTATTTCAATCTTTTTTATGACCAAGTAGTATGTGTGTGTATATATATATACACACATGATATTACATCTTCTTTATCCATTCACTGATAGTTGGACATTTAGATGTTTCCATATATTGGCTAATGTGAATAGTGCTTCTATGAACATAGTAGTGCATGCATCTTTTTGAATTATAGTTTTGTCTGGCTATATGGCCAGGAGTGGGATACTGGATCATATCGTAATTCTACTTTTAGTTTTCTGAGGAACATCTATACTGTTTTCAACAGTGGCTATACCAACTTACATTCCCACCAATAGTGAAGGAGGGTTTCCTTTTCTCCATACCCTCTCCAGAATTTGTTATTTGTAGATTTTTTCATGATGGCCACTCTAACTGGTGTGAGGTGATACCTCATTGTAGTTTTGATTTGCATTTCTCTAATAATTAGCAGTGTTGAACATCTTTTCATGTGCCTGCTGGCCAACTGTATGTCTTCTTTGAAACCATTCAGAGTTCTTGATAGTCTAATGCTTCCCTGTGATCAGTCAGACTTTGTTACTCCAGGACCTTACAGGGGTCAGATCTACACCACAGTAGTGCTTGATGGTCTTGTCTTCTTCCCTCTCCTCTGTCTTGGCCCTCCTGGGAGGAGAATGGACTGCTGCCCACTGATACCAGTTGTTGCTTGCAGAAGGCAGGTACACCCACCAGGGACAGGGCTTGAGTCATGAGCCCCAGCGTCCTCTAGGTTTGGTGGTTGTTAGAGCAGGGAGCTGGCTCAGTTCTCCTGTCCTCAGCAATGGGGAGCCTGTGATGGAGCATCTAAGGGCAGGGTAGGGGTCAGCAGGGGTTTTGACCCTTCCTCCAGGACTACTGGAGAGAGGCAAAGCAGGTCAATGCCTATGCAGCACTTTGAACATCTAGGAAGGAAGGCTTCTCCTCTGAATATGTTAAAAACCAAAATAATATACTTATATAACAGGGCACATGTTGTGAGAACTGTGTGCATTAATGTATTTTAACTGCCTGATAAGTTAGTTGAAGCTGAACCTGAACACAATAACTGTTAGTTGATTGAAAAATCTCCTTCCTTCTCTTAAGGCAATAAAAATAACAAAACAAAAATAAATAAATGGGGCCTAATCAAACTTACAAGCTTTTGCACAGCAAAGGAAACCATAAAAAAAAAAAAAAGACAACCTACAGAATGGGAGAAGATAACAAATTTGGAGTGGGTGTGGAGAAAAGGGAACCCTCCTACACTGTTGGTGGGAATGTAAGTGGTTGCAGCCACTATATGCATGAATGCTAAGTTACTTCAGTCGTGCCTGACTCTTTGTGACTCTATGGACTGTAGCCCTCGGGGCTCCTCTGTCCAAGGGATTCTCCAGGCAAAAATACTGGAGTGGGTTGCCATGTCCTTCTCCAGGGCCTCTTCCTGACCCTGGAATCAAACCCACATCTCTTATGTCTCCTGCATTGGTTCTTTACTAGCACTACCTGGGAAGCTGTCACTATGGAGAACAGTAAAACTAAAAGTAGAACTACCACATGATCCAGCAATCCCACTCTTGGGCATATATCTGGAAAAGAGAAAACTCTAATTCTAAAAGATATAAGCATCATTCAAAGCAGCACTATTTACAATAGCGAAGACAAGGAAGCAACCTAAGAGTCCATTCACAGATGAAGGAATAAAGAAGAGGTGGTACATATGGAAAATTATATACTAAAAAGGATGAAAATTTAAAAAGCCATAAAAAATAATGAAATAGTGCCATTTTCAGCAACATGGATGGATCCAGAGATTATCATAGAAAGTAAAGTAAGTCAGAGACAGACAAATGACATGATATTGTTTATATGTGGAGTCTAAAAAATGATACAAATAAACTTTTTTTCACAAAACAGAAACAGATGCACAGACTTAGAAAACAAACTTATGTTTACTAAAGTAGATAGCAGGGGGATAAATGAGGAGTTTGGGACTAGTAGATGCAAACTACTATTATATATAAAATAGATAAACAAGGTCCTACTGTATAGCATAGGGAATCATATTCAGTATCTTGTAATAACCTAAAATGGAAAAGAATATGAAAATGAATATATATGTATAATTGAATCACTTTGCTGTACAACAGAAACTAACACAACATTGCAAATAAAATATACTTCAATTAAAAGTAAAGAACTCTGAGTGGTATATACGGTCATGGAGGGAAAAACTACAATGTGCAGTGCTTCCCCCTTCATTCCAACTGCTCACCCTCAGGCTTGTTTTTGTTCTATATTCTGTAGGCCACCTCACAGCTCTCTTGTGAGCAAATTAATAAGATAATTAACTGATTCTTTTATTCCCATATCCCCAAACCAGGATTCTCAACTCTCTGTGGGTGTTCTAATTGCCTAGGGAAGTTTTTTAAAAAACCAATGCCAGGACCCCACCCTAGACCACTTATATGAGAATCTCTGGGGGTGGGGCCCAGAAGATTTTTTAAAGCTCCTCAGATCATGCAAATATGTGTAAAAGTTGAGAACAGCTGCCCCAAGTGAGTCCCTTCACTTCCTCCAGCAGAAAGCAGTTCTGAGAGGAAAGAGGCAGGGCCCAGCATCCATGATTCTCAACCATATTAAGAAACAGATGGTGGGTACCACCCATGAGCATTCTTTCTTGAAGGCTTGAGAGCTAGGCTCCCACTTCTGGGAAAGCTCTTACTGCAAACTACTTGGGGATCTTATTTCCCACGCCCCAGCTGGGAGAACTCTCCCAGTGACCAGAGGGACTCAGAGTTCCCCAGGAAGTGGGAACGGCCCTGAGGTGACTACCTTGAAGCTGGTGGTGATGGAGGCATATTTGTTGTCAGCCGTCTCTGAATTCCCAATCAGGTAGTCCCAGCTGGTGAACATCTTGAAGCTGAATGTGAAGTTATCACTCTCCCCCTCGCTCGTGGTGCCCTGGTTGTTGCTGGCCATCCTGTAGGGCACAGACCGCTGTCGTTAGGTCTACTCTGTGTCTGCTGTGTCAGCCCAGTCTTGGGCACAGGTGGCAGATATCCAGTGAAGGAAAAGAGCTAAGACGGATTTGAGTCAGGCTAGACTCAACCAGACAACCAGAGCACATTCCCCTCAAAGTCAGAGTGCCCTGTGAGCAAACATGGTGTCAGCTGGATAACAAGGAGCCGGCATGGGTACAGGACACATAAACACGTGTTCTACCCTGACGTCTGATTTCTTGTGACTTGACTCACTTGCCAGTGTTTTAGAACTCTTCTCACAGAGAACATCCCCTCCTTTTAAAAAAATTATTGCCATTACTTCTTTGCACATGTATTTTTTTATTTTTAAGCTTTTCTGTTGGGGTATTCTATTGGGTTGGGAAGATCCTCTGGAGAAGGGAAAGGCTACCCACTCCAGTATTCTGGCCTGGAGAATTCCATGGACTGTATACAGTCTTTGTGACATGGAATGACAAAGAGTTGGACACAACTGGGCAACTTTCACTTTCACTTTCATTGGGGTACAGCCAATTAAAAATATTGTGATAGCCACATATATACATATTCATGTATCCATTCTCCCTTGAACTCTCCTCCCATCCAGGCTGCCATATAACAGTGAGCACAGTTCTCTGTGCTATACAGTTGCTCCTTGTTGGTTATCCATTTGAAATATAGCAGTGTGTAGATGTCCATCTCCTTAACTATCCCTTCCCCTCATCCTTCCCCCTAGCAACCATAAATTCAAGAACATCCCCTTCTAATTCATCTATTTTCTTGGATAAAAATTATATTTTTCTGATATAAAATTCAATAAGCCCTGAGGCAGTTGGTATTGCAGCCAGATCATGCACACATCCTTTTATTAAGCAAGCTTGCAGGAAAGTACCTTGGATGTGCTTTAATAGCCCCCTATTTCAACCTCCCTGTCCTCATCCTCTTTTTGTGCTTCCTGGAGATCCACCCTGGGAGAACCACAGAATCCCAGGCAGGGGTTCCATCATATGCAATGGGGGGGTTTTCTTCTCTCTCTGTCTGACGTGTTGGCTTTTGGGATTTGCTGTTTCAGGGGCCTGGTTGCCTTAGTTAGCTTTTTGGTTCAACAGGGAAACATTCCATACCCTTATACTTCGCTGGGAAAAATGTAACAATAAAACCAACCCTGTCTCGCCTGCCTCCTTGTTTTTTTCCTTTTGCTTGATAGCGCTGGGTAGCCACATGTCATGTAGTGGTCACTGTCTCATGCCAGACAGGCGCTCATGAACAGCAGCATTTTCCTCTGAGTGGATGAAATAGAAAACCCAGCTGGGCCCATCCATTGCCTTGTGGGGGTTCTGGCCGGGCTTCAAGGGCTCTCTGCTTCTGCTGCATACATAGCTGCTCTGCTCTTCCAGGATACATGACCTCCGGTGGCCCTGCTGAAGTGTGGTCCTGGTGGTCAGGTCTGTGCACAGACTGTGCCCCCATCCTGCACAGCCTGTGCTGACTGGGATCCCCTGACTTAGAAGAAGGCAATCCGGAGGGTAAGCCACGTTTTTTTCTTCAGAGAATATGAATTAGGAGGCACAAACGTATTAAGGCGCCATTTCTGACCACAGAGAAAAGCAGAGTTGGGGTCGGAGAGGACACCAAGGTTAGTAACTGCCACATACGCTGGTTTAGCCTCATTGTTGGATGTGGGCTTTCTTTGGTTGTAGACAGCAGGGACTACTTTTTGCTGCAATTGCAGTGGTTTTTTTTATTGCGGAGCATGGGGTCTAGGGCATGTGGGTTTCAGTAGTGTGGCTTCCAGGGTCTAGAGTGCAGGTTCAATAGTTGTGGCACATGGTTTAGCTGCTCCATGTCCTGTAGGATCTTCCTGGATCAGAGATCAAATCTGTGCTTCCTGCATTAGCAGGCAGATTTTTTTTTTTTTTTTTTTACCATTTAGGCACTAGGGAAGCCCTATATTGACTTTTTGACCGTTTGGGGGGCCCAGTAGGTTATTCACTGCCTCAGTGCCTTTGCACGTGCTCTTGCTTTGTCTAAAGTGCTGTGCCAGCTTCTTCTAAAGGAGTGTCTATCCCATTTTCCAGAACTTCCTACATTAACCTGTGTATATCTTTCATGCCTCATATGACAATCTGCATTTGCTTTATTTGTTTCCTTGTTTTCTCTCTAAATCCCTGAGAAGAAGGTAAGTAGGCACAGTGTGACATAGGAGTGGGCTGTTTGTGGGAAGATTAAATTCCTATAAATGAGATAATCATACTTACGATCTAATGACGATCATCAGACTGTAGCCAAACACGCTGACCCCCACCATGAAGTAAGCCATGGGCAACCTGTACCTCAGCCACCCGATGGTCCTCTGGTTGTTGTAGTAGCCATAGAAGAGAGCAGAATACTTGATGTAGCCCTGGGCATCAGCAAAGCAAATGCCCTGGGTTAGTGAGCTTAGAGTGACAGTCATCAGAGCCTCCTGTCCGACCTGGGGTTTCTTTTTCAGAGGTATGATGGGAGCTGGAGCGGAGGAAGGAAGGGCTCTGGACTTTCTTGATCTTCCCTTCACTCCCCTGGTTTGCTCCAGAGTTTGTGCAGGTCTCCACTCTCCCCTCTTTCCTTTCCCCTTCTATTTCTCCTTTACAGTGAGTAGAGAGGACACCGAGATACAGAAGGGGGAGGAGATTATGGTTAACATTTGGGATAAATTAGGGATGAAGGATGTGTATGTGTGTGTGTATGTGTGCACTTGCACACACCACTCCAAGTTCCCCTCCGCTCTGCCTCCTGTGCCCAGGGTCTTAATTTAACACTCTGGAACTAGATGAAATCCATGAAGTTTCTCAGTGTTTAAAACTTCTAAAGAAAACTGTGTGATAAAGCTCACAATCTAACCTGAGTTTTAATTTCAGTTTGGTTCTGGGTATAATTTACCTTCCTGGAGGAGGGCATGGCAACCCACTGCAGTATTCTTGCCTGGAAAATCCCCATGGACAAAGGAGCCTGGTGGGCTACAGTCCATGGGGTCACAAAGAATTGTACATGACTGAGAGACTAAGCACAAAAGCACAAGCACATAATTGACTATAAGTGTAATTAGCACACTTTTTAGGTGTAGTTATTTGAAACTGCAATACTTTGGCCACCTCATGCGATGAGTTGACTCACTGGAAAAGACTCTGATGCTAGGAAGGGTTGGGGGCGGGAGGAGAAGGGGACGACAGAGAATGAGATGGCTGGATGGCATCACTGACTCTGTGGACATGAGTTTGAGTGAACTCCGGGAGTTGGTGATGGACAGGGAGGCCTGGCGTGCTGTGATTCATGGGGTCGCGGAGAGTCGGACACGACTGAGCGACTGAACTGAACTGATTTGGTATAATATCAGCTTAGAATTTTTGCACTTCTTTTATATCTTTGCTGAACATAAAACATGGGATTATTCTGGCTTCACACAGATGTGTAGTTGGAGAGATGAGCCAAATTTTAATAGTATTTTTCATATACTTTTGACTATTTCTTCTTTGATATTTTACCTCAACCCCATAACTAGTTCTTAAAAGTTAGCTATCATGTGGAATATGAATCATATAATGAACTTTTTATACCTTAAGATCCATTGCTCTCCCCCAAGTACTAAGTAATTGAAAAGGGAAAAATACTCACTTTACAGCAGAGAACTCTGGCAGATACCACTTTAACCAAGAGCTCAACATAATGTAACCCTGATTTGACACCCTGAGAAAGTCACGTTACCACTGCAGTATCCTTCCCAATGATGCATAACCTTAATACAGTCATGAGAAAATATCAGACAAACCCAAGTTCGGGGCATTTTCCAAAAACAACTGATCAGCTATTCAAATGTGTCAAGGTCACTGGAAGATAGAGAACAGTCACAGGTTGGAGGAGAGTAAAGAGACTCGACCAATCAATGTGAGATTTTGAATTGGGTCCTGGGACAGAAAAAGAACATGAGTGGAAAAACAGGTGAAATCCAAATAAATACAGTATTTCAGTTAATAATACTGGATGAAGATTAATTTCTTAGTTTTGATGATTGTTCTATGGGTATCATAAGGTGAATGGGTGAGCAGTAAATGGGACTCTCTATATGCAACTCTTCTATAAGTTTAAAGTTATCTCAAAATATAAAGTTTTTAAAAATCAGTTGCTCTATCTTTTACTATCAAGATGTGGGATCTCTCACTCACATATCATTTTGAATTGGTCATCTGGAAGGTTCACTGAGTTATGAACATACGCCAAATGTCAACACATTTCTTATACAAGCAATTTTTTCTTTTGTTTTAGCTTTGGCTGTGCCACATGGCATGTGGGATCTTTAGTTTCCCGGCCAGGGATCGAACCTGTGCCTCCTGCAGTGGAAGCAGAGTCTTAACCATTGGACTCCCCAAAATCACATTGTTAACATCTCCACGGATCTCATCAGAAAAGTATTTAACTACTGAGAAACTGCCATTGTCATGGTGATGGATGTAAGTTTTCCAAAATTTCTATTTTTACTTGAAAAATAAAAATTTATCCTTGGCAACAACAACAACAAATACAACATAGGATTATTGCTGAATAAATTGTTGGTTTGGGGTGGATAGGACATTTCAATAGGGGTTCTTGGGTGAAATAAAGAATAAAGAAGGGTTTTCCTGATGATCCAGTTGTTAAGAATCCTCCTGCCAATGCAGGGGATGTGATGAGATCTCGGGACTGGGAAGATTCCACATGCCACGGGGCAACTAAGTCTGTGCACCGCAACTACTGAGCCCATGTGCCTGGAGCTGTGCTCTGCAACAGGAGGGTGAAGGCTGCTCAGTCGTGTCCAGCTCTTTGCAACTCCATGGACTAATACAGTCCATGGAATTCTCCAGGTCAGAACACTTTCTCTTCTCCCGGGGATCTTCCCAACCCAGGGATCGAACCCACGTCTCCCTCATTGCAGGTGGATTCTTTACCAGCTGAGCCACCAGGAAAGCCCAAGCATACTGGAGTGGGTAGCCTATCCCTTCTCCAGCGGATCTTTATGACACAGGAATCAACCCGGGGTCTCCTGCATTGCAGGCGGATTCTTTACCAACTGAGCTAACAAGAGAAGCCACCGCAAATAAGAAGCTTGTGCACCAGAACTAGAGAGTAGTCCCCATTTGCTGCAACTAGAGAAAGTCTGCACACAGCAAGGAAGACTCAGAGTAGCTAAAAATAAATAAATATTTTTTAAAAAAGAATAAAGGAAATTCTCATAGCAGCATATAGTAGTGGTGGTGGTGTTTGTGTGTGCTCGGTTGCTAAAGCTGTGTCTGACTCTTGTGACCCCATGGACTGTGGCCTGCCAGGATCCTCTGTTCATGGGATTTCCCAGGCAAGAATACTGGAATGGTTGCTATTTCCTTCTCCAGAGGATCTTCCTGACCCAGGGATCGAATCCAGGTCTCCTGCATTGCAGGTGGTTTCTTTACTGCTGAGCCACAAGGGAAACCCACATATAGTAGCAATAGTATGCAATTCTTAGTGGTAGAGTAATTATTTGAAACATTCCTTTCCAAATAACTTGAAAAAAACACTCCAACTCACTCTCACACTTTTCTGAGGGAGGGATGGGAATAGGACCCTGAGCAAAGGCATGGGGCACTGGACTTCCCCCCAAGTTGATAATATTGGGACACAAAATATGAGGTCTTAGACAGACATGGGACTGGCAAGGTAGAGGGCAACTGGGTCATGAACAATTCTTTTGTAAACCCAATTCAGAACACCCAGTTTTATTCCAACTGGGGATAGGAATGAATGAATATCGATGATGGGGAGTCACAGGGTCAGGTTTGTGTTTTAGAAAGGTCCCTGGCAGCAGAGGGAATGGAGATGTGAGGAGCCAAGAAAAGGCTGGGAGCACAGGCAGAAGATTCTGACAGTGATCGTGGTACAGTGTTATTTGGAGCAGAGGTCCAAGGGAAAGAGAAAAGGAAACTAAGAAATATTTAGTAGACAGGGTCAGATTTAGTGATTCGTTGGATGTGAGGGGTGGTAGTGATGACAGAAAAATGTGGGATGACTTTCAGGTTTCAGACTTGAATGACTGGATGACTGGTGGTTCCCATAAAGGAGATGAGAAAAGGTGATGTGAGTTTGGTTGGATAGCTGTTGAATTTGAGAAGCAAATTTGATACTTAGTTGAAGATGTCAAGTGAAGCTTGGGAAAGGTTGGATTGGCAATAGCCCTGGGGTCTTACTGGGTTACAGTGAGATAAAACCATGCTGCAAGATTGCCTTACATAGATCTGGCAGAATGGGGGGAGCAGTGACCTCGTGGGAAACTCATGCCCATCAGAATCTGTGATGGAAAGACCCATGAAGGGGACCTAGGCGGACATGGTTGGCTAGCTTTTTCTGCACAGTGCCAGGATCCCACTGGTTGAAGTACTGGCTTTCCAATAATTAAACATTTCACACTTATCCACAATCACAACATTCTGCACATTGGCAATGGTACCTCGAAATCCCAAAGAACAGAAAAATCCATGGCTTTCTCTTCCTCAGCCCGAGGCACCGTCTTTCTGGGAATACTTCCATAGGGCATGCCCATTAGCACCTTGTGTTGGGACAGAATGACACGATTACATGTGGAGGAGATACAAACACACAGCAATGTGCACACAGTGGGTTAAATTCCTTCTCAGAGCAGGAACACTCATTAAAAAAAATAACATGAATCACTTTCCTGATTTAAAATAGTATATACTCATTGTAGAAAATGTGAAAAAGTATAGAAGAGTGTTTAAAAAATTACCTATCACTTTCACATCTTAAAGATGCTTGATAGATATTCATATATGTTCTTTCAAAGTTTCTGAGTTTTATGTATGTTTTAGCTTGGTTATTTAGCTTACTATTATTTTATGACCAATTCCTTATGGCATACAGTATTTTTCAAAATAAAATGACTTCAAAATACCTAATCACATGTATGGACCCTAAACCTATTTTAAAAATCCCATATTGTTGGATTAATTAGAGTATTTCAAGTTCTTTGTTGTTGGTGTTCAGTCACTAAGTCGTGTCCCACTCTTTGAGACCCCATGGACTGGAGCATGCCAGGAAACTGTCCTTCACGATCTCCTGGAGTTTGCTCAAACTCATGTCCACTGAGTCAGTGATGCCATCCAACTATCTCATCCTCTGTTGCCCCCTTCTCCTCCTGCCCTCAATCTTTCCCAGCATCAAGGTCTTTTCCAGTGAGTCAGCTCTTTGCATCAGGGGGCCAAAGTATTGGAGTTTCAGCTTCAGCAGCAGTCCTTCCCAATGAGTATTCAGCGCTGATTTCCTTTAGGATTGAATGGTTTGGTCTCCTTGCAGTCCAAGGGACTCTCAAGAGTCTTCTGCTGCTGCTGCTGCTGCTAAGTCACTTCACTCGTGTCCAACTCTGTGTGACCCCATAGACGGCAGCCCACCAGGCTCCCCCGTCCCTGGGATTCTCCAGGCAAGAACACTGGAGTGGGTTGCCATTTCCTTCTCCAATGTGTGAAAGTGAAAAGTGAAAGTGAAGTCGCTAAGTCGTGTCTGACCCTTAGCGACCCCACAGACTGCAGCCTACCAGGCTCCTCCATCCATGGCATTTTCTAGGCAATAGTACTGGAGTGGCTTGCCATTGCCTTCCCCTCAAGAGTCTTCTCCAGCACCACAATTCAAAAGCATCAATTCTTCAGCGCTCAGCTTTCTTTATGTCCAACTCACATATGTACGTGACTAGTGGAAAAAACATAGCTTTCACTATATGGACTTGGTAGTATCATTTTGTCGGCAAAACAATATCTCTGCTTCTTAATTTGCTGTCTGGGTATACATAATTCTGTTATCTGTATCTCTCTCTATGTATATACATATGCATTGATTCACATTGCTATTTATTAAAAAATCAGAGTTATATTAAATTTACATATTGATTTAGAAAGGATTAATCTTTTTTTTAATGATATTAAGTCTTCTCTTCCATGAATGTGCCTCCTGTTTATTTGGTGATATTTTTGTCCTGCCATGCTTTATAGTATTCCTCATAGAAGTCTACTTTGTTAAATTGATTGCTAGTTATTTTATAGATTTATTACTATTTTGAGTATGAACATTTTAAATTTAATTTCAAACTTGATACTGAGAATGTATAAAATATTACTGATGTTTGTTTATTTAAAATGACTCTCAGTTCAGTTCAGTTGCTCAGTCGTGTCCAACTCTTTGCAACCCCATGGACTGCAGCACGCCAGGCTTCCCTGTCCGTCACCAACTCCCAAAGCTTGCTCAAACCCATGTCCATCGAGTCAGTGATGCCATCCAACCATCTCATCCTCTGTCATCCCCTTTTCCTCCTGCCTTCAGTCTTTCCCAGCATCAGGGTCTTTTCCAGTGAGTCAGTTCTTCACATCAAGTGGCCAAAGTATTGGAGCTTCAGCTTCAGTATCAGTTCTTACAATGAATATTCAGGAGTGATTTCCTTTGAGATCGACTGGTTTGATCTCCTTGCAGTCCAAGGGACTTTCAAGAGTCTTCTCCAACCCCACAGTTCAAAAGCATCAATTCTTCGGTGCTCAGCTTTCTTTATAGTCCAAATCTTCTCCTGAGAGAACTCCAAAATTACAACTCACTGCTGAGTAACTGTTGACAGGAGAATGTTCAGTTCAGTTCAGTCACTCAGTCATGTCCGACTCTTTGCAACCCCATGAACCACAGCACGCCAGGCCTCCCTGTCCATCGTCAACTTCCAGAGTCCACCCAAACCCATGTCCATTGTGTCAGTGATGCCATCCAACCATCTCATCCTCTATCGTCCCCTTCTCCTCCTGCCGTCAATCTTTCCCAGCATCAGGGTCTTTTCAAATGAGTCAGCTCTTCGCATCAGGTGGCCAAAGTATTGGAGTTTCAGCTTCAACATCAGTCCCTCCAATGAACACCCAGGACTGATCTTTAGGATGGACTGGTTGGATCTCCTTGCCGTCCAAGGGACTCTCAAGAGTCTTCTCCAAAACCACAGTTCAAAAGCATCAATTCTTCAGCGCTCAGCCTTCTTTATAGTCCAACTCTCACATCCATGCATGACTACTGGAAAAACCATAGCCTTGACTAGATGGACCTTTGTTGGCAAAGTAATGTCTCTGCTTTTTAATATGCTGTGTGGGTTGGTCATAACTTTCCTTCCAAGGAGCAAGTGTCTTTTAATTTCATGGCTGCAACCACCATCTGCAGTGATTTTGGAGCCCAAAAAAATAAAGTCAGCCACTGTTTCCCTATCTATTTTCCATGAAGTGATGGGACCGGATGCCATGATCTTAGTTTTCTGAATGTTGAGCTTTAAGCCAACTTTTTCACTCTCCTCTTTCACTTTCATCAAGAGGCTCTTTAGTTCTTCTTCACCTTCTGCCATAAGGGTGGTGTCATCTGCATATCTGAGTTTATTGATGTTTCTCCTGGCAATCTTGATTCCAGCTTGTGCTTCTTCCAGCCCAGCGTTCCTTATGATGTACTCTGCGTCTAAGTTAAATAAGCAGGGTGACAATATATAGCCTTGACATACTCCTTTTCCTATTTGGAACCAGTCTGTTGTTCCATGTCCAGTTCTAACTGTTGCTTCCTGACCTGTATACAGGTTTCTCAAGAGGCAGGTCAGGTGGTCTGGTATTCCCATCTCTTTCAGAATTTTCCACAGTTTGTTGTGAGCCACACAGTCAAAGGCTTTGGCATAGTCAATGAAGCAGAAATAGATGTTTTTCTGGAACTCTCTTGCTTTTTCCATGATCCAGCGGATGTTGGCAATTTGATCTCTGGTTCCTCTGCCTTTTGTAAAACCAGCTTGAACATCTGGAAGTTCACAGTTCACATATTGCTGAAGCCTGGCTTGGAGAATGTTGGATCTCACCAAAAAAAGATACCCCATGTCCAAGGGCAAAGGAGAAGCCCCAGCAAGATGGTAGGAGGGGCAAAATCACATTTAGAATCAAACCCCATAGCCACCAGAGATGCTTGGAGGGCTCAAACAAAATTGTGTGCACACCAGGAGACCCTACAGAGACTGAGCCAGACCTGCCTTTGAGTGTTTGAGTGTTCTCTGTGGAGGTATGGGTCAGCAGTGGCCTGCCGCAGAGGCAGGGGCTCTGGGTACAGCAGACCTGGGTATGGCATAAGCCCTCTCGGAGGAGGTTGCCATTAATCCCACCATAGAGCTGCCAGAACTTACAAAAGACTGGGGAAACAGACTCTTGGAGGGCACTAACAAAACTTTGCCCTCACCAGGACCCAGGAGAAAGGAGCAGTGCCCCCCAAAGAGACTGACCCAGACTTGCCTGTGAGTGTCCAGGAGTCTCTGGCAGAGGTGTGGGTTGGCAGTGGCCTGCTACAGGGTCAGGGACGCTGAATGCAGCAGGGCATGCATGGGACCTTTGGAAGGAGGTTGCCATTATCTTCATTACCTCCATCCCTTCATTACCTTCATCACCATAGTTTGGCCTCAGGTCAAACAACAGGGAGGGAACATAGCTCCGCCCATCAACAGAAAGTTGGATTAAAGTTTTACTGAGCACTGTCCTGCCCATCAGAACAAGACCCAGTTTCCCCCACAGTCAGTCTCTTCCATCAGGAAGCTGCCATAAGCCTCTGATCCTTATCCATCAGAGGGCAGACAGAATGAAAACCACAATCACAGAAAGTTAATCAAACTGATCACATGAACGACAGCCTTGTCTGACTGAATGAAACTATGAGCCATGACGTGTAGGGCCACTCAAGACGGACGGGTCATGGGGGAGAGTTCTGACAAAACGTGGTCCACTGGAGAAGGAAATGACAAACCACTTCAGTATTCTTGCCTTGAGAACCCCATGAACAGTATGAAAAAGCAAAAGTGACTCTAGTCATCTCCACATACTTTTTTATTAATTCAAGAAACTTTTGATGCACTCATTGGTACTTTGGGGATATATGATAATATCATCTGCAAATTAAAGGAATTTTGTATTTTTTTGCATAAAATGTATAAGTTTATTTTTCTTTACTTATTGCATTAGGTAGAAATTTGAAAATAAAGTTGAAAAGCACTGGTATGGGCATTCCATATTGCTCTTGATTTTTACTAACACAGGCTTTATTGTTTAGTATCTAATGTAACATTTTTTTAAAATTTATAGGTTCATAATTTTTAGGTAATTCACTCCTATTTCTTTTTGCTTGCTTTAAAATTCTTATTGGGAAATAAATTGTATATAAAAGAGTATATATATATGTATATATATATGTCTGATCATAATGGAAAGAAAATTAACTAGTGTATATTCACTACCTAGTTTAAGAAACAGAATACCACCTGGTTTTCATAACACCTTGGATAAGCTCCTCCTAATCCACAGAAATTGTGAAATAACAAATGTTTGGTTTTTTAGTAAAAATTTCAGGATACCCTTCTTACTCAGCAATAGATAACTAATTCAAACTCAAAGACATGACCAGGAAAGAGACTATTAATTTATGAGTAGAAATTAAGGATGTAGAAAATAGAGATACATAAGACAAAGGCCTGAAAGGTGAATGTTTACAGTAGTTTTATTCATCATAGTCCTTAGCTGGAAACAACACAAATATTCATGAACTGGTGAACAGATAACAAACTATGGTACATCCATACAACAGGAATAAAGGGGTCTATTTGATACATGCAACAACATGGATGAATCTCATTGACACTGTGCTAAATGGAAGAGGCCAGGCACAAAAAGCTACACAGTGCATGATTCTAGTCATATGATATTCTGTAAAAGGCAAAAATTTAGGGTCAGAAATCAGATCACTGCTGGTCAAGGGCTGGAGGTAATGAGAGATTTCCTGCAAAGGGGGCAACGGGGAACTTTCTGGGTGATAGAAGTTGTGGTGATAGCTACTTGACTCTATATATTTGTCAAAACTTATCAAACTGTATACATTAAAAGAGTGAAGTTTACAATATGTAAATTATGTCCTCAACGTGAATTATAAAAAAGACATGCCAGAGAATCAACAAAGCCAGTTGTTTCTTTAATAAAATAACTAAAAGAGACAAACCTTCAATGTAAATGAAAGAGGAAAAAAATACACTATCATGCAAAAGGGAATATAACTTCAGATACATGAGTGATTTTAAAAAACAAGAAAACAAGTTAGATGTTATTTAACTTTAAGCCAATATATTTTACAATGTAAGTTGAAATGGAAAGTTCAGGAGACTGATTACATGTGAGAATTATGTGGGTAATACAATTGGGGAGAAGCAGATGGAGGACTTCAGTGTACATGTAACTTTTTATTCTTAAACTTAGTAGCAGGTGATTGGGCTCATTCTTTATACATTTCTAAATATCTGAAATTTTTAATAGTTATGTTTAGAAGAAGTATCAATATGGGCTTCTCTGTACTGGAGAGTGACAATGGCTTGAGAATATAGGAAGAAGTGCACTGACTCATAATCCTTGAGTGCTGCCTATGTGAACCCTAGAGCAGAACTTACAAGGTATTTTAAAGAATTATGTAGGCTAATTAATTAATGTACACCAGCAATGTACACCCTGGCTGCACATTAGGATCCCCTGGGGAACTGGATCCAACGTCTGCTGCTGTGCATCAAATTACCATACAACTGTCTCTTGGTTTCTGCACGTCAGGAACCTGGGTTTGGTTTATCTGGGTCCTTTAGTCTCATCTGTAGGCCTGGTGGGGAGGATCTGATTCCAGATTCACTAACATGGTTACTGGCAAGATTTAGTTCCTTGTGGGCTGTTGGACTGAGGGTCTCAGTTCCTTGCCAGTGGGCTTCTCCAGTTTGGCAGATTGCTTCATCAAATCATGTGCACCAAGAAGGGAATCAAGACAGAAGGCCTGATGGAAGTCATGGTTGTGTATAAGCTAGTCCTGTAAGTGACAGTTTGTTATTTTGGTTATATTCTATTTGTTAAAAGCAAGCCACAAAGTCTAGCCTTTACTCAAGTGAGGGGATTATACAAAGGCATGGTATCAGGAAAGGGGGATCACTGGGGGCAATCTGAGACGCCTGCCTACCATAGGAGCATTTAACATAGGGGTGCCAGAGCCACTTTCTCAGAGATTCAGATTCAACTGATTGGATCTTGGATTTTAAAAAATCTCCCCAAGTGATTTTCATATGCAGCCAGTGTCAAGACAAGAAGTACATGAACACATCATGTAACAGGGCCTTAATAGTGAGCTCCTGCCGTGTAAGTGAGGGTTCCTCTGGGACCATGTAGACATCCTGAGCTCTGTAGACAGTTGTCATTAAAGCTGAACAAGATTCACTCTAGCATTCAGAACTGTTTGGTTCCATTAAAATATATCAAGGATTTGTGGCAAAGGAAGACAAGTATGAGGAGAAATTTTGTTAAAGATATCTAACATTTGAGCACTTGTAATATTTTTATGGGTTTCACACATGGTAGAGAATCTGCCTGCCAATGCAGGAGACACCAGAGAGTCGAGTTTGACCCTGAGTCAGGAAGATCCTCTGGAGAAGGAAGTGGCAACCCACTCCACTATTTTTGCCTGGGAAATCCCATGGACAGAGGAGCCTGGAGAGCTACTGTCCATGGGGTGGCAAAGACTGAGCACACAATATTCTTACTCTCAGATCCTTTGAGTCACTGTGGTTAGCCTTAAGATAGCCATGAGCCTTGGGAATATCTTATCACTGGGTTTAGGCTTAAAACCCTTGGGCCCTGAAGTTATCTGTGTCCTTGACTTACCTCTTCTACTCTACCTTCAGTGAATTTGGATGTGTCGGGTTCCCATGAAGAGAATGTCCCACTACCCTCAGTTCAGTTCAGTCACTTAGTCGTGTCTGACTCTTTGCGACCTCAGGGACTGCAAAACGCCAGGCTTCCCTGTCCATCACCAACTCCAGAGCTTGCTCAAATGCTGTCCATCGAGTCAGTGATACCATCCAACCATCTCATCCTCTGTCATCCCCTTCTCTTCCTGCCTTCAATCTTTCCCAACATCAGGACTGATTTCCTTTAGGATGGACTGCTTTGATCTCCTTGCAGTCTGAGGGACTCTCAAAAGTCTTCTCCAACATCACAGTTCAAAAGCATCAATTCTTCAGTGCTCAGCTTTCTTTATAGTCCAGCTCTCACATCCATGCATGACTACTGGAAAAACCATAGCTTTGACTAGATGGACCCACTACCCTAACTGAGGGCATTTTGAGATACCCTACATTCAGATTGATTATATTCTTTGCAGCCAAAGATGGAGAAGCTGTATACAGTTAGCAAAAACAAGACCAGGAGCTGACTGTGGCTCAGACCATGAACTCCTTATTGCCAAATTCAGACTGAAATTGAAGAAAGTAGGGAAAACTACTAGACCATTCAGATATGACCTAAATCAAATCCCTTATGATTATACAGTGGAAGTAAGAAATAGATTTAAGGGACTAGATCTGATAGAGTGCCTGATGAACTCTGGATGGAGGTTCGTGACATTGTATGGGAGACAGGGACCAAGACCATCCCCATGGAAAAGAAATGCAAAAAAGCAAAATGGCTTTCTGAGGAGGCCTTACAAATAGATGTGAAAAGAAGAGAAGTGAAAAGCAAAGGAGAAAAGGAAAGATATAAGCATCTGAATGCAGAGTTCCGAAGAATAGCTAGGAGAGATAAGAAAGCCTTCCTCAGAGATCAATGCAAAGAAATAGAGAAAAACAACAGAATAGGAAAAACAAGAGATCTTTTCAAGAAAATTAGAGATATCAAGGGAACATTTCATGCAAAGATGGGCTCGATAAAGGACAGAAATGGTATGGACCTAACAGAAGCAGAAGATATTAAGAAGAGGTGGCAAGAATACACAGAAGAACTGTACAAAAAAGATCTTCACGATGAAGATAATCACGATGGCATGATCACTCACCTGGAACCAGACATCTTGGAATGTGAAGTCAAGTGGGCCTTAGAGAGCATCACTACGAACAAAGCTAGTGGAGGGGATGGAATTCCAATTGAGCTATTTCAAATCCTGAAAGATGATGCTGTGAAAGTGCTGCACTCAATATGCCAGCAAATTTGGAAACTCAGCAGTGGCCACAGGACTGGAAAAGGTCAGTCTTCGTTCCAATCCCAAAGAAAGGGAATGCCAAAGACTGCTCAAACTACCACACAATTGCACTCATTTCACACGCTAGTAAAGTCATGCTCAAAATTCTCCAAGCCAGGCTTCAGCAATATGTGAACCGTGAACTTCCAGATGTTCAAGCAGGTTTTAGAAAAGGCAGAGGCACCAGAGATCAAATTGCCAACATTTGCTGGATCATGGAGAAAGCAAGAGAGTTCCAGAAAAACATCTATTTCTGCTTCACTGATTATGCCAAAGCCTTTGACTGTGTGGATCACAATAAACTGTGGAACATTCTGAAAGAGATGGGAATACCAGACCACCTGACCTGCCTCTTGAGAAACCTGTATGCAGGTCAGGAAGCAGCAGTTAGAACTGGACATGGAACAACAGACTGGTTCCAAATAGGAAAAGGAGTACGTCAAGGTTGTACATTGTCACCCTGCTTATTTAATTTATATGCAGAGTACATCATGAGGCACGCTGGGCTGGAAGAAGCACAAGCTGGAATCAAGATTGCTGGGAGAAATATCAATAATCTCAGATATGCAGATGACACCACCCTTATGGCAGAAAGTGAAGAGGAACTCAAAGGCCTCTTGATGAAAGTGAAAGAGGAGAGTGAAAAGGTTGGCTTGAAGCTCAACATTCAGAAAACAAAGATCATGGCATCTGGTCCCATCACTTCATGGGAAATAGATGGGGAAACAGTAGAAACAGTGTCAGACTTTATTTTTTTGGGCTCCAAAATCACTGCAGATGCTGATTGCAGCCAGGAAATTAAGACGCTCACTCCTTGGAAGGAAAGTTATGACCAACCTAGATAGTATATTAAAAAGCAGAGACATTACTTTGCCAACAAAGGTCCGTTCAGTCAAGGCTATGGTTTTTCCTGTGGTCATGTATGGATGTGAGAGTTGGACTGTGAAGAAAGCTGATCGCCGAAGAATTGATGCTTTTGAACTGTGGTGTTGGAGAAGACTCTTGAGAGTCCCTTGGACTGCAAGGATATCCAACCAGTCCATTCTAAAGGAGATTAATCCTGGGTGTTCATTGGAAGGACTGATGCTGAGCCTGAAGCTCCAATACTTTGGCCACCTCATGCGACGAGTTGACTCACTGGAAAAGAGTCTGATGCTGGGAGGGATTGGGGGTGGGAGGAGACGGGGACGACAGAGAATGAGATGGCTGGATGGCCTCACCAACTCGATGGACATGAGTTTGAGTGAGCTCCGGGAGTTGGTAATGGACAGGGAGGCCTAGCGTGCTGTGATTCATGGGGTCGCAAAGAGTCGGGCACGACTGAGAGACTGAACTGAACTGAACATTCTCAACTGTGGTTGTCCAACCTGTCATCAAGTCCTCTCTGTTCTATTCTTTCCCTGTCTCTCTTCTTTCTTCCATCCTATTCCAATACAGCTTCCTAAACACCTGCCAATCAAATCAAGGTACTCTTGCCTGGACAGTTAAGGTCTTGCCTTCTTCAATGGAAAGCACCAATCACTAAATTTTCATTTTTTTCAAACAAATGTCCACTGTATATGAAATACTTATAAATTATATTAATTTATGTAAATTATACAAGATGTAAGGTTTTCTTTGAGAAAAAAAAATCCTCAGTATTTTTAAAATTATTCAACTTCCCTAACACACAGCTTTCTTGGATCACTGTACAGCAAAACTCTAGTGATGTCTCATAGGTTTACAGCATTTAAATGTACTCTCTTCTCATGGAAGTAAATCTGTTTGGAATCAAAAACTCCCAAGAAAAAAAGCAAAGAGTCTGTGAAGATAAAATTCCTCACTGACTACTGCAGAAAACTCTCACTTCCTAGGTTATGGAGAGGAGAAGTGAAACTTACTTCTGACAATATTTTCCACTTGAAGAGAACCAGCTTTGTTTCAAGAGCATTTGCATACATTTACCAGAAGGTTAAAATCCTTTTCTTTGTATGGGAGAGTGACAATGGCTTAGGGCTATAGGTCAAAGTGGACTGACTCATAATCCTTCATTTTCAGGTGTGCACTCTTTAGGTAATGTAGGAAAGAATTCAATGGTTTTGTAAGTAATATAACACTCCTTTGCTACCAAGTATTAATACTATTATAATAGATCCTCAACCTTTTCTAACTAATTTAATTCACATTCTGTGGAAGTCTTTTAATTTTGTGAAAAATAGATATTCAGGAATGTTTCCCAAGGATGTGACTACAGTTAGAACTGACTCTAATATTCTCATGGAATTATTTGTAATAAAGTAGGAATCAGTAACCTATCATAGAGCCAATTAATAAATCTGGAAGGAAAAACTACTAAATTCATAAATATCATTACCCTCTGAGCTGTAGAGGTAGATCTGCTGGTGGACCCAGCACTAGTGCCAGGAGGTTCAGACAGGACTATAGCAATCACTGTGCTGAGTGCCAGTGGACCACAGTCACCCCTGGACAAGGTCCCAGGACAAAACTCCGGAAACCTGGGATCTCACTCACCACAAGTGTATCATGTAGATTTGCACAGGTCATTTGCTCATTTTTTGTCTCTCTATTACTCATTTACAGGTAAGGATCTGCCTACATCCATAATAAGATTGCATCTGGGAGAACAGTGAGGAGTGCTATTCAAATGCAGGGTTTCTTTGGGGTAATAAATTATAATGTAATGCATTCTCTCTCTTTTTTTTTCAGGGTAAAAGAAAACACCTCACTGAAGTATTAATTCTTGACTAATCTCAAAGTAAAATAAAAGGTAGAAAAATGTAGGGTCCACATATTCATTCAGACATGCAAGTATTCTGGTTCCATTCTTTGTACTGGGTTCTCTGGGCAATTGATGTGAACATCGAATTAAAGACAAATGATGGATTCTTTGTAAAACAGAGTATTTGTTTCATACAAATGAAGATGGAAGTCATGATAAGCCTCATAACACTATCCAAAGTTATAGGCAGTTCTTTTCTTACCTCTGGGATTATGACTAGACCAAATATTAAGCCAAAAAGGACAAGGTTAACTCCATACATCCATCGGAGGAAGATGAAATATGATGCCACCGAAGAACCAAAGTGACCTGAAGAGAAGACGACGGTGGGTGTAAGTGTTGCAGAAGGAGGATGGTAACACTGCCAAGTACTGTATGTGTGTGATGGATGCAATTTTCATGTCAGTCTGTGGAACATACATCTCTTTTTTTTTTTTTCAAATAAAAAGGGCTTAACCGATCTGCCTAAGTTCCTACAATCAGAAAGTGAAGAAGTACAATTTAAATTCTGGTCTAACTAGTCCAAAGCCCATTCCTTTTTCTAATACAACAGAACCTATGATAAATTAACCAGTTGGTCCAGAACACAGTCCAAACCCTTGGAAAAACCTTCAGCAAACCAACTAAAAACAGTGACGCCAAAATACTCACTTTCAATGTCTTTGATCTTCATTTCCCAGGGGATACACTGAGTCTTGAAATTATCAAAGTCTCTTTTAAACTTGACCCATTTCTGAAATTAAACAGACAACACCCTCGGTTCATTAACATGCTGCTTTGGGGCTTGGAGGTGCGTGTGGATGTTGACATGTCAACACGATGTCAACAGGTGAGTGAGGCTGTCATGTTGGAGCTGTTGAGACCAGTCTGTCTGAGGTGGATGCTTACATCATCACTTTCAAAGTTAGGTGTGAGTAAGAGAGAAGCCAGGGAAACACGATATCTTGCAATTTTCTATAACGCTGATAAAATTTCAGGTTTGGACAGTTTACATATGAACTTAGAAAGTCTATGCACAATTTCTGATTTGGGGAATCAAATTGGGTTAGCAAACTCTTATATAACTTCCTTCATCTGAAACCAACAATTCAAGGGGAAAAAAAATCTCACACCTATAATTGGCAGACAGTCAAGTGCCTTAATCTGATAGGAACTGTTGCTAAACTATAAGACTGAAGGCAGTGGTAAAGAGATCTCAGCCCCAGGTTTCCCATTCTTCTTCCAGTGAAATGGCAGCCTGCTTTTTTTATTTCCCCCCACTAACATTAGTTAGGAAGGCATTATGCCCCTTTCCAGGGTCTACTCTAGCTCCAACACTCACTTTTTACCAGTCAGAAACCTGAGCAGCTGTCTGCTGGCTGCATGAAAATCTGTCTACTCTTTCAGGGGATGCTCTTCAACTGTCCTACCCCCTGGAAATAAATCTATTTGGAATTTTTTAAAAAAAACTTACAGAAAATAGCAGGCAAAGATGAAGTAAAGAGAAAATTCTAAGATCAGTTTCTATTGTTACAAAGGTCTCAAAAGAACTTGTTCATGAAGGAAATGAGATTTTCCTTTGTAAATTCACTAAAGCATAAAAGGGAAGATTTATCTGAAGGAACTAGATGGACTTTCAGATGTAAAGGCTTTGACTATATAGCTTTTGGATAATTACTGTTTAAGGAAGGAAACTACCTGTCAGAAGGGAGATAGTCACAGATGCCAAGGAGAAGAGGGACCCATAAGCAAAGGACAGGTTCATAATAACAGCAAAGATCTTTCTAAGACGAGCAGGGATGTGGGGACACTGGCTACCTTAATCCCATTGCTTCTTCTACCTTTCCTAGTTCTGATTCTGTGCTTGAAAACCATCTTTGGTTTATTTGGTTTCTTATGTAGGTCTGTCTATAAGGAAAGCATTTGCCCATCACCTGGGCTGTGAATATTTTTATTTCTATGGCAGTCATTTTTTTCAATGCAAATTAGTAGATTGGAATTGGGATAATAACTCATGTGTGCATATTAAGTCATGTCTGACAACCCCATGGATGGCAGCCCACCAGGCTCTGTCCATGGAACTTCCCAGGCAAGAATACTGGAGTGGGTTGCCATTTTCTACTTCAGGGGATCTTCCTGACCCAGAGATTGAACCTGCATCTCCTCCGGTGGATTCTTTACCACCGAGCCACTTGGGAAGCCTGGGATTATTGTTTAGCTTCCCATAAAACTGTACTGGGATTCCCTGGTGGCTCAGGTGGTAAAGAATCTGCCTGTAGTGTGGGAGACCTGGGTTGGGAAGATCCCTTGGAGGAGGGCATGGTAACCCACTCCAGTATTCTTGCCTGGAGAATCTCATGGACAGAGGAGCCTGGCAGGCTGCAATCCATGGGGTCATAAAGAGTCAGACACGACTGAGCGACTAAGCACAGCACATAACTCTACCAGCAAAAATAAAAGACCCTATTGATATGGACTTCAAAATTTTCAGTTCTTGCATTGGTTACCCTCGTAAATTAGTAATCTGGTATCTGATTTTATATATTTGTCTCCTAAGCTTTATTAATGTGAGTCCTCACCTGAGAGACAGATCCTCTGTGAGGGTGCTGATAAAATCAGTATAAAATATAGCTTTGCGAGGCTGAGGATCAATGGAGTAATGAATGTTGTCAAGTGAGGCCCTTGGAAACACAGTCTGCCAGTCTGGTCACTTGGCAACCACCTGCAGCCCCTCAAGCCTGAGGGCATCTCAGCCTAAAAGTGATGCCTGGAGGTGGGGGGCATAGGCAGAGAGAGGCCTGGGAGAAGAAGCTCAGTATTGAAACTCTTATCCTTCATTGATTTAGCGAATCAGAAAACTGAGCCTGGGCGTGGGTGGGAGAAGACCTCAACTCCCTCAGAACTGTGTGAGATGGTAGCTGCCCCCTCGGACGGGGTTCCTGGCTGTGCGTGTCATCTTGCTCTTCAGCTGGATATAGGAGAAAAGATTTCAAACATCAGTCAAACGAGACACAGGCACATCCTGCCTGTGGATGATATCTGAATCTGAATAAGCAAAAACAGTCAGTGAAGGCTGAGAAACAGTGTGCTAAACAAGGAAAAAAGAGATCCCTTTCTTTGAGGTTTTTAGAAAGTATTTCCTCCAGGATCCGTTCCGTTCCGTTCTGTCGCTCAGTTGTGTCCAACTCTTTACGACCCCGTGGACTGTAGCCTACCAGGCTTCTCCGTCCATGGGATTCTCCTGGCAAGAATACTGGAGTGGGTTACCATTTCCTTCTCCAGGGGATCTTCCCGACCCAGGGATCAAACCCGGGTTTCCCGCATTAGAGGCAGACGCTTATACCTCTGAGCCACCAGGGACATAATTAAATTTTGAGAGACGCTTCAATATTCTTGCTTGCATATGTGCTTAGTCACTCAGTCATGTCCAACTCTTTGTGACCCCATAGACTGTAGCCCTCCAGGCTCCTCTGTGCATGAGATTTCCCAGGCAAGAATACTAGAGTGGGTCACCATTTTCTATGCCATCAATATTCTTAGCAGGATACAAAAAACATGGCTTCTAAAGTACAGGATAGCAATTAGAGTTTTAAAAAAGAATATGGGGTGTGTGTGTGGGGGGGTGGCAGAACTCCCTGGCAGCCCAGTGGTTTAGGACTCTGCATTTTCACTGCTGAGGGAATGGGTTCAATCCTTGGTCCAGGGAACTAAGATCCCACAAGCCTTGTGGCTGGAAAATAAAAGAATACAGGTGAAGTGTGGAAGAATTGATTACAAGATTGCTAAAAGTTCAGTAACAGAAGGAAAATAAACATTACACTTTAATTGAGACAAAAGAAAATTGATCCAATGATATTGAAAATAAACCTGAGAAATTTCTGAGATGCAAAGAGAGAATAAGCAGAGAATTAAAAATCGTGAGGTAAAGTAAATACAAAGAATGAGGAATTGGCAGCCATCCTTCGAGGGAAGAAGCTGGAACTGTTTGAACAGAAACAAATTGGATCATTTATCAGACATATTTGAAGAATACATTCCTCAGTTGAGAAGAAAATTCTGAGTGTGCAGTTGTTAAGTGATAAGTGGCTTTTAGATAAAAATTAATGTGACCCATTGATAGTTGTCAGGCAACTATAATGGAAAAAGAAGAAAAAATAATATTAGGGATAAAAAAGATTTAAACTCAACATATATAAAATGTAATTACAAAAATTATGAGACTATTCTATATGCAATTTTCTGTTAATACATATGAAACTCTTAATGAAAGGATCAAGTCTGGGAAGATAAAAAATATCAAAATGACCCCAAGAAGAAGTTAAAACTTGACTATCCCAATTGGAAAAACATTAAAAAATTATCAAGATATTCTATAAAATGCTTCCTGACCTGTATAGTTTTCAGGATGCCATCTTTCAATTTTCCAAAAAAAAAAAAATCACTCTCCACCAGCTGATTTACAGCGTAAAAGGGAGGTAATGCTATTCATTTAATTTACAAAGCAAGTACAACCCTAATATTAAAATATGCCAAGACAGTATGCATGTGTGTGTATGTGCACATATAAATTCAATCTTGCGAAAATTTATGTAAAAATTATAAATAAAATACTTGAAAATCAGATGTGCCCGATAAAACTAAGTTTATGAACAGAAGGGAAAGGTATTTAACAAAATCTAACATCTATTTATCTTAGGAAGTATCGCTATGAACAAAGCTAGTGGAGGTGTTAGAATTCCAGCTGAACTATTTCAAATCCTAAAAGATGATGCTATTAAAGTGCCATATTCAATACGCCAACAAATTTGGAAAACTCAGCAGTGGCCACAGAACTGGAAAAGCTCAGTTTTCATTACAATACCAAAGAAAGGCAATCCTGAAGAATGTTCAAACTACCGCACAATTGCATTCATCTCACACGCTAGCAAAGCAATGCTCAAAATTCTCCAAGTCAGGTTTCAATAGTATGTGAAACGAGAACTTCCAGATGTTCAAGCTGGATTTAGAAAAGGCAGAGGAACCAGAGATCAAATTGCCAACATCCATTGGATCATCGAAAAAGCAAGAGAGTTCCAGAAAAACATCTACTGCTTTGTTGATTATGCCAAAGACTTTGAGTGTGTGGATCACAACGAACTGTGGAACATTCTTAAAGAGATGGGAATATCAGACGACCTGACCTGCCTCCTGAGAAACCTGTATGCAGGTCAAGAAGCAACAGTTAGAACCAGACATGGAACAACAGACTGGTTCCAAATAGGAAAAAAAGAGTACGTCAAGGCTGTATATTGTCACCCTGCTTATTTAACTTCTATGCAGAGTACATCATGAGAAATGCTGGGCTGGAAGAAGCACAAGCTGGAATCAAGATTGCTGGGAGAAATATCAATAACCTCAGATAGGCAGATAACACCACCCTTATGGCAGAAAGTGAAGAAACACTAAAGAGCCTGTTAATGAAAGTGAAAGAGGAGAGTGAAAAAGCTGGTTTAAAACTCAACGTTCAAAAAACTAAGACCATGGCTTCTGGTCCCATCACTTCATGGGAAATAGATGGGGAAACAGTGTCAGACTTTATTTTTTTGGACTCCAAAATCACTGCAGATGGTGACAGCAGCCATGAAATTAAAAGATGCCTGCTCCTTGGAAGAAAAGTTATGACTAACCTAGACAGCATATTAAAGAGCAGAGACATTACTTTGCTGACAAAGGAGGTATGTTTAGTCAAAGTTATGTATGTATGGTTATGTATGTATGGATGTGAGAGTTAGACCATAAAGAAAGCGGAGTGTGGGAGAATTGATGCTTTTGAACTATGGTGTTTGAGAAGACTCTTGAGAGTCCCTTGGACTGCAAGGATATCAAACCAGTGAGTCCTAAAGGAAATCAGTCCTGAATATTCATTGGAAGGACTATTGCTGAAGCTGAAGCTCCAATACTCTGGCCACCTAATGCGAATAACTGACACTGGAAAAGACCCTGATGCTGGGAAAGATTGAAGGCAGGAGAATGGGATGACAGAGAACAAGATGGTTGGATGGCATCACTGATTCAATGGACATGAGTTTGAGCAAGCTCTGGGAGTTGGTGATCGACAGGGAAGCCTGGTGTTTTGCAGTCTACGGGGTCACAAAGAGTTGGACACAACTGAGCGACTGAACTAAACTGAACTGAACATCTATTTGGAAATTCCAATAAAATGGAAGTCTTATTAAACTAGAAATAAAAGGATAATTTCTTATTGTGAGAAAGAAAATCTATTTCAAAGTTGTCAAGGTAACAACTCCCATCAATCTAATGTTAAACACTGGAGTCATTTTCATGAAAGTAATGGAAAAGCAAAGAGACTTATGATCATCATCATCAACTGAAACTGTTCTAGTATTGCTAATCTACAGTTCAGGACAGGAATGACTTAGAACTCAAAAAAAATATCTGTACATATACAATTAGATGAAAATGATTAAAACTAATAAGGAAGCACAATAGAGGAAGCAGATTAAAAATGAATATTCAAATACAGTTTTCCTGCATACCAGCAATATCTAGTTATTAAATAAAAGGAAAAATGATCTCATTCACAAAAGAACAAAAATGTAAATTTTGTAGAAATAACATATAACATAGAAAAGATCTATATGAAGAAAATGACAAACTTTGCTGAAGGATATAAAACTAAAGCTTGAAAAATTATGATATTCTTAGATGTGAAGACTTGATATTCTACAGATAAGTTTTCCCAAATTAAATCAAAGATTTAAAAAATTTCCACTCTATTTTGTGGTTTAAAGAGAATAAAATTGACTATGCTTTTAAAAAAATTTCCATTCAAAATCTCAATGGACTATACTGGAAATTGGCAAAGTGATTTTAAAATTGCATATGGAAAAAAAACAGTGTTAATAAAACATAACAAAATGCAAATGGAAACATAGGAAAGACCTGGCCAAGACATTTTTGACAAAGAAAGGTAAAAAGAGGAAGCCTTATGAGCCATTAGACTGAATCAATAGTTGAAATGATGAATTCAAATAAAAGCTGCAAAAAAGGCCCTATATAAGAATTAAGTGAATGAAAATGATAGTTTTTCAGATAAGTAGGTAAAGGAAGGATACTTCCATAGTTTCATGTTAAATAACCAATTAGAGGTCATTACTTTAGCTTGAATCAGAAGCCCAGGTTATGACATAACACGCCAGAGCTGTCCTTGACGCCCTGTTGACATCTCTGTTTGTCTTCTGTATGACTCTGATTAAATCATGGCCCTTCTGGGTCTCCACCAAACCAAAGTCTTGATTTGGGGGCTTGTAAAATAAGATACCAGTAGATTCAACACCATTAATTCTGTGAGTTTAATTCTTCACTGGATGGGAAACAAGTCTCCAGTATATCGAAGCCCTCACAGTAAATTAGAGAGAAATGGACAGTTGGTTTCATTCCTGGATAAATTAGAATGACTGACTGGACCTCAGACTCAGGATTCTGGGGGAGGTGGATACAAGCTGTGAAGCTGGACAGGTGTCTGTGATGGTCAGCAACTGAGCAAGTCCTCCCATAGGTTTGCAACCTCTGAACCACACACCTTAGCCATCAGCATCCTACAGGCGTAGAGTCGCTTGCCTTTGCCCTTTCCCAAGGCTCCTTCATACTTCTCCACAAATTCTTGGGCCTCCCTGGTTAGAGGAGGGAATAAGGCAGAAATTTAATTAACATCCAAGCAAAAGAAATCTGAACTATGAAGGCATATATATGACCGAGGGCCTTGAGTGTTTTACACCCTTAGTTTAGAATGTAAGTTCCACGAAGGCAGGACATTTTGTCTGTTTTGTCCACTGAAGTTTCCCAAATGACAAGGACAGTGATTGGTACATGGTTGGCACCTGTAGGCAGAATTTTGGCCTCCATGACCTTCACCCCCTTGTGAATAGCAAAAGGAATTTTGCAGTGTAATTAAGATTACTGACTTTAACCTAGGGAGATTACCATGGATATCTGGAAGGGCCCAATGTAATCACATGAGCCCTTAGAAAAAGAAGAGGAAGGCAGAAGAGTCAGAGAGAGATGTGGCAAGAAAGGAAATCAGAGAAATTAGAATCAAGAGAATCCTCTATCCTCTGTTGCTGGGGGCCTTCTAGAGGATGCCACATTGGGGAGCAAGAGAAGAAAATAAATTTCTATCAAAAGTCAGTGAACCTGGAAGAGGACCTCGAGTCCCAGGTGGGAGGGAACCACAGCCCTGCTGATACCTTGATTTTAGCCTGGTGAGACCCTGAGCAGAGAATCCAGCCACACTATGCTGAATTTGTGACCAACAGGATTGTGAGCTAATAAACTGTCTTAAGCTATTAAACTTGTAGTATTTTGTTAGAGCAGCAATAAAAAAATATAGCATTCATTAGATATTTGTAAAGTGTATGAACATTGGATGAGTGAGTGAACATCCAAGGAAGACTGCATGAGAAACACATGGATAGGTCTCTCTGTTAAATACTTTGGGTCAAATGCTGGAGCTAGTGAGGGCTGGATTCTGAGAACTGATTGTTAGATACTCAGAAACTTGGCCAACCAATGATTAAACTATTGATAACTTGAAACTGGCCATGGTGGGAGTATTTAGACTATGAGAATCAGCAAGTGTTCCACATCAGGGCTCTCCCATGCCAACACCCAAAGAATCAGTTTATCAGTAATCACTGGATAAGACCACACAAGTAGATGAAGAATTAAATCCATCTCAGTGTGGATGGAAGAAGACATTGGGTGTCTGGCTGTTGTTGCTCAGGCTCTCCTGCTGGCAACATAACCTGTACCACCTCCAAAGTGCAAATGCAGGTAGTTGCTACATGTCAAAGTTACATTCTAACCTGGGGTTAATCCCAAGACTGGTTTTATTAGGATGTCTCAATGATGTTCCAAAGTTAATGAGGCCATCTGTGTAGCTTCTGGATCCAGGGTCAAAAGCAGGGCTGTATGGGATTAAGGCTCCTTTGTGGGGTCAGCCCCTGCTCCCCCCAGGCTGCAGTCATTCTGGCAGTGAGTTATCTGTGATGACCAATGACTCCAGGACAACAAAGAATGTTTTCATGAAACTCATATTTTTGTCCTCTTCCTATATTTCATGAGTGGGTAGGGACTCCTAAGCATTCAGGGTTTGTGAGTTTCAATGTGACAAAGTTTAAGATTTTGTAACTTTGGATAAAAAAATCTCAAAAGTAAGAGCTAGATCTTATGCTTGAGCCATTGAACCTGGCAACAAATGCTACGTGACATTCAGACTGTGTCCAGAAACCGAGAGCCCTCAGAAGAACAGAGGGCCCTGCTCAGAACTGGATACAAACTCTAAGGATCGTTCACTGCAAACAGACCAAGCAGTCTAACAATTTTGATGGATGCAACAAGCTTTTTTGGATCAGTAAAAGTGTATAAATAATCACAACTAACATTTTTATGCAAATCCTTTTACATCTGTTATCTGTGATCCATGTGCTTCCTTACTAGAAATAGTGGTTGGTTTATGGAAACACTGGTTCTTGCCCTGCACTTTCCAACTGTTGCAAATCCTCTTTTTTCTTTTTGGTCACACTGTGTGACTTGCAGGATCTTAGTCCCCAAACCAGGGATTGAACCCATGCCTTTGGCAGTGAAATTGTGGAGGTCTAACCACTGGACCCCCAGGGAAGTCCCTGCAAATCTTCCTTCTGTAGGGTGCTCCTGCCCGCTCCTTTTCTCCTCCTTTCAAACAGGGAACTTCATGCAAGCTCATCTCTCCTCTTCCTCAAACCAGATGGTGTGTGATAAATGAAGTGAAAAGGCAAAAGAGGTGGGATCCTTTGCTCTGTGGAAACTTCTAGGGGCCTGAATCTCAAGGTCACTTTTGAGAGGTGGTTATCAACCTCTCAGGCCCCTCTAGCACTCAGGAGAGGAGGAAGCCATTGAGGCATGGCTTTCCTGGGTAGCCACCCACAGACAGCACTTCAGGAGCCCCTCACATTGCCCTAGAAAGATCCTCCTTGTTGATAAAGTGGCCCAAATAACAGCTTGAAAGACACAGTCAGGGTGGCCAGTGATTACTGCTGGGAGAAAAGGGGTTTACTGTGTGGCTTTAGCGCCAGAGAGAGCCAGGCAAGATTCTGTGCCTCCTGGGGTGGCAGTTTTCATCTAGAAATGGGCATGATGTTATGAAATTTAAATATGTGGATGCAGACCATGTGAGCACAGTGGTTTCACTTAGCAAGCAGTCACTCTTCTCCTTCTGGGGAAATAGCAGATCCTAAAGTGGACAGCTGATAAAGAGTCTTTGCTAGTACAGGGGGCTGCTGTGAAGGGCCTTCTGTTCCCCAGGGGCCTGGACAAGAGACTCAGCAATGTAGCCTTCCACAACAGGGATACTCTGAAGTTGACCCAAACTATCTCTCAGAGAGACCACATACATCCAAAAACCCAGTGCTGGTGAAGCAGATCAGATTCAAAATCACACTTAATTTTGCAATGCAGAGGTACAAATAGACACAGGGCAGCCTGACTTTGACAGCATCCTTACAGAGCTTTGCTGTCCCATGCAGAACACTGGGAAAGTGTATTGGTCAGCCAGAAATCCAGAAGACATCTAGATTAAGGTAGGGGACACAGATGGCCAAAGAGAGGTGGCCAGAGGTTGGAGATGGCCTGATGTTGAAGGTAATTTGGGTTATGCTGGTTTGGTGTTTCCCTTTGCCTCCAAGCAGTTTTTATTTTTCAGTTGTGGAGGCAAAGATCAAACAGATGCTGAGCTCACTGAGTGGAAACTCAGATAAGCCAGGCCTAGAGATGTCACTGAATCAATCTAAAGGCACTTGAGGCTAATCAAGCATATCTGACTTCCCATATGTTTTGGTTTTCAACTATGTCAACAGATTTCTTGACATTCCTCCCTTTAAAATGGAGAAATGAATTTTTCTCCCCTTGAATGTGGGTCAGACTCAGCAATGTGCCTCCAATGAATAGAAAGTGGTAAAAGTGACAATTTATGACTTCTGAAACTAGGTGTTGTGACTTCCCCCTTGAAATCTCCCTCTTTTGGAAGAAGCTAGCTGTCTTGTTATGAGGATACTTAAGCAGCCTATGGAGAGGCCCATATGGAGAGAAACTGGGGCCCCTACTAATAATCAGAACCACCTTGTCATCCATGTATATGAGCAACCTTGGAAGTGGCTTCACCAGCCCCAGTCATCTGAAGGCTGAAGCCCTGACCAACATCTTGATTCAACCTTATGACAGACTCCAAGTTAGAGCCGCCAGCTAAGCTGATCCTGAATTTCTGACTGACAGAAGATAACACATGTTTATTACTGCTTTCAATTATTAAGTTTTGGGCTAATTTATTACATAGCACTGGAAAATTAATAACCTGTAGAATCCAGACAACTGATCTCTTTGGTGCATATACATTTAGGATTGTTCTGTTAGCTTGGTATATTGACCCTTTTATCATTATGCTGTTTTTTGTTGCTCAGCTGTGACCAACTCTTTGCGACCCCAGGGACTGCAGCATGCCGGGTTTCCCTGTGTCCTTCACTATCTCCTGGAGTTTGCGCAAACTCAAATCACACTGAATCAGTGATGCCACCCAACTATCTCATCCTCTGTTGTCCCCCTCTCCTCATGCCTTTAATCTTTCCCAGCATCAGGGTCTTTCCCAATGAGTCGGCTCTTCACATCAGGTAGCCAAAATATTGGAGCAACAGTTCTTCCAATGAATATTCAGGGTTGATTTCCTTTAGGATAGACTGGTTTGATCTCTGTGCAGTCCAGGAACTCTCAAGAGTCTTCTCCAGCACCACAGTTCTAAAGCATCAGTTCTTTGGTACTCAGCCTTCTTGATGGTCCAACTCTAACATCTTTACACGATCACTGGAAAAAACCATAGCTTTGATTATATGGACCTTTGTCGATAAAATAATATCTCTGCTTTTTAATATGCTGTCTAGGTTGGTCATAACTTTTCTTCTAAGGAGCAAGCATCTTTTAATTTCATGGCTGCAGTCACTGGGAGACCAAGAAAATAAAGTCTGTCACTGTTTCCACAGTTTCCCCGTCTATTTGCCATGAAGTGATGGGACTGAAAGCCATGATTTTAGTTTTTTTGCAAGTTGAGTTTTAAGCCAGCTTTTTCACTCTCCTCTTTCACTTTCATCAACAGGCTCTTCAGTTCCTCTTCACTTTCATAAGGGTGGTGTCATCTGCATATCTAAGGTTATTGATATTTCTCCCAGCAGTCTTGATTCCAGCTTGTGCTTCATCCAGCCTGGCATTGCCCATGATGTACTCTGCATAGAAGTTAAATAAGCAGGGGACAATATACAGCCTAGATGTTCCTTCCCAGTTTGGAACCAGTCCGTTGTTCCATGTCTGATTCTAACTGTTACTTCTTGAGCTGCCTACAGGTTTCTCAGGAAGCAGTAAGTGTTAGCCACTCAGTTGTGCCCAACTCTTTGCAATCCTATGGACTGTAGCCCACCAGGCTCCTCTGTCCATGGGGTTCTCCAGGCAAGAATACTGGATTGGGTTGCTGTTCCCGTCTCCTTGGGAGCTTCCTGACCCAGGGATCAAACCAAGGTCTCCTGCATTGCAGAAAGATACTTTACCATCTGAGCCACCTGGGAAGCCTAGGTAAGGTGGTATTCCCATCTCTTTAAGAATTTTTTGTAGTTTCTTGTGATCCACAAAGTCAAAGGCTTTAGTGTAGTCAATAAAGCAGAAACAGATGTCTTTCTGGAATTCCCCTGCTTTTTCTATGATCCAACAGATGTTGGCAATTTGATATCTTGTTCTTCTGCCTTTTCTAAACTCAGATTGTATATCTGGAAGTTCTCAGTTCACATACTATTGAAGCCTAGCTTGAAGGATTTTGAGCATTACCTTGCTAGCATGTGAAATGAGTGCAATTGTGCAGTACTTTGAACATTCTGTAGCATTGCCCTTCTTTGATATTGGAATGAAAATTGACTTTTTCCAGTCCTGTGGCCAGTGCTAAGTTTTCCAAATTTAATGGCATATTGAGTGCAGCACTTTTACAGCATCACTGTTTAGGATTTTAAATAGCTCAGCTGGAATTCCATCACCTCCACTAGCTTTGTTTATAGTGATGCTTCCTAAGGCCCACTTGACCTCACACTCCAGATGTCTGGCTCTAGGTGAGTGATCACACCATCGCAGTTATCTGGGTCATCAAGGTCTTCTTTGTACAGTTCTTCTGTGTATTCTTGCCACCTCTTCTTAATATCTTCTGCTTCTGTTAGGTCCATACCATTTCTGTCTTTTATTGTGCCCATCTTTGCATGAAATGTTCCCTTGGTAGCTCTAATTTTCTTGAAGAGATCTCTAGTCTTTCCCATTCTATTGTTTTCCTCTATTTCTTTGCATTGTTCACTTAAGAAGGCTTTCTTATCTCTCCTTGCTATTCTTTAGAACTCTGCATTTAGAAGGGTATATCAAAGCCTTTGACTGTGTGGATCACAATAAACTGTGGAAGATTCTGAAAGAGATGGGAATACCAGACCACCTGACCTGCCTCTTGAGAAACCTATATGCAGATCAGGAAGCAACAGTCAGAACTGTACATGGAACAACAGACTGGTTCCAAATAGGAAAAGGAGTACATCAAGGCTGTATATTGCCACCCTGCTTATTTAACTTATATGCAGAGTACATCAGGAGAAACGCTGGGCTGGAAGAAGCACAAGCTGGAATCAAGATTGCCGGGAGAAATATCAGTAACCTCAGATATGCAGATGACACCACCCTTATGGCAGAAAGTGAAGAGGAACTCAAAAGCCTCTTGAGGAAAGTGAAAGAGGAGAGTGAAAAGGTTGGCTTGAAGCTCAACATTCAGAAAACAAAGATCATGGCATTTGGTCCCATCACTTCATGGGAAATAGATGGGGAAACAGTGGAAACAGTGTCAGACTTTGTTTTGGGGGGGCTCCAAAATCACTGAAAAGGCAGAGGCACCAGAGATCAAATTGCCAACATCCGCTGGATCATGGAGAAAGCAAGAGAGTTTCAGAAAAACATCTATTTCTGCTTTATTGACTATGCCAAAGCCTTTGACTGTGTCGATCACAATAAACTGTGGAACATTCTGAAAGAGATGGGAATCCCAGACCACCTGACCTGCCTCTTGAGAAACCTGTATGCAGGTCAGGAAGCAACTGTTAGAACTGGACATGGAACAACAGACTGGTTCCAAATAGGAGAAGGTGTACGTCAAGGTTGTATATTGTCACCTTGGTTATTTAACTTATATGCAGAGTACATCATGAGGAACGCTGGGCTGGAAGAAGCACAAGGTGGAATCAAGATTGCCGGGAGAAATATCAATAACCTCAGATATGCAGATGACACTACCCTTATGGCAGAAAGTGAAGAGGAACTCAAAAGCCTCTTGATGAAAGTGAAAGAGGAGAGTGAAAAGGTTGGCTTGAAGCTCAACATTCAGAAAACAAAGATCATGGCATCTGGTCCTATCACTTCATGGGAAATAGATGGAAAAACAGTGGAAACAGTGTCAGACTTTGTTTTTTTTGGGCTCCAAAATCACTGCAGATGCTGATTGCAGCCATGAAATTAAAAGACGCTTGCTCCTTGGAAGGAAAGTTATGACCAACCTTGATAGTATATTAAAAAGCAGAGACATTCCTTTGCCAACCAAGGTCCGTCTAGTCAAGGCAATGGTTTTTCCCGTGGTCATGTATGGATGTGAGAGTTGGACTGTGAAGAAAGCTGATCGCCGAAGAATCGATGCTTTTGAACTGTGGTGTTGGAGAAGACTCTTGAGAGTCCCTTATACTGCAAGGAGATCCAACCAGTCCATTCTAGAGGAGATCAATCCTGGATGTTCATTGGAGGGACCGATGCTAAAGTTGAAACTGCAATACTTTGGCCACCTCATGCGATGAGTTGACTCACTGGAAAAGACTCTGATGCTGGGAAAGTTTGGGGGCGGGAGGAGAAGGGGACGACGGAGAATGAGATGGTTGGATGGCATCACCGACTCTGTGGACATGAGTTTGAGTGAACTCCGGGAGTTGGTGATGGACAGGGAGGCCTGGCGTGCTGTGATTCATGGGGTCGCGGAGAGTCGGACACGACTGAGCGACTGAACTGAACTGAACTGAACTGAAAATCACTGCAGCCATGAAATTAAAAGATGCTTACTCCTTGGAAGGAAAGTTATGACCATCCTAGATAGTATATTAAAAAGCAGAGACATTACTTTGCCAACAAAGGTCCGTCTAGTCAAGGCAATGGTTTTTCCCGTGGTCATGTATGGATGTGAGAGTTGGACTGTGAAGAAAGCTGATTGCCGAAGAATTGATGCTTTTGAACTGTGGTGCTGGAGAAGACCCTTGAGAGTCCCTTGGACTGCAAGGAGATCCAACCAGTCCATTCTAAGGGAGATCAATCCTGGGTGTTCATTGGAAGGACTGATGCTAAAGCTGAAACTGCAATACTTTGGCCACCTCATGCGACGAGTTGAGTCACTGGAAAAGACTCTGATGCTGGGAAAGGTTGGGGGCGGGAGGAGAAGGGGACGACAGAGAATGAGATGGCTGGATGGCATCACCGACTTGATGGACATGAGTTTGAGTGAACTCCGGGAGTTGGTGATGGACAGGGAGGCCTGGCGTGCTGTGATTCATGGGGTCGCAGAGAGTCGGACACGACTGAGCGACTGAACTGAACTGAACTGATCTCTCCTTTTCCCCTTTTGCCTTTCACTTCTTTTCTGTTATTTGTAAGGCCTCCTCAGACAACCATTTTGCCGTGTTGCATTTCTTTTCTTGGGGATGGGTTTGATCACTGACTCCAGCAATCTGTCCATAATTCTTCTGGCACTCTATCCATCATATCTAATCTCTTGAGTCTATTTGTCACTTCTACTGTATAATCATAAGGGATTTTATTTAGGTCATGTGGTTTTCCTGGCTTAGTGGTTTTCCCTACTTTCTTCAATTTAAGTCTGAATTTTGCGGTGAGTTCAGTCAGCTCCTGGTTTTGCTTTTGTTGACTGTATAGAGCTTATCCATCTTCAGCTGCAAAGAATATAATCAATCTGATTTTGGTATCGATCATCTGGTGACATCCCTGTGTAGAGTTGCCTCTTGTGTTTTTGGAAGAGGGTCTTTGCTATGACCAGTGCATTCTCTTGGTAAAAGTCTGTTAGTTTTTTTCCTGCTTTATTTTGTACTCCAAGGCCAAACTTGCCTGTTGCTCTAGGTATCTCTTGACTTCTTACTTTTGCATTCCAGTCCCCTATGATGATAAGGACATCTTTTTTTTTTGATGTTAGTTCTAGGTCTTCATAGAATCATTCAACTTCAGCTTCTTTGGCATTAGTAGTTGGGGCATAGACTTGGATTACTGTTATTGAATGGTTTGCTTTGAAACGAATCGAGATCATTCCGTCATTTTTGAGATTGCACCAAGTGCTGCATTTTGGACTATTTTGTTGATTAGGAGGACTAGTCCATTTCTTCTAAGGGATTCTTGCCCACAGTTGTAGATATGGTCATCTGAATTAAATTTGCCCATTCCCGTCCATTTTAGTTCACTGATTCCTAAAATGTTGATGTTCACTCTTGCCATCTAATGAGATGTGTCCCTCTATAACCTTGGTGATTTTCTTTACTCTGAAATTGACTTTGACATTTACATAGCTTCTCCTATTTTCTTTTGGTTAACTTTTGCATGGTGTATTTTCTGCCATTCTTTACTTGCAACTTATGTATATCATATTTAAAGTGAGTTTCTTATAGACTGCGTGTACTTGGGTCATCTTTTAAATCCAGTCTGCCAATCTCTGTCTTTTAATTGCTATATTTAGACCACTAACATATAATTATTTACATGTTACAGTTTAAATACATCATTTTATTTCTTGTTTTCTGCTTTTCATTTCTACTTGCCTTCTTCCCTGTCTTCCTGAACATTTGTTTAGAATTCCATTTTGTGTAACCTGCAGTGCTTTTGAGTATATAAATTTGCATAGCCTTTTCAATAGTTGCTCTAGGCATTACTATGTGTTGGCCTATATCTATCATCCATCTATCTGTTATCTACCTATCTATATGTATTATCAAAACCTACTGATTCATTTTACTAGCTAGAGTGAAGTGTGGAGCCTTATTTCTCTTTATGTCACTTTATCCTACTCATTTATAATGGTCTTAACTATTTCCTCTGCATTTTTGAGAATCATATTAGGTTATGTTTTCATTTTTGCTTCAACTGTCAAACATAATTTTAAAAATCAAGAGGAGAAGGAAAACACATGACATTTCCCAAGATTTTTTCTCTTACCATATTCTTTCTTCCTGATGTTCCAAGATGCCTTCTTTTATCATTTCCTTTATGTTTAGAGAACTTTCTTTAGTTATACTTTAGGGTAGACCTGGTGACAGATTCTTCTAGTTTTCCTTCATCTGAGAATGTCTTGATTTTTCATTTATTCTTGAAGGATGTTTCTGCTGGATATATAATTCTGGACTGACAATTCTTTTCACTTAGTACTTCTGTTCTCCATGGTTTCTGATGAGCTATTTGCTGTCTTTCTATTTTTTTCTTTAGTAATGCATTGCTTCTCTTAGACTCTTAAAAGTATTCAGAAGTTTGACCATGAAGTGTATTAGCATGGATTACTTTAGATTTATCTTACTGGGGTTTTGTTTATTCTTGAATACTTAAGTTTTGTCAAATTTGAAAAATGTTCAGTTCCTATATATTTGAAGACTTTTTTCTAGCCCCACTCTATCTTCTTTTGACACCCCCTTTTTTTTCTTTCATATCTAGGGATTTGGAGGAGACACCAAGGTTAGATTTTTTAAAAATAATCCTACATGTCCCTGAGGCTCTATTCACTTTTCCCCCCAGACTGTTTTCTTGCTATTGTTCAGATTGAGTGATCTGTCTTGTTCTACCTTCACTGATAATCTACTCAGCTTTCTCCATTCTGCTGTTGAGCCCATTCAAACATTTTTAGTTACTATATTTTTTACTTCTAAAATTTCCAGTTGCTCTCTTTTATATTTTCTATCCATTTTCTGATACTATTTCTTTGTGTGTTCATAACTGCTCACTGAAACATTTTTATGATGATTTCTTTAAAATCTTTGTCAGGTAACTCTAACATCTATATCATCTTGATGTTAGCATATGTTGATTATCTTTTATCATTCAGTTTGAGATATTTCTGGTTCCTGGTATGATGAGTGAGTTTTCAATTGAAGCCTAGACATTTGGGAATTTATGTTATGAGACTCTGGATCTTACTTAAATCTTGTGTTTTAGCAGGACTTCTCTGACACTGCGTCAGTAGGTAAAGGGGGATGCTGCCTGTTTACTTCTAGGTAGAATTCCAGATTACTCACTTGGCCTCCTTTGACACCTGGGACTGGGCTGGAGCTCCTTGTTACTGGTGAGTCAGGATGTGAGTTCGGGCTTCCACAAGCCTTCTACTCATATCATCCTGGTTTGAAGGTATAATTTGTTACTGCCTGGTTGTGGTGAAAGTTCATGCTCCCTATGTGGTCTCCACTGACACCACAGGGAGAGGGAAGGTTTATTACTACAGTGGGTATGAATGTCCCTGCTCCTCACTTGGCCTTCTCTGATAATTTACTGATGAGAGCATTGGGGTACCATGTTAAATCCTGGCAACAAAGGAAATATAGGCTTCCCAACTTGACTTTTGCTGCCAGGAGTGGGGCTAGAGATGTTTTTTGTTTATGGTGTTTGGTTGGAGAAGGATTGTTTTCATTGACAAGTATTCTGTCTTTTCTGGTCCTTTGGCTAGTGACAGCGGACTTTTCTTGAGGTGTTTTTGTGAGTATCTATCCATATTTTGGGGCTGCCAGCTTCTCCAATATCTCCAGTATCCAGTTTGTATACATAGATAAAAAGGAAACCTAGAACTTGATGGCCTGTCATCCATTTGACCCTGAGGTCCTTAGCCAGTCTGCTTTCTTCTCTCCACCTTCCTGAATCTCTTATGTTTGCTTTACACATAATATCTGGGGTTGCAGCTGTGCTTCATGGGAAGACTATGGAAAAGTATGTCTATTGCATCTTTTTGGAAGTGGAATTCTTCAGATCTCTCTGAAGAGAGCAAGCACTTTGGCTAATTTTCTAACACACTGGGTTTCTGACAAAGCTGAGTGACACACCAAATTAATTCTATGATTAAAGCAAACATCCCTGACTCAAGGGATGTTTTACCAACATCAACAGCCTGCCTTGTGCCATTATTAATGTGCATCACTAGTGAAGTCTCTGATTCATCTTTCTTCCCTATCCTCGTTTCTCAGGGTTTAGCACAGTGTCTGGCACAAGATGTTCAACCATTAATAATAGCAATAACTACTATCTATTAATTGTATATTACATGCTTGGCCCTTAAAAAAATATTTTGAATTTGTCAAAACAACTCTGAAGGTAGATAATATTATTCCCAATTTACGAAAAAGGGCTGTGAGGCTCAGAGAGGTTAAGGGAAGGAAGCCAGCCTGAGGGGGATTGAATAGCTAGTCAAATCACCCAGATATGGTAGAAGTGTGAATGCAGGCTTGCCCCAGTTCACTGCTGTTGCTCTTTATCCCTTACCACCCTTCTTTAATTGTCTACAACAAGTATGCCAAAGTCAGCCAGCTGCCTGAGTCGGCCAGAGACTGGGGTCCCCACACCATTGCTTCTAAAAAAAGATGTAGTCTGGGGATGCTATCGGCAGATCTGCAGTTGAAGACTTTATTTCCAGAAGAAGAAATCATACAGGAGGCAAAGGGGTGTATTCTAGAATGTCTAGGAATTCTAGAGAGGCAATTACAATTTAAGAGTGCAAGTTCTGGAGACAGAATTCCTTAGTTCAAATTCTGGCCAGGCCTCTAAACTCTAAACTGCGTGGCCTGGAAAAATTACTAGATTGCTCTGTGTCTCAGTTTGCCATCAGTAAAATGGGGACAATAACAATAGTACCTACATCACAGGGTGATTAGGAAGATTAAATGAATTTTTACACATCCAGGCTCAGAACAATGTCTGGCACATAGGGAGCATGCAGCAAATGTTGGCAAAATATAAAAAAGAAAGAAATTAAAAGATGAGTAAGACACAGCTTTGCAAACTAGAGCAGCCAGTCAAGTGAGGGATAGGGCCTTAAGGCTCAGAGAGGTGGTAACTAATTCAGCCTGAATGCAGGAGGGGCAGTAGGGACTTCCCTGCAGAGGCAACACTTGGCCTGAGTCTCAAAAGGTAGGACCTAGCCAGGCGGGCAAGGCAGAGGCATCACTGGAGCGGAGACCCAGAGGCTGGAGAGCCTGAGACTTGAGCCTGGGATAGGGAGCCTTGCAAGAGGGAAGAGGAAGGAGGGCAGGCTGGAGGGATGAGATCACTACTGTCAGGAGGACTTGCTCCAGTGGGAGAGTCCTTTCAGCTTCTCGGGCCTTAACTACTTCCCACCCTGACCACGAGCAGAAACTCTGCCCCTAGGCCTGGAGGAGATGCAGACTTCTCCTCTGGGCAGCTCAGGGATTTTCATGGTCCCCGAGAGTTCCAGTCAGCTGGAGATCACATTTCCATAAGCAGCAAGGTTGCTCTTTTTCCATTGTTAATAAAAGATGTATCCCGGTGACACCTGAGTGGGATGAGGTACTGTTAGAGTGACAGATGGAAGGAGGAAGAACTTGGCCCTGGGGGAGCAGGAAGAAGAGACTCAGAAAAAGGGAGCTGGAAAGGCAGACAGCCCACTGCCTGAAGTTGTACCTACCGCTCAAACTCTTGCTACCTGTGACTACCTGCTGCTGCTGCTAAGTCGCTTCAGTCATGTCCAGCTCTGTGTGACCCCATAGACGGCAGCCCACCAGGCTCCCCTGTCCCTGGGATTCTCCAGGCAGAACACTGGAGTGAGTTGCCATTTCCTTCTCCAGTGCATGAAAGTGAAAAGTGAAAGTGCAGTCGCTCAGTCGTGTCTGACTCTTAGCGACCCCATGGACTGCAGCCTACCAGGCTCCTCTGTCCATGGGATTTCCCAGGCAAGAGTACTGGAGTGGGGTGCCACTGCCTTCTCCGTGTGACTACCTAAGTTTAAATAAGTTAAAATAAAACAGAAATTCAGTTTCTCAGCTGTGCTACTTTCTAAGTGCTTACTAGCTACGTGTGACTGGTGGCTACTCTATTAGCATAGAGTTAGAACATTTCCATTATCTCAGAAAGTTCTGTTGGTCAGCACTGGCCTGGAGGCACTGTGGGGAGGCATTTCTTCCAGCAGCTGACTTTGAGAGAAGGTAATAATTCTAGGGGCAGTGGCGGGTGTGCTCAGTCACTCAGTCATGTTCGACTCTGCAACCCCATGGACTGCCAGGCTCCTCTGTCCACGGAATTTTCCAAGCAAGAATACTGGAGTGGGTTGCCATATCCTCCTCCAGGGGATCTCCTGACCCAGGGATAGAACCCACATCTCCTGCATTGGCAGGCAGATTCTTTATCACCTGGGAAGCCCTCAACACAGTGGAGTAAGCTCTATTTACCAGATTACTTGTCAGGGCTGGACCCCATTTGCACAGCCAGCATCTTTGCTGTGCCTTGGAGCCACAGAGAGGCTGAAGGTCAAAATATGGCTGCCAAATTGTTCTGTGATAAAGGGTGTGGCATTTGAGCAATGAGGAAACTCAGGTGTGAGAAGAGCTGAGGGAAATAGCTTTACATAGAGGGAAGGAGGAAGGGAGTCACCCAATCTTATGGCAGAAAGATTGAGGCAGGACTTGGGGGAAGACGGTAAAATCAGATCATAGTTTTCTAGTAGAAACATCCTGCTTTTTCAAAACTGCAGCAGAGACTGAAGAGCCATAAAATGAGTGATGAGCTGGCTGGTCATATGGAAACCAGGGAAGCAGCTGAGCTGAAAATAGGATTCAGGGGCATGGGCACACGGCCAGGCAATATTTATGGAGTGTCACTGCAAGCTTGGCCCTGTGTTAGGCCTCTGGGACACAAGTGTAGCTAAGACAGCCCATCCCCCTGCTCTTCACACTGCAAGGGTGAGTGTGTGACAGGGGGAGAGATTCTGGTGCTTAGAGAACACAAGAGAGGTAGGAACTTGTTGAAGCGGGGGATCATAACTGCCCCCCGACCCCACCACCACCAACAAGGAAGGCATGAGCTTCCCTGGTGGCTCAGGTGGTAAAGAATCTGCCTGCAATGAGGGAGACCCAGGTTCGATCCCTGGGTCAGGAAGATCCCCTGGAAGAGGGAATGGCAACTCACTTCAATATTCTTGCCTGGAGAATTCCACGAACAGAGGAGCCTGGCGGGCTACAGTCCATCGGGTCTCAAAGAGTTGGACACAACTGAGCAATTAACACACACACACATACAAAGAAGGCATGTCTGTCTGGTTGTAGGGGAAGCGCAGAAGCCACCAGATGGGGCGGGGTGTGAGACAAAGGGGTGACGAGGCAATGGAGACAGGGTGTAGCCTAAGGGCCATGATCCTCCTTGTCTCCTACTAGGCCTGGCTCAGTGCTAACCAACAGCAGGGCCGGTGGCCAGTCGTGTGTTGGGGACAGGGGGACCGAAGCAGGGTGGAAGGGTAAACCTCCATTCTTCTTGAGCTCTTTTGGGTGGAGAGGAGGGGAGAGGAGAAGGGATTCCCAAGCCCATCAGAGAAGCTGAGCCTTCTCAACTGGGAGAGCCCTGGCCAACTGCCACCACTCACCTGAGCTCCGCCAGCTTCCTCGCCATGGGCCAGGGCTTGCTCCGCATGCTGGCGATCAGCTTCTTCTTATCTTCCACCTGCTCCAAAATCCGGGCCAGTTCCTCCTCAGACAGAGACTCCCCACTGGAGGTGCTGGAGGCCACAGAGGATGACCTGGAGCAGAGGTGGGGTGGAGTGGAGGAGAGTGGGGAGGAGGGCAGGGTCCTCGGGGATTCTGTGGGATACAAGGAACCCCACTGGAGATGCTCCCAGCTGCCACCTTGCACAGGTCTGCCCTGCTCAGAACCCTCTGAGACTTCACCCACCTGGCAGAGGAGGCCACTACTCTTCCTGCAGCCCAGAGTGTCTTGAGGGCTGCCTCCCCAAATTCCATGACTCTGAATTCTACCCACACAGGCATCCTCACTTGTGTAGGGTTGCCCAATGGAAATGTATCATAATTTTAAAATTTCTAGTAGCTATATTATAAAATAACATGAATATATTATTAATAATTTTAATAATACATTTCATTTAACCCAATATATTAAAATTTTATAATTTCAACATATAATCAGTGAAAAAATTATTAATGAGACAATTTAAATCCTTTTTGTACTGTCTTCAAACTCCAGTGTTCATCTTGTACTCACTGAGTGTCAATTCAGACATGACATTTTTATTGAACATATTTAATCTGTATTCGGATTTCATAAAATTCAGTTGAAAGAGTAGATTCACATATCTAAATTGTTTTAGACATACTTAAAAATTTCCTTATAAATGAATCAAGTAATAGAATATCATTTTCCTTTGATGTTCACATCTGCACTGACAAAACTGTCTTTTTTTGGGGGGGTGAAATGCTTTGGTTTCAAAATTAAATCAGCCTCAAAACTACATCTGTCTGTCCAAGTAAATTTACTAATTCTTGTTGTGTGTGTGTGTGTGTGTGCGCGCGCTCAGTGTGTCCAACTCTTTGCAACCGTTTGCCCACCAGGCTCCTCTGTCCATGGGATTTTTCAGGCAAGAATACAGGAGTGGGTTGCCATTTCCTCCTCCTGGGGATCTTCCTGACCCAGAATTGAACCTGCATCACCTGCATTTCAGGAGGATTCTTTACCTGCTGAGCCATTGGGCAAGGCTAATTCTTGTTTTAACTCAGTAGTATTAACATCAGATTAAAGTTAAATTGAATTAAAAGTTCAGTTCCTCAATCACAGCAGCCACATTTCAAATGTGGCTAGTGACTACTGTATGGGACAGCATAGCTGCAGAACCCTTTCATCTGGAGGGTGTGATGACCCTCACCATCTCACAAAGACTGTGCGCTTAGCTGCCACAAAATCCAAGTTCTTGTCTGTGTGGCTCATAGCCTCCTTCACTCATAAAAACAGTGACTCTCAGCTGAGTTGGCAGCAACTGACAGGGGGTGAGAGAGGGGCTGGAGAAGGGTTCTCCTGGGCAGCCTACTTAGCAAGTTTCATAATTGGAAATATCAGGATGTGGACTTGGGTTACCATGGGCTTTAGAGACCAGTTTGCAGCAGACCGAGTTTAGCTTCTGATCAACTCCTGAGGAACAAGAAGAGGTCATAGGAATGAGGTGGAGAGCAGGGACCCCAGGTCTAGAATGCTGGGAAGCCTAGAGCACAGGGGCTTTTAGCCACGCCTCACGCACACCCCAGGACATCTGCCCTTGAGTCTCTGTATAAGGTGTTCCCTCAGTTTGGGTGGTGGTGGAAGTGCAACATTCAGTCACTGTTCAAATTCCACCTGGTCTTCAAAGTCTTACTGAAATGTTTACCTACTCTGTAGAGGAACCCCAGCCTCCCAGGAGTACACTCTTCATCAAATCCTTGCTGGTATACATATTGCTTTCTGTTTTGTGCTATGATGATGGCTCAGATGGTAAAGAATCTGCCTGAAATATGCAGGAGACCCAGGTTTGAACGCTGGATCGGGAAGATCCCCTGGAGAAGGGAATGACTGCCCGCTCCAGTATTCTTGCCTGGAGAAGTCCATGGACAGAGAAGCCTGGTGGGTTACAGTCATGGGGTCTCAAAGAGTTGGACACAACTGAGCAACACTTGTGCTATGATAGCTGATAACCCTGTCTTATTTCCCATGTCAGACTGTCAGCCTCTGGGGAAGAAGGCTGGATATTTTTCATCTCTACGCCCTGCTACAGCATGAATCTGAAAATGGCACAATTGAGTCCTTATCCCTTACTTTGCATCTGCCTTCCAGACAGGATGGGACAGCCTCCTTCTAAAGTTCAGGACACTCTGCCAATGATGTATTCAAGTTCTCTCTAAGTTGCTAGGGGCACCATGCATCCTTTATCCCATTAGCTCAGAGCTAGGGACAACCAGTGGAGAAGGCAATGGCAACCCACTCCAGCATTCTTGCCTGGAGAATCCCAGGGACCGAGGAGCCTGGTAGGCTGCAGTCCACGGGGTCTCACAGAGTTGGACACGACTGAAGTGACTTAGCAGCAGCAGCAGGGACAACCAAACAATAGACAAAGCCCTAAGGGAGCCAGGGATGGCTGGCAGGGGTGATGGAAGAAATCAGTGGCCCCTTTTGAGGGCCTTAATTCCCCTCGATAAAGTTGGAGATGTACAGTGGAACACCTGAGTGAGGGTGTGGGCAAATAAGGTTTATTAGAAATGGGTGGAATGAGTATCAACTTTTTGCTATAATCCTAGTATCTCTGTTTCCAAAGCCTCTTTGCCCATTATCAATGGGGATTCTTAAAACATCCTGAGAAGTGATGCAAAGTAAAGTGGAAGAGGGAAGCAAAGAGAGGGAGATGGTTCATCAAAATTGGCAGCAAAGCAATGAAACTAAAATCCCAACTTGTTGATTCCATACACTGACTCTATCAATTAACCCCCCATGTGCCAATGCTAATGGAACAAAAGAAATATAGCAAATAAACCCCCCAATCCTAGAATTTCAGAGCTGGTGGGACTCTTGAAGTTCTTCTAGATCAAAACCATATTTCACAGAAGAGGATGCAGGTCAGGTTGGGAAATGGCATGCTTAAGCCCTCTTATGACTCCTAAACTCAATTTAAATTTTTTAATTTTCAATTTTAACTAGAAATTTAGAATTTTTAATTTTTAATTTTAAATTTCTCTCAGCTCCTCTTCAACAGCTGTAGTGAGTCGCCACTACAGCTGAAATTCAGGAGATTTGGGATCTTGTCCCACCATGCCGCCGTGTCACCTCCCCATTCACAGCCTCCACTTGCACCTGCCCTACTGGAAGGGTTTGGGACAACAGTGCGCAGGGCCACTCCACCTGGGATGAGTGTGATCCGCATCCCGGTTAGCCCCAGCGGTGAGCTGGGCAGGGACGAAGGTAGAGGCAGAGGGAGGCTGGAGAGAGCAAGGGCCGTCCATTCGTGGGAGGGGGTAGGAAGGATGATGGCACCTGACCCTTGTCAAGGGAGGAAGCAGGGCTGGCAGGAGGGAGAGGGCGAATTGAAACGCGCCTGAAGTCGGGTCACAACACACCTGTGTTTCTTCAGCTGCTTCCACGTCTCTTCCTTCCTCCGGACCTCCTTTTCCTTCTTTGAAGGAGCTCTCTGCTCCCTGAGGGAAGCCCTCCCATCCTTCTTCCTCCTCCCTCGGCAGGTCTTCTCTGCTGACCGCCGCTCCCGGGCCCCCGGCAGCTCCAGGCGTCCCCTGCGCTCCGCCTGCTTCCTCCGAGGAGACCCGGACCCCGGGCTGCCCCCGGCCCGCTCCTTCTGGCCTGGCTGGGCTCTGCGCCTGCCTGGCGCCTTCTTGGCTCCATGGGTCCGCCTCATTGAGGGGCTCCTCCTGGACCTGTCACCTGCAAGGGCAGAGAATAAGTAGTTCTGGCCTCATGGGCCTCCTCCCCAGAAAAGTACCCCCAGCTGTGAGAAATCAGATATTCAAGAGGCTCCCTTTGAACTCCTCTGGTGGTCCAGTGGCTAAGATTCCTCGCTCCCAACCAGGGAGCCCGGTGGGATCCTTGGTCAGGGAACTAGATCTCACCTGTCACAACTAAGAGTGAGCATGGCAACTAGAAGATCTTTCATGCCCACAACTAAGCCCTGGGGCAGCCAAAATAAATAAATAATTTATTATTTTTTTTTTAAAAGATGCTTCCTGGAGCTTACCGGTTCCAAAGGCCCACTCTTTCAGATAGAGCCTCTGGTCTGGGGTGAGAGCTAAGGTCTCTCTCCCCTGACCAACAGGCACTCCCACACTCTCATCTAAACCTCAGCTAGAGACCCAGGCCTTCCTCTGCTTGGGGTGCAGTCCACTGGGGTCACAGCTGAGTCCTCTCCTTCTGCCCAGGGCCAAGGCCAAGCGTGGGCCTCTGTTTGGTAAGGCTGGACCACTGGCCCGCTGGCTGCACTCTCCAGGGGCTGTCCCTTTATGTGTCCTGCCTGACGTGAGAGACAGGACAGGTGTCAGAGCCTATCCTGTTCCTCAGCACTGCCCCAACTTTGATGCTGTTATTTTTATTTTTTTCCACAGTATTTGTTAATTGTTTACTTATTGAGAGACTATTTCTCACCCCAGATAGTCATAGTTTCATAGTTCAGGAACACAGGAAAGAAACAAACTTCCATGGAACTCAACCTAAAGAAATTCTTTGTATTCCAAATCACTTTGCACTCTGAGATACCAGCCTTCCTCATCTCCTCAAAATCTTTCATGGAATCATAATTTCTGTAGAAATCTGCATATGCCTTCTTTCTTTGTCAGCCACAGCAAACTTATAGAAAGTTGCAAACCGCAGGGAGACCATGAATGCTCCAACAAAATGAAATCGCAGACGTTTGGCCAGGAGGCCACGCATCTGAGGTTTTGCCAAAGCAGTAGACATGGTAGTTTTTCTTCTCGATGGCTCAACCGCAACGTCCTTTCAGGATGGAGAAATGGACCTGATGCTGTTATTTTAAACCACTCCTTTATAACACTGGCAAAGGCCTGGCTAAACAGAATCTGCTCTACGGTATGATCTTTCTGCAACAGCTTGCCCAACCCCTTGTTTAAGCACAACTATCCTATCTGGGCATTTACAACATTAAACACAGGAAAAATTGTAATGAGGTTCTAGTATTAATAAGCAGCCTCTCCATCACTTACTAGCAGGATGTCTTTGAGCCAGTCACTTAACCTCTCTGGGTCTCAGCTCATCTCTAACATGGGGATATTACCACTCCAACAGCTTATTAATGAACATGACACAGTGACTGACATCTGAGAACAGACATCATTACTCTGATACTCTTATCCAGATATAAGATCTTCTTACTTGTAAAAAGAACACAGGTTTGGAGCTAGGCCAGTCTGCATGAAAATATCAGTTCTGTCTTTTACTTATCTCTGTGACCACTACTTAGCTTTACTGCACCTCAGTTTTCTCATCTGTAAAATGGCTCTAGTAGCTGCTATTTCCCTACATGGTTGGGTTAGTTTAAATAGGAATAAAGGATCTGCTTCATGGGGGGTACACGACAAAGGCCTCTCCCTTACTGCCCCTTCAGCCTGCCTTGCCACTTTTGTGCTCCAGGTGGGCACCAGGAACCTGACTGGCTGCAGAGCACAGTTTCTCACTGTTCACAGTGGCTCCCCACCCAGGCTTTTCTGGCTGATTATGACCAGGCTGATTTTCCCAACAGAGTTGTGAGAGCCCCAACTTTGGGCAAAACAGAACAGAGTGGAGTTTTGTCAACCAACATCCCAGTGGCAGTCACATCAGCGATGGAGTCCAGGACAAGGAGTCCCAAGTTCTCAAATTCTAGCCTCTGCCCCACTCCCTTTCCAGCCTCTCAAGGTTGTGCGTGTACTGTAGCAGCCACAGAGAGTTTTCCTCACTGCTCCCCTGATCCCTGAGCTTTACATTCTGAGAAGCAAGCCACCCTGTGAAACAGCAACAAAAACTGGTCACTGGTGGATTTGGGCAGACTGAGCTGGGGATTTAGAGTCTGGATATCTGAGCCTGAAGCCCTGTTCTGCTGGTTATTACCTGGGCAACTCTGGGCAGGTTGCCTATTCCCCTGAGTCAGTTTCCTCGCGGGTATGCTGTTGGTGGTCTAACCAGATCTCCGTTATCTGGCCACTGCATTGTTCCTTAACTGCTCTGCATCTTGGCCCTGACAGTTCATAGCTTCTCCCTTCCCAAGGGAGCCCAAGGTTGATGGAAACCATCTTGTTGGGAAATGCCTGGACATTTACATCTGTCCCCTCTCCTCAAGTCAGTTGACAGACAATTGCTAACTGATATGGGATACAAAGTCCAGTCCTCTGGTTTCCAGGCAGAGTAAAGCTGGTGGTTCATTCATGTTCCAGGGCTCCCCATGGGATCAGGCAGAGGATGGACTCCAGCTGAGCATATATCTTTGTTCAGCTCCTTCCCCGATCTGTCCTGCTTCCCTTACTGCTTATCTCCTGAGAACTGCCCTCAATAAATCACAGGCACAAGAATCCCCATTCTTCCAGGGGACCTGATCTATCTATAGACACCTATTTCAAAGTGTGGTAGGTAAATTCAACTGAAAAAAATATGTCTACAAGTGTGATATAAGCTGGAACATGCTGGATTTGGCAAGCAGAATTTACTTTGAGTTTCAAAGAAAAACTACCCAAAATTCTCTTCTTGTACCTCAAGCTAGGATACTGTAGGATTTAAGAAGTACTGTGGTGAGTTTTACCGAGACCTCAGAAAGATATTCAGGAGGAAGAAACTTCTAAACTAGGACCTGAAAACAGAGTTTGTGTGTTGAGGTGTGTGTGTGAGCAGTAAGTGGGTATTGGATAGGGTTAGGTAGTGAGTGGAGAAGGCAATGGCAAGCCACTCCAGTACTCTTGCCTAGAAAATCCCATGGATGGAGGAGCCTGGTAGGCTGCAGTCCGTGGGGTCGCTCAGGGTCGGACACGACTGAGCAACTTCACTTTCTCTTTTCACTTTCACGCATTGGAGAAGGAAATGGCAACCCACTCCAGTGTTCTTGCCTGGAGAATCCCAGGGACGGTGGAGCCTGGTCAGCTGCTGTCTATGGGGTCGCACAGAGTCGGACACAACTGAAGTGACTTAGCAGCAGCAGGTAGTGAGTGGGTGGGAAAGACCCAGAAATATTTTAAGCAGAGAAGATATGGTCAGTTCATGCTTTTATAAAGATTCCATTCGGTATTCAAACTCCAATGGAGGGAGTTTATTGATAAAGATACTTGGAGAAACTATAACCACAAAGGATACTGGAAAAAGAATTGTTCTGCCTTGGCTAAGAAGATAGAGAAAATAGGTAAGAAAATTAAATGATTGGGCTTCTGGGTTTCACTCCAATGTGTAAAGAGCTCCATCCTAACAATAAGAAAAAAAATCTGAATGAACTAAAAAACAATTATAAATAGATCCATCAGAGAATTGGGTTTGTAGGGCAAGCTACTGTCCAGAAACTGGAGAGAGAGGCAGAGAATCACAGCTTATCTTGAGCAGAAGCACTGCATGGAAGCCAGTACTTGCAGTGCTTAACGGAAGAGTTGTTGTTTTTCCACTGCTAAGTCATATTCGACTCTTTTGTGACCCCATGGACTGTAGCCTGCTAGGCTCCGCTGTCCATGTGATTTCTCAGGCAAGAATACTGGAATGGGTTGCCATTTCCTTCACCAGGGGATCTTTCCAACCCAGGGACTGAACCCTTGTCTCCTGCACTGCAGGTGGATTCTTTACAGTTGAGCCACCAGGGAAGCCCAAAGGAAGAGCATTCAGGGCTTATTTTAATTATATATGGTAAGATACTCAGACATGGAAATGATCATCATGTACTTGCAGATCCCAAGAGACACCATGCCACATAGGGTTACATGAGGCAGTAGTAGGTTCAGTCAATGGCAAGGCAGAGAGGAAAGATGTGGGGAAGAAATTTTATTATGGTTTCTAGGGAAAGGAAGGGGTGAGCCAGCATATGCAGAGCTAGGATTGGCTATTTTGAATAATTTCAGTGGGCCCTGAAGCATAGGGACTTTCCCTAGTTTTCTGGTAACAGGTCCTGTGTTGAATAAGGTAGGTGGATAGAAGTCCAGAGTATGAACTTGATAAGGAGGTGGTTGAGCTTATAAGCTCTGGGTTGGTGGGTTTGCATATGAAAGGAAAACTTGCAGATGACTTGTCTGCTCTCTCTGCTGCTACTGCTGCTAAGTCACTTCAGTCGTGTCCGACTCTGTGCAACCCCATAGACGGGAGCCCACCAGGATCTCCCGTCCCTGGGATTCTCCAGGCAAGAACACTGGAGTGGGTTGCCATTTTCTTCTCCAATGCATGAAAGTGAAAAGTGAAAGTGAAGTTGCTCAGTCGTGTCTGACTCTTAGCGACCCCATGGACTGCAGCCTACCAGGCTCCTCCATCCATGGGATTTTCCAGGCAAGAATACTGGAGTGGGGTGCCATTGCCTTTTCCACTGCTATTTCTAAGAATTAGCTAAAACTGGGAGGGCTGTCTCTCCAAGGCCAGCAAAACCTCAAGGTGCTATAGGGTCAGAATTTAGAAGATAAAAAGCATGGCTATTACTGGTAGGAATACAAACTGTAATTGATGAAATGCTGGAGGTTCAGTGTGGACTAACTTGAGAGTTAAAAACTGCAGGGTCCAGTCTTTGGAGGAGGTTCAGTTCAGTCGTTCAGTTGTGTCTGACTCTTTGTGACCCCATGGACTGCAGCACACCAGGCTTCCCTGTCCATCACCAACTCCCAGAGCTTATTCAAACTCATGTCCATTGAGTTGGTGATGACATCCAATCATCTCATCCTCTGTCGTCCCCTTTTCCTGCCTTCAGTCTTACCCAGCATGAGGGTCCTTTCAAATAGGTCAGTTCTTCACATTAGGTGGCCAAAGTATTGGAGTTTCAGCTCAACATCAGTCTTTCCAGTGAACATTCAGGACCAATTTTCTTTAGGACTGACTGGCTGGATCTCCTTGCAGTCCAAGGAACTCTCAAGAGTCTTCTCCAACACCACAGTTCAAAAGCATCAATTTTTTGGTGCTCAGCTTTCTTTATAGTCCAACTCTCACATCCATACATGACTATTGGAAAAACCATAGCCTTGACTAGATGGACCTTGGTTGGCAAAGTAAAGTCTCTGCTTTTTAATATGCTGTCTAGGTTAGTCATAACTTTTCTTCCAAGGAGCAAATGTCTTTTAATTTCATGGCTGCAATCACCATCTGCAGTGATTTTGGAGCCCCCCAAAATAAAGTCTGTCACTGTTTCCACTCTTTCCCCATCTATTTGCCATGAAGTGATGGGACCAGATACTATAATCTTAGTTTTCTGAATGTTGAGTTTTAAGCCAACTTTTTCACTCTCCTCTTTCACTTTCATCAAGATGCTCTTTAGTTCTTCTTCACTTTCTGCCATAAGGGTGGTGTCATCTGCATATCTGAGGTTATTGATATTTCTCCTTGCAATCTTGATTCCAGCTTGTGTTTCATCCAGTCCAGCATTTCTCATGATGTACTCTGCATAGTTAAATAAGCAGGGTGACAATATATAGCCTTTACATATGTACTCCTTTTCCTATTTGGAACCAGTCTGTTGTTCATGTACAGTTCTAACCGTTGCTTCCTGACCTGCATACAGATTTCTCAGGAGGCAGGTCAGGTGGTCTGGTATTCCCATCTCTTTCAGAATGTTCCATAATTTGTTGTGATACACACAGTCAAAGGCTTTGGCGTAGTCAATAAAGCAGATGTTTTTCTGGAATTCTCTCACTTTTTCTATGATCCAACAGATGTTGGCAATTTGATCTCTGGTTCCTCTGCCTTTTCTAAATCCAGCTTGAGCATCTGGAAGTTCATGATTCATATACTGTTGAAGACTGGCTTGGAGAATTTTGAGCATTTACTTTGCTAGCGTGTGAGATGAGTGTAATTGTGTAGTAGTTTGAGCATTCTTTGGCATTGCCTTTCTTTGGGATTGGAATGAAAACTGACCTATTCCAGTCCTGTGGCCACTGCTGTGTTTTCCAAATTTGCTGGCATATTGAGTGCAGCACTTTCACAGCATCATCTTTTAGGATTTGAAATAGCTCAACTGGAATTCCATTACCTCCACTAGCTTTGTTTATAGTGATGCTTCCTAAGGTCTGCTTGACCTCACACTCCAGGATGTCTGGCTCTAGGTGAGTGATCACACCTTCGTGATTATCTGGTTCGTGAAGATCTTTTTTGTAATATGGTGTTTAAGGTCTTTTTTTTTTGAGTGCTTTTGGAGGTTTGAACAATTAGCAAACGTTTATATGAATGTGTTAAAGGCAGAAGACTTGTATTTGGGGCACATTCCTAATATGCATTACAGTTTAGCACTTTAACTGACAAACACTGTTGATGAAACACTTGACAGCTAACTATATTTTTATAAGACTACTAACAAATCATATAGAGTTTAAGATTAAAGGTACTCCAGACTTTATGGTCAACATTGTATGTATTTATATAATTTGAAGAAAGGTTTTATATTACCTCCACTAGCTTTGTTTATAGTGATGCTTCCTAAGGCCTGCTTGACCTCACACTCCAGGATGTCTGGAGTGTGTATTCTTTCCATCTCTTCTTAATATCTTCTACTTCTGTTAGGTCCACACCATTTCTGTCCTTTATTGTGCCCATCTTTGCATGAAATGTTCCCTTGGTATCTCTAATTTTCTTGAAGAGATCTCTAGTCTTTCCCAGTCTATTGTTTTCCTCTATTTCTTTGCATTGATCACTGAGGAAGACTTTCTTGTCGCTCCTTCCTATTCTTTGGAACTCTGCATTTAAATGGGTATATCTTTCCTTTTTTCCTTTGCCTAGGGGGCACACTTAAATGAGTTTTACCTCCTGGGAGCCCTAACAGGTTCTCACTGTGGAGCCTGGAGAAAAATCCCTGGTGCTTCCTACAGGGGGAGGAGAAAGTTATTACTTTGAAATATGAAAAGTAACTTAGAGTGTCCTGTTCTCTTTAACAAAGGCCTACTGTGAGATAATGGAAAATGTGTAGTGGTCTCTGTCCCTACTTTCTGGCACAGAGGTCCTAAAATCTCTATAAAATCCTAGAAGCACAAGGAGCATCTATTGTTCCAAAGAGGTGACTCTGGTGGGCTCCTGAATGGCTGGATGGGGGCTAGTCACCAGTGAAACCACTCCATGATTAGAAGCTTGGAATTGTCATCCCCACCCCACTCCCATCCTCAAGAGCTGGGAGAGGGGCTAGAAAGGAAGGTAAACATTGCTAATGTCTATGTGAGGAAGTCTCCGTAAAATTCCAGTAACAGTGGATCTGGAGAGCATCCAGATGGGTAAACACATCCAGAGACCAGGAGGGTGACTACCCCAACTCCCAGGCCTGCTGTCTGTGTCTCTTCATCTGTATTCTTTATCATGTGCATGCATGCTAAGTTGCGTCCGACTTTTTGTGACCCTATAGACTGTAGCCGCCAGGCTCCTCTGTCCATGGGATTCTCCAGGCAAGAATACTGGAGTGGGTTGTCATGCCATCCTCCAGGGAATCTTCTTGACATAGGGATCGAAACTGCATCTCTTGTGTCTCCTGAATTAGCAGGCAGATTCTTTAGCAGGCTTTCCTGGTGGCTCAGACGGCAAAAAAATCTGCCTGTAGTGTTGGAGGAGATGGCAACCCACTCCAGTACTCTTGCCTGCAAAATCCCATGGATGGAGGATCCTGGTAGGCCTCAGTTCATGGGGTCACAAAGAGTCGCACATGAATGAGCGACTTCACTTTCAGTGTGGGAGACATGGGTTCGATCACAGGGTTGGGAATATCTCTGGAGAAGGGAATGGCAACCCGTTCCAGTATTCTTGCCTGGAGAATTCCATGGGTAGAGGAGCCTAGCAGGCTACAGTCCATGCGGTCACAAAGAGTCGGATACAACTGAGCGATTAACTTTTTCTTTACCACTAGTACCCTGGAAAGCCCATTCTTTATCATGTTGCTGTTGTGTTAGTCGCTCAGTCATGTCTGACTCTTTGCAACCTCATAGACTGTAGCTTACTAGGCTCTTCTGTCCATGGAATTCTTCAAGCAAGAATAATGGGGTGGGTAGCTATTCCCTTCTCCAGGGGATCTTCCTGACCCAAGGATCAAACTCACATTCCTGCATTGGCAGTCAGATTTACCATTTGAGCCACCAGGGAAGCCTATTCTTTATTATGTCCCTTAGTAAATTAGTAAATGTAAATAAATATTTCTCTGAGTTCTGTTAGCTGCACTAGCAAATTAACAGAACACAAGGAGGGGGTCTTTGGAACCTTTGATCTATAGGTGGTTGGTCAGAAGCATCTGGGCTTGTGATTGGTATCTGAAGTGGGTTATAGTCTTGAGGAAATGAGTCTGTGGGGTCTGATGCTATCTTTGGGTAGATAGTGTCAGAATTGACTTATATTGTGGGACACCCAGCTAATGTCGTAGAGAATTGTTTGTTATAAGGAAAAATATCCACACATCTGGTGAAATGTCAGAAGTGAAGTATTCTGTGTAAGTGATAAAGGAGACACACAGGGAAGAAACTCACAGTAGGGAAGAATTGGGTATTTCCCTATGTGGGAAAGAAAAAACTGGGTTTTTCCTTTACACCTAGGCTCCAGGGAAACTATTTTCCCAGAGTGAGCCTAACTGACCGGAGTTTACCAGTTTAACTGACCTGGAGGAAGGGAAATACCCCATTCCAGACCTCTAGATAATTTGTCTCACTGAAGGCTAGCGGGAGAAGGCTGAGAAACATTTGTGAAGGTCACAGCCTAGAGGTACAGGCTCACGAAAGACTGAAATCTAGTCACAAGATTATAGAACTTCCCCTGCCTGGTATCTCACCACTACATCAACTGGACTCTGATATAATGACAGGAGATGACAATGGAAAGAATTGTCATTTTTCCATTTCCAAAAATTTGGCAGGAAATTTCCAAGAATTTCCATCATTTCCAAAAAAAGGGGGTTCCCAAGTAAACTCAAAACATCTGGATAGACAAGAACAAGAACACTAAAGGAAATTGTCCTCTTACACCTACAACCACAATGAACAGTGAACACGATCTAACATCTAGCCAGACAAAAATAAAACCTCATGCTAAAGGCCTATTTACTTCAATTCCTTTTACCCAGTATATCATGCTGACTTTCAACAAACATTACAAGGCACACTAAGAGGCAAAAAAAGAAAAAAAAATTTGTAGAGACAGAGAAAGCATCAGAATCAGACTCAGATATGGCAGAGGTTTTAGAATTATCAGACCAAGAATTTAAAAATAACTGTGATTAATATGCTAAAAAATCTAATGGAAAATGTGGACAGCATACAAAAACATAGGGGTAAGCTCAACATTTAGAAAACGAAGATCATGGCATCTGGTCCCATCACTTCATGGGAAATAGATGGGGAAACAGTGGAAACAGTGTCAGACTTTGTTTTGGGGGGGCTCCAAAATCACTGCAGATGCTGACTGCAGCCAGGAAATTAAAAGACGCTTACTCCTTGGAAGGAAAGTTATGACCAACCTAGATAGCATATCAAAAAGCAGAGACATTACTTTGCCAACCAAGATCCATCTAGTCAAGGCTATGGTTTTTCCCGTGGTCATGTATGGATGTGAGAGTTGGACTGTGAAGAAAGCTGATCGCCGAAGAATTGATGCTTTTGAACTGTGGTGCTGGAGAAGACTCTTGAGAGTCCCTTGTACTGTAAGGAGATCCAACCAGTCCATTCTAAAGGAGATCAATCCTGGGTGTTCATTGGAAGGACTGATACTAAAGCTGAAACTGCAATACTTTGGCCACCTCATGCGACGAGTTGACTCACTGGAAAAGACTCTGATGCTGGGAAAGGTTGGGGGCAGGAGGAGAAGGGGACGACAGAGAATGAGATGGCTGGATGGCATCACTGACTCAATGGACATGAGTTTGAGTGAACTCCGGGAGTTGGTGATGGACAGGGAGGCCTGGCGTGCTGTGATTCATGGGGTCGCAAAGAGTCGGACACGACTGAGCGACTGAACTGAACTGAACTGAATGTAAGCTGAGAGATTCAAACTTTTGAAAAGAATCAAAAGGAAATGATAGGAACAAAACCCACTGTAACAGAGATGAAGGATACCTTTGATGGTTTCAGTAGTAGACTGATCATAGTCAAGGGAAAAAATCAGTTGAGTGAAAGATATGTCAATAGAAATTTCCGAAACTGAAAAACAAAGAGGAAAAAAGGATAAAAAAAGATACAACAGAATATCACAAGAACTGTGAGACAATTACAAAATGTGTAACACGGAGTAATGGGGATACCAGAAAGAGAAGAAAGAGAGAAAAAAAGAGAATGCTTTGAAGCAATAATGGCTAAAAAATGTCCAAAATCAATGACAACCACCAAACCACAGATGCAGGAAGCTCAGAGAATAACAGGAAGGACAAATGCCAACAAATGCCAATACACTTTAATATAAAAACATATTGTATTAAAACTACAGAGAATCAAAGACAAAGAGAAAATCTTGAAAGAAGCCAGAGGAAGGAAGAAAAAACTCTTTTATCCTATAGAGGAAGAAAGATAAGAATTACATTAGATTTCTCTTCAGAAACCACACAAGCAAGGAGAGAGTGAGGTGAAATATTTTAAAGCAATAAAAGGAAAAAAAAGCCCCACAGCCTAATCTGGTATTAAACAAAATTATTCTTCAAACATAAAGGAGAAATAGACTTTCCCAGACAAACAAAAGTTGAGTCGACTTACCTTGCAAAAAATGTTAAGTTCTTCAGAGAGAAAGAAAATGACGTAGGTCATAAAGAAAGAGCACTTAAGAAGGAACAAAGGACATGTAAAACATTTTATTTTTCTTATTCTTAATCTAACAGATGAGTCTGTTTAAAATAATAATAGCAACAATATATTAGATGATTATAGCTAATAGGTAAGTGAAATGAATGACAACGTTAAAGAGATGAGAAGGAGGAATTTGAAACACTGTCGTAAAGTACCTGCACTACCCATGAAGACGTATAGTTTTGTTTGAAAGTGAACTTGACTTTATTCTAACTGTATATTGCAAACTCTACTGTGACCACTAAAAAAAGTGAAAAAGGAGTATAATTGATATGCTACAAAGGAAAGAAACTGGAGTCATATAAAATGCTCAATCAAAACCACAAAATGCAGAAAAAAGAGTGGAAGACAAGAGTAGGAACAAAAAATGAGGGCAATGAATAGAAAACAGCAACAAATATGGTAAATGTTGTCAATGGTCTAAATATAGCAATTAAAAACAGATTGTCAGAGTGAATTAAAAAAGACAACTGTATGTTGTCTATAAGAAATCCACTTAATATAAAGACACATGTAGACTAAAAGTAGAGGAATGGAGAAAAAATACCATGCTAACAGTAACCAAAAGAAAGCTAGAATAACTGTACTAATTTCAGACAAAACAGATTTCAGAGCAGGGAAAGTTACTAGGGATAAAGTAGGGCATTAGGAGGATTTGGGGGAGAATGGATATATGTATACGTACGGCTGAGTCCCTTTGCTGTTCATCTGAAACTGTGATAATGCTGTTTGTTAACTGAATATACCCCAATACAAAATAAAAAGTTTAAAAAACTAATAAACAGGTTGGTTCGACGTAATAAGATGACGTAACAATCTCTCATATCTATGCACCTAACAACAGAGCACCCAATATGTGAGGCAAAATCCGATAAAACTGCAAGGAGAAATGGACAAATCCACTTTTACAGCTGGAGACTTCAACACACATCTATCAGTAATGGAAAGGTATAGCAGGCAGAAAATCATAATTGAACTGAACAGCACCACCAATCAAGTGAATCTAATTGACATTTATAAAACATTTCATCCAACAACAGCAGGACATACACTCTTCTTGAAGAATTTACCAAGATAGACAACATTCTGGCCCATAAAACATAAGTTAACAAATTTAAAAGAATAGAAATTATTTAAAATATGCTGTCAGATTACAATAGAATTAAATTAGAAATCCCTAAGAGAAAGATAACTTAAAAAATACCAAAATGATTGAAGATGGCAAAGAATTCTCAAGAGAAATTTTAAAATACTTTGAACTAAATTTAAATGAAAATAAAACTTATCAAAATTTGTAGGAGGGACTTTCCTGGTGGTCCAGTGGTTAAGGATCCACCTGCCAATGCAGGTGATATGAGTTTGATCCCTGGTCTGGGAAGATTCTACTTGCCACTGGGCAACTAAGCCTGTGCATCACTACTCAGCCTGCTCTTTAGAGCCTGTAAGCCACAACTACTGAAGCCTGCAAGCCTTAGAGTTCAGGCACCACAACTAGAGAAAGTCCACAAGCAGCATTGAAGAGGCAGTGCAGTCATAAATAAATAAATTAGTAATAATAAAATAAAGGAGCTCATTCGATTGGTTCATAAGATATCAATGTGTTTATATAAATTAAATATTCCAAAAAATCCTAGGAATTTAATAAGCATTTGGCAAATGAATTAGTTTAATGCATGCGTGTGTGCGTGCTCAGCCGCTGAGTTGTGTCCAACTCATTGCGATTCCATGGACTGTGGCCTGCCAGATTCTTCTGTCCATAGAATTTTCCAGGCAAGATTACTGGAGTCGGTTGCCATTTCCTACTCCAGGGGAATTAGTTTAATACTTCTGGTTTAATAAGAACAAACATGTCTTCTCTGATTTTTCAGCATTAAATATAATACAATATTGTAGTTTCATTCTACTTAGGTTCTTCCTAAACTTACATTGGTTCATTGATTAAATATGTTAGCATTATTTCTGTTGTTGTTCTATCACTAAGTTGTGTCCAACTCTTTGCAACCCCATGGACTGAAGCATGCTAGGCTTCCCTGTCCCTCACTATCTCCTGGAGTTTGCCCAAGATCAAGCCCATTGAGTTGGTGATGCTATCTGACCATCTCATCCTCACTGCCCTCTTCTCCTTTTGCCTTCAATCTTTCCCAGCATCAGGGTCTTTTCCAGTGAGTCAGCTCTTCACATCAGGTGGCTGAAGCACTGGAGTTTCAGCTTCAGCGTCAGTCCTTCCAATGAGTATTCAGGGTTGATTTCCTCTAAGACTGACTAGTTTGATCTCCTTGATATCCATGGGACTCTAAAAAGTCTTCTCCAGCACCACAATTTGAAAGCATCAATTCTTTGGCATTCAGCCTTCTTTATGGTCCTGCTCCCACTCCTACATGACTACTGGAAAAAACGTAGCTTTGATTATATGGACCTTGTTGGCAAAGTGCTATCTTTGCTTTTTAATACACTGTCCAGGTTTGTCATAGCTTTCCTTCTAAGAAGCAAGCGTCTTTTAATTTCATAGCTGCAGTCACCATCTGCAGTGATTTTGGAGCACAAGAAGAGAAAATCTGTCACAGCTTCTTTTCCCCTTCTATTTGCCATGAAGTCATGGGACTGGATGCCATGATCTTTGCTTTTTGAATGGTGAATTTCAAGCCAGCTTTTTCACTCTCCTCTTTCACCCTCATCAAGAGGCTCTTTAGTGCCTCTTCACTTTCTGCCATTAGAGTGGTATCATCTGCATATCTGAGGTTGTTCATATTTCTTCCAGCAGTCTTGATTCCAGCTTGTGATTCATCCAGCCCAGCATTTCACATGATATACTCTGCATAGAAGTTAAACAGAGTGACAATATACAGACTTGTACTCTTTTCCTGATTTTGAACCAGTCCATTCCATGTAAGTTTCTTACTGTTGCTTCTTGATCCTCATACAGGTTTCTCAGGAGATAGGTAAGATGGTCTGGTATTCCCATCTCTTTAAGAATTTTCCACAGTTTGTTGTGATCCACACAGTCAAAGGTTTTAGCATAATCAATGAAACAGAAGTAGCTGTTTCTCTGGAATTCCCTTGCTTTCTCTATGATCCAACAAATCTTGACAATTTGATCTCTTATTCCTCTGCCTTTTCTAAAGTTCTTGATTCAAGGACTGCTGAAGCCTAGCTTGAAGGATTTTGAGCATAACCTTACTAGCATGGGAAATGAGCAAAATTGTCTGGTAGTTAGAACATTCTTTAGCACTGCCCTTATTTGGGGTTGGGATGAAAACTAACTTTTTCCAGTTCAGTGGCCACTGCTGGGTTTTCCGAATTTGCTGACATATTGAGTGCAATACTTTAACAGCATCATCTTTTAAGGTTTGAAATAGCTCAACTGGAATTCCATCACTTCCACTAGCAATGCTTCCTAAGGCCCATTTGACTTCACACTCCAGGATGTCTGACTCTAGGTGAATAAACACACCATCATGGTTATTCAGGTCATTAAGACGTTTTTGTATAATTCTTCTGTGTCTTGCCATCTCTTCTTAACCTCTTCTGCCTCTGTTAGATCCTTACCATTTCTGTCCTTTATCATGCCCATCTTTGCATGAAATGTTTGTTTGATATCTCCAGTTTTCTTGAAGAGATCTCTAGTCTTCTCCATCCTATTGTTTTCCTCTATTTCTTTGCATTGTTCATTGAAGAAGGCCTTCTTATCTATTCTTGCCTTTATCTTGAACTCTCCATTCAAGATATATCCAAAAGGGTATATCCTTCCCTTTCTCCCTTGCTTTTCACTTTTCTTCTTTCCTCGGCTACTTGTAAAGCCTCCTCAGAGCACCACTTTGCCTTCTTGCATTTCTCTTTCTTTGGGATGGTTTTGGTCACTGCCTCCTGTACAATATTACAAACTTCCATTATAGTTCTTCAGTCACTCTATCATATCTAATCCCTTGAATCTATCTGTCACCTTCACTGAATCATATGAGATTTGATTTGAATCATATGTAAATGAGCTGGTGGTTTTCCCTACTTTCTTCAATTTAAGCCAGAATTTTGCTATATGGAGCTGATGATCTGAACCATAGTCAGCTCTAAGTCTTGTTTTTGCTGACTATTAGAACTTCTCCATCTTCAGCTGCAAAGAATATAATCAATCTGATTCTGGTATTGACCATCTGGTGATGTCCACATGTAGAGTCATCTCTTGTGTTGTTGGAAAAGGGTGTTTGCTATGACCAGCATGCTCTCTTGACAAAACTCTGTTAGCCTTTGTCCTGCTTCATTTTGTAATCCAAGGCCTAAGTTGCCTGTTACTCTAGGTGTCTCTTGACTTCCTACTTTTGCATTCCAATTCCCTATGATGAAAAGGACATCTTTTTATGCGTTAGTTCTAGAAGGTCTTGATAGGTCTTCATAGAACTAGTCAGCTTCAGCTTCTTAGGTATTAGAGTAGTTGGAGCATAGACTTGGATTACCATGATGTTGAATGATTTGCCTTGGAAATTAACTGAGATCATTCTGTCATTGTTGAGATTGCACCCAAGTACTGTATTTTGGACTCTTTTGTTGACTATAAGGGTTACTTCACTTCCTCTATGGGATTCTTGCCCACAGTAGTAGACAGAATGATCATCTGAATTAAATTTGTCCATTCCTGTCCATTTTAGTTCACTGATTTGCGCTCCACTCTTCCCCAGTAGCATATTGAACACCTTCCAACCTGGGAAGCTCATCTATTGGTATCATATCTTTTTGCCTTTTTATACTGTTCGTGGGGTTCTTGAGACAACCACTGGAGTGGTTTGTCATTCACTCGTCCAGTGGATCTCGTTTTTTCAGCATTATTTCTGCATCATGTTTAAAATTATGAAGTACCTAAATTTGTGCTTAATTAAATTGATTCATTATTATGAACATTTGATTTCAATAGTATTTATATTTTATAGTATCCCAGCTGCAAGATTAATTTCCAAGTTCTAGGACTTACCTGGTGGTCCAGGGGTTGAGAATCTGTCTGCCAATGCAAGGACATGGGTTTGGCCCCTGGTCTGGAAAGATTCCCCATACTGCAGGGCAACTAAGCCCATGATCCATAACTACAGAAGCCTGTGTGTTGTATAGCCGGTGCTCCGCAACAAGAAGAAACCACCACAATGAGAAGTCTGTGCACTGCAAGTAGAGAGTAGCCCCTGCTTCCTGCAACTAGAGAGAGCCTGAAGGCAGCAACAAAGACCCAGCACCAAAAATAAAATTAATTAATTAAAAAAATGCCAAGATCTATAGGTATCTTGAAACTTTGGACTGATATTAAAGTGAATTAATGAATATTCATTGGATGCTTAGCTCATTCTAAATAAGATGGAATTCCAAAACACTGATTGTGCTATATGCTAAATCGCTTCAGTTGTGTTCAACTCTTTGTGACCCTATAGACCATAGCCTGCTAGGCTCCTCTGTCCATGACTGCTAAGCATTATTGTAAGTATGGGCTTTCTTCATAGCTCAGTCAGTAAAGAATCTGCCTGCAGTGCAGAAGACACGTTCAATCCCTGGGTCAGAAAGATCCCTAGAGAAGGAAATGGAAACTCACTCCAGTATTCTTGCCTGGAGAATCCCATGGACAGAGGAGCCTGGCAGGCTACAGTCCATGGGGGTGCAAGAGTCAGACACGACTTAGTGACTAAACATCACCATCATTTTAAGTATATATACTTCGGCTTCTTTTTAAAAAATATGCTACACAGAAGTAATAGCTTCCTGTCTATACATGAACACGTACATTCCTTTCCCTTTGAAAAATTATGTGTGGGTTGAGTTTGTTTGTAGAAAGTTGTGTTATGTGTACTCATGAGTTCTGCTAAAGTGCTGATGTGTGACACCTGACAAGTATCCATCTTCCCAGCTTGTTTTGTGAAACAAAAGCTTCTTCAGTTAAGGGTTATAACTCAGTGAGATTCTACTATGATTTGTTCTGACAGAAATGTACAACTCTGTATGCAAAGTAAAGAAATGTGCTTTTGTTAAGGGAAAAGGAATAGGTTTGTCCTAAAATGAAATTGAAAGAGGAGAGTGAAAAGGTTGGCTTGAAGCTCAACATTCAGAAAACAAAGATCATGGCATCTGGTCCCATCACTTCATGGGAAATAGATGGAAAAACAGTGGAAACAGTGTCAGACTTTATTTTTTTGGGCTCCAAAATCTCTGCAGATGCTGATTGCAGCCATGAAATTAAAAGACGCTTACTCCTTGAAAGGAAAGTTATGACCAACCTTGATAGTATATTAAAAAGCAGAGACATTACTTTGCCAACCAAGGTCCGTCTAGTCAAGGCTATGGTTTTTCCCGTGGTCATGTATGGATGTGAGAGTTGGACTGTGAAGAAAGCTGATCGCCGAAGAATTGATGCTTTTGAACTGTGGTGTTGGAGAAGACTCTTGAGAGTCCCTTATACTGCAAGGAGATCCAACCAGTCCATTCTAAAGGAGATCAATCCTGGGTGTTCATTGGAAGGACTAATGCTAAAGCTGAAACTGCAATACTTTGGCCACCTCATGCGACGAGTTGACTCACTGGAAAAGACTCTGATGCTGGGAAAGGTTAGGGTAGGGAGGAGAAGGGGACGACAGAGAATGAGATGGCTGGATGGCATCACCGACTCTGTGGTGATGAGTTCACTCTGAGTTTGAGTGAACTCTGGGAGTTGGTGATGGACAGGGAGGCCTGGCGTGCTGTGATTCATGGGGTCGCAGAGAGTCGGACACGACTGAGTGACTGAACTGAACTGAACTGAAAATGAAATGACAGGTTGTTGCAGAGTGAAAGGAGCATGGTGAAGGGAAAAACCTGAATGGATACAGAAAATAACAGAAGGTTCATGGAACGTGAATTTTACTGGCCTCAGATTATAGATGAGTAAATAATGAGTCTGAGAAGCTATTAAGCGTGTTAAAATTCTAACAAAATCTGCTCAGTTTTGATGGGCTTGTTTCTGTTTATTTTTATTGTTTACTGTTTGTTGCCTTCATCTACAATATAAAGGATCTTCCCATCATTTATCTGCCTATATAGCAAAGATTCTGAGCCTTCCCACAATAATCTTCTGTGCTTTGTCTTGATTTCATTATGGCTTTGGTTATTTAGGGGGAAAAAAGCTTCCTTTTTTGAAAGTGCTAAGGTTCTCATCCGGAGAAGACAATGGCAACCCACTCCAGTACTCTTGCCTGGAAAATCCCATGGACGGAGGAGCCTGGTAGGCTGCAGTCCATGGGGTCACTACAAGCCGGACACGACTGAGCGACTTCACTTTCAATTTTCACTTTCACACATTGGAGAAGGAAATGGCAACCCACTCCAGTGTTCTTGCCTGGAGAATCCCAGGGACGGGGGAGCCTGGTAGGCTGCCGTCTATGGGGTCGCACAGAGTCGGACACAACTGAAGTGACTTAGCAGCAGCAAGGTTCTCATAGGTGATCATGTTACCTTCTAAGTATATATATATTTTTAAAGTCTTTTTGTCACTTTCAGCTAAACAGCCAAATGCTGTTTCCAAGGCACCCATGATCCTGTCTTGCATTCAAATCCTATTATTTTTTTGTGTGTGTGACTGCACTGCGCAGCTTGCTGGATCTCAGTTCCCTGACCAAGGATTGAACCTAGGCCCACAGCAGTGAAAGTGCTGAGTCCTAACCACTGGATCACCAGGGAATTCCCATCAAATCTGAAAACTTTCAATTTCATTTTTCTTCCTAAGACTGATTTGGAAGTGTAAAATGAAGTAAAATAACTTTCAGAATATCTTTTGTACCTAAAACTATCTTTGTGACTTCCCAGACAGCCCTGGGAAGTCACAAAGATTTGCTCTTCCATTTCCTAAAAAAGAGACATGCCAGAATATATCACTGTTGGAGTTTCATGGGAAGAGGTGTCAATTAGAATAGATGCTGAGACTTTTCTAGGTTAAACTGGTAAAGTTCAAATGTTAATAAATATTTCAGCAATTGTATGCTCTATGGACTGCTCCTAGAGATTTGTCAGTGACTTTTCTTCCATGATTTGTTTCTATTTATCAGAGTCCTGATGATGATTTTCTCCTGTTAGACAGTGCTATAATTATCAGTCATAATTCAGTTATCATTTAAGATGTTTATTTGATAACAATTTAAAATTTTGAATCTAACTTTTTAAGGTCAGTGCTTCATCTGACCTCCGGTGTTCAACTGGAGATGAACATCAGCCTTAACTATGGAGTTTTATTAAAATACAGATGCTTAGGACCTACTCCAAATTTACGATCTCTTTACTTGATATAGTCTTGAAATACTTTTCTTATATGCTTGGTATGTCTTGGTATGTATCTATATGTTTTAAACTGTGTGTTATACTTCAAGATATTTTTATATATAAAGACATATCTTTATCTGTTCAATCATCTATAAATCTGACATAATGTTCATTGTCTATAAAAATGTATCTAATCATTATAGATATTTTGTTCAAAGATTGCCTTAACTCTCTTTGTTTTGTGTACTATGGAAGCAACCAAACCCTTGTCAATTTCATTATTGCTACAAAATATTTCACTTTTGATGATTAAAAGTTAACCTAGCCATTTTACGTCTCTGTTACCTCCAGATACTATTTGTATCCCCAAAGCTTTCTTGAAACCTCAGCTGTGGGCCAGAATTTCTATTTTCTACAAAGAAAACTTTGTAGAGGTTTCTACTTTCTCAGAACCCTGTCTGGAAGGACTCTGTCAAGTACTGTTAACAACTAGCACAGTCATGAAATGCTTAAGCAGTTTGATTCTTAGATCCATGTCCTTCAACTCAAGAGACATAAACCATCCTCAAATTATTGGAAGACTGTCCTCACTGGTGACCTCAGACTGAGGGTTCTCAGGAACCATCCTGAAGCAGACAGCCTTTGGACATAGACAGCTGTGCCCAAGATCCATGGCACAAGATCACAGATTGTTACTTTATAATCTGTGCTTCCTGGCTTTCTGTTCTTTCACCTATATTCTATCCTCTTATTCACTTAAGCCTGCATTTCGCTGTGTTATTTATAATCCCTATTTCCAATATTGCTGTTTGCATCCTCATCCTTCCTTGGTATGGCTCTCATGTTGCTGCTGTTGTTTAGTTGCTTGGTCATGTCCAACTCTTTTGTGACCTCATGAACTGTAGTCCTCCAGGCTCCTCTGTCCCCATGAGATTTCCTAGGCAAGAACACTGGAGTTGGTTGCCGTTTCCTCCTCCAGGGGATATTCCCAACCCAGGGATCAAACCTGCATCTTCTGCATTTTTCAGGCGGCTTCTTTACCACTGAGCCATCTGGGAAGCCCATGACTCTCATATCAGCTACAATTTACCCATGAACTGGTGAAAATCCCAGCTTCTCTTGGGAACCAACCAGCTTTGCTTGGTCCCAGTTCCTTGTAAAAAATGAGTTGGTTTCCTAGGTAGCTGGACTCCCTTTATAGTTGGCAAACTCCACAGCAGGCAAAGTGGCCAGAAATCCTGCCTCTACGGAAACAATACTTGGCGTCCTTTTGTGCCAAGGAATTGATGCTTTTGAACTGTGGTGTTGGAGAAGACTCTTGAGAGTCCCTTGGATTGCAAGGAGATCCAACCAGTCCATTCTAAAGGAGATCAATCCTGGGTGTTCATTGGAAGGACTGATGCTAAAGCTGAAACTGCAATACTTTGGCCACCTCATGCGAAGAGTGGACTCACTGGAAAAGACTCTGATGCTGGGAGGGATTGGGGGCAGGAGGAGAAGGGGACGACAGAGAATGAGATGGCTGGATGGCATCACCGACTCGATGGACATGAGTTTGAGTGAACTCCGGGAGTTGGTGATGGACAGGGAGGCCTGGCGTGCTGTGATTTATGGGGTTGCGGAGAGTCGGACATGACTGAGCGACTGAACTGAACTGAACTGAGTCTTTGCAACTGACCTTTCACTGAAATAGAACTTGGAAAGGGATGAGCGAACAGGTAGTGGCAGGAGAGTATCTTACATTCATAGATGTTACAAGTTAAGAGATATCATTTTTCTTTTGACCCCCCCTCCAATGATCTTTGATACTACAAAATTCACTGCCTGACACCAGAATATTCTTCATGAATGGTGTCAAAAGGTTACAGCTTTATTTGATAATTCCCTAGGAGTATTTGGCCAAAACCAGATTACTGGGCGATTCCCAGTGACTGGTATTGAATATGGCACAGAAGTCTACTAGCTTCTACCAACAAATTGGACAGGAACTTGTTACATTGGTACACTAACCCCTACTCTCAAGATCACCTCTGATATTACCCAAGGTCCATTTTGGCCCATTGGTTTGTCTGCCAGGAAAAAGAGATCAGCTGGTAGTTTCACTGAAAAAGGAGAAACAGTGGCCCTGATTCCAGAACTGAAACCCTAACTACTCTACAGGAATTCTGGATTCCTCCCTTCTTTCTTCAGAGCTCTTCATTTCATACTTTACAAGAAGCCCAGATAGTACGATGAACCTTACTCGCTAACACAGAGAGGAAAAGCTACAGGATTCAGGCAGTGCCACTAGGACTGGAGCCTCCGGAGAGGTTCAGAATAAGAGGTTATGTGAAAGAATGTTGTACTCACATTCCTACAGACCACTCAGAGATCTTGAACATTACTAAAAAGATCCAGGAAGTAAATGAAGACATCATAAACCTGGGTAACATGCCTAATGGCCCCATGTATAGTTCTGTGGGCTCCTCCTCATATTGGGCATGAGATCTGTTCTCTTGTTCAGTCTGAGCACTTGGCTCCTGCCTGACAAACACGCTATACAAACTCTGGCCATAATCTTCTTAATCCAGAGCTTTGAAGCTGTTGCACAGCTGCTGTGTGTCAAATGATCCAGCAAAGGGTCTTCCATTAGAAAGAACTGGAAAACCTGACAGACACACAGGTTGAAAGGTCCATCAGCAGATACTTGACAAACAATTATGATACCTTAAACAGTAGTGAAGGTCTAGGTTGATACTCTCAGCTATTAGTGGCTAGTCCTTCAATTCAGGCTGAAAAATGACAAACTGAGAACTGAAACCATTTCCCCACACTCAGCCTGGACACAGAGAAATCAAACTACACCTTAGTGTCTATATGAAGATGATGTTGTGCTATGCTTCTGTTATCATTAGCATGACTATTTTTCCAGGACTATCCTGCCTGGAAAATGGCTAGATTGCTCATAGAATTTTCTCAGAGACCCATCAGCTCTTCAGCAGAAAGCATCACAGACTCTAATTTGCCCCCTAAGATCCTTTTGATGCTTTGATTCAAAATCCTGGCCTTGCTATTTGTTATGGACTGTTAGATTGTGATTCTTACCCAATCCTAATTAAGCCCTCACTTTGAAAGTCCTATCCTAAACCAAACTTTTATTTCTTAATAAATTCTGATCTTATTTTCCTCCTATGAGATATTGTCAAGACTTTGCTTGCTATAAGCATTAAATCAGTTTTGTCTTATCAACAGACTGTGTTGGTGATATTTAGGGAGCCAGCTCTTGACAATAATATAGGTAAACATCTTTTAAAAAGAAGGAATAAAAGGTGAACTAAAGGAAAAAAGATCTTGGAAATATAGAGGAAGAGTGATGAATTATGGCTAGGATGGTTGAAAATGCTTCACAAAGAACTGATGTTTTCCCTGAATCTTGAAGGATGAACAAGAGTTTGTCAAGAGAAGAAAGGGGTGGAAATAGAGTTGGTGGTGAGGTGGGCAGATTCCGGGCAGAGGAAACGGGGGTTTAAAGGGCCCCAGTGAAAATGCCAAGCAGTCTGGGGGTGTAGGGGACCAGGGCAGAGCTGAGTCTTGGGTATGACTGATGCTGCGGCAGGGAGCTTGGGGAGAAGAGGTTGCCCAGAGAGCAATGCATACCTATGGGGAGCGGGGGGAAATCTACAGGGAGAGAATGTAATACTGGAGCATCTACCAGATGTGATCACCAACTTGATGGACATGGGTTTGAGTGAACTCTGGGAGTTGGTGATGGACAGGGAGGCCTGGCGTGCTGTGATTCATGGGGTCGCAAAGAGTCGGACACAACTGAGCGACTGAACTGAACTGAACTGAACTGAACCAGACGTGATCACATCAAAGGATCATGACAGCAGCACTGAAGGAGTTGTTGAGGGCGGAAACACCCGATGTTAACACACTGAAAAGTACTGAGTGCTAGTTAGAGACTCAAAGATAGACAATCACGTGTGTGGCAGGAAGGTTTTCTTCACCCACTCCTGCCCTAACTTCTTCTCCCTCTTCCCTCTTAGGGGAAGAGGGTTTTGGGTAAGACAATGTAACAACAAATTATTTAGGTGTAATAATAACTCATCAAGTTAGGAAGCTGGTCAGCATTGGCCAGTGAAAGATGGGTTTGTCCTACAGATGCTCTTTGTTGTGCTTGGAAAGGCTTTGGACAGAAACAAATCTACTCTTTCCAAAGACGTGGGAAGGAGTGTGAAAAAGTGTGTGTCACCACAGCTGTGATCTCAGGGAAGAGTTCTAGAACTGAGCTGTGCTCTCAGAGAGGGCAGAGGAACAGAGACGGGGGCAAGGGATTAATGATTCATCCAAGACTGCTTCCATATTGGTTGAAAAGACTGGATAAGAAAGTCAATCTATGTTTGTGTTCTCTCCTGAACTGTGTATCCTCAATTAGCTAAGAAGTGGTTTTCTCTTTGGTAATGAACTGCCCCAGGCATTCTTCCAAGCATTGTAGACATAACTAGAGGGTTCATAAATTTTTTCCAAACTGTAATTCCTAATGTAATCTCATTTCCCAAATGAATGAAATTCATGTGGAATGTGGAAAGCAAGCCAGAATTGGCCTTTCAATCTTCCCTAACCTTTTTTTCACAGAAAGCAAACTGCTTTAGTTTTTCTTTCATAGTCAGTTTTCAATAGACTCCACATAATGCATAATTTAGGAGCTAGGAGAGCAGCTGTCACATTCGGAAACCTCCAAGCCCTGAATGCACTCACTTACACTTAACAGGCCTCCTCACATTTATGCACCTGACTCAAGTGAAAAATTCAGAACGAAAAATAGGCTGAAAGGAAAATAGAGAAGCTGGGAGATCTAGTGGGTCTGGCTCACCCTCCAGTTCCTCAGTTAAATATGTTCACCAAATGATACAAGAGAAGGGAGAATTCTGACCCTCCTTTCTGATGGATGGAATAAACAATTGTAATTATTTTGAGAAACACACTTTGTATTCTCAGACATATTTTTACCTTCTTGTAGAACAGAAGCTGAAGGAATAGGATTTGGGTCCCTCAGAGGTGACTCCAGAGGAGATTTAAAATGTAAATCTTTATGTAATTGGGTTCCAGTTCATTGAATGAATTCCCACTACTTAACTTCACTGCATCCCTTGACCACTGGGGTCCCTGAAGTGAAAATTTTGACTCAGTTCCTGTTTTCTCTGCACAAGGGAAAATGGCAAGGGGGGAGAGATGTATATGTGGCATATTTCAGTAGAAAAAGGTTTGTGTTTTAGGCAAAATAACTTTGCATTTCAGGACCATTTGCCCACAGGTGGCCCCCGCAAGGCCCACCTCTTCAGGGGGGCAGAGGGGGAGTTGAGATGGGAGGAGAATGGACAGAAATTGGAAGAGAGCAGGGAAATGAAATGTGGACCAGACCAGCATCAACACAGTGTTACCAAGGGCTTGGACCCTCCATTAGGACAGGGCCTCATCTAGCCCCACTGGGATTCTGTTCTCTTTCTCACATTCTCTCCTGACACTCTGGAGGGATGGGAAGACTAGACAGGGAGGAGGTGGCGTGGGGAGGAGGGACAGTGGCCATGCGGCAGCTCTGGGGGCAGGAAGGAGTGTTGACACGCTAGTGGCGCCTCCATAGCCTCTCTCTCTGCCCAGAGCCATAGCTCTGCTACACACCTTGCTCTTGGGTGTCCCCCCACCCCATTATGGACTGCCTCACCAAGGGCTCAGGCCCCAAGTAGTAGGTGAGTAGTCGGTGCAAGAGGGAAGGGGTTGGCAGATGCAATGGGGTAGATCCTGGGCCGGCTCCCCTACGCTCCGTGTGCCAGTATGGGGTCACGACAAATCCTTCTCCTGGGAATGAGGAGGGAGGTCTCTCCCAACATCCTCCCCGAGAAGTCCATTACCTCCTGAGACTGCTTCCTCACCTACAAGCAGGGCCCTGCCTGGGACGCAAGGAGGAGAAAACGCACCATAGCCATGTCTCCTGACCTGAAGTGCAGGACACCTGACCCCTGGGTGTGGCTCAAGTTCCCCTGATGGCATTGGAGGGTTTTCCACCTCCTCCTGGAGCAGGTTGTCCTCTCTGGGTAAAACCCTCACTGCCTCACAGAGGAGCTGGGTCCACATTTCAGATGGGAAGGTGACCCACTGCTGCTGCTGGCATTGTGAGGGTAAGAGCTTGTCCTCTGGAGTCAGGTTGCCTGGGTGTGAGCTCTGGCTTCATTCCCTACCGGCTACCTGGAATGGCATCCTGGCCCCACAAGCTGGTGAATGTTCACTGATCTTTGAGGTGAGATCTCATTGATCTCCCTCTGGGCCTCTTCCTTGACTCCCAGGGCTGAGGGCAGGCCCTCTCTGAGCAGCCCTCGGCCTCCTCCCCAGTTGAACTATTATACCTGCCTTGGGAGGGCTCCTTACAGTGAGTGGGGGGGAAGGCAGGAAGCAGAAGGATGGAAGAGAAGGTTGAGTGGATGACTGGACTTTCAGCCCCGCAGGATACCTCACCCCTTCTCACCTGTGCCCAGAGAGCCACTCCTTGCCTGCCCCCTCATGCCACCTCCTCCTGTAAGAGATGGAACAGGTGTGAATGGCTGACCTCTGGAGAGTGCCCATCTCACCACGGGGACCCTTAGCAGGTTGATAGGGCCTCAGAGGGAACTGGGCTCCAACTGTTTAACTCCACAAGCTCCAGGGCCCCTCGTTCCGACATTTCTCTGGCACCCTGGAAACTCGTGAGGTCAGAACATCTCCACAACCACAGAAAGAAAGAGAAATCTGTGGAGAGGATTGCTAAGGAAAGGGGACTGTTACCAAGGCAGGGGAGGCTCAATGAGCCCGGCGGGCACAGATGGCCTCTGTCACTCAACCTTAACGCAGGTACAGGCTGTTTTTAATCCCTCCAATAGCCCTTCAAGAGGCTATGGCTGCCTTTGCTCATGGTTGAGGCAGGAAGAGCTTGGATAACCAGACTGAGGTTGTTCAGCAAGCAAGTGGCAGGCCCTGCAACTCAAGCCTGGGTCCTGCAAAACATCCCGTCTGCTTCCCTGTCCCCTGCTGCCCAGGAAACCTGGGAAGGGGCTCTGCAGAGATGAGGATAAACTCACCTTCCTCCCCTCGGCCCTTTAGCTGATGGCTCATGGTCTGCAAGGCTCTGTCGGCCCCCAGGCGGGCTCACAAGGTTCACTCATCCATGGACATCTTCGGCCTGGGATGTTTTGGAGCTCTCATGGCGGTTGGCTTCCTTTCCTGGTAGCCAAGGCTCCTTGGCTTGAGATTGAACGTGGAGGCGGGTGAAGTTTGGGAGAGAGGTGGGGCAGGAGCAGTGAGTTCCCAGCCCTTCAATCCGGCTGCACAGTCCTCTGGTCAGGTTTCTCTGCGAAGAGGCTCTGCGGTCTCATGTTTCAGGCATCACTTACACACGAAGGGGCCCTGAAGGGGCCAGAAGCTGCTGGCTCATTTCCCGGCAATGACGCCACTTTCACTCCAGCCAGGGGAGGTGTGAGGAGCTTCCCAGGGCTCTTTCCCTCTATCTTGGGTCCCTGGTTGGGACAGGCACTGTGGAAATGATAGGATATTTGTGAAAGTTATCACCAGGACTTGTACTTAAAACACAAACTCCCAGGGCTACCAATAGGCATTCAGATTAGCCTGCATCTGAATCCTGATAAGGAAGTCCTGAGCCCACTCTGATGAACTGTTCCTGCTCGCACCATCTGCTCACTTGCTCGGCAGCTCTTCCCACTGCTGCCTGGCTTCAAAAAGGGCAGATTTGGCTGGGTTGAAAACCACCTTTCAGGGTGCCTCTGAAAGGCCATCAACAGTCCTCAGTGCGCTCTGTTGTTAACCTGGGGTCCCTGGCACTCCAAGAGTCAGGAATGGAATTTCGTGGGTCTGAGAACAGGAATGGGGGAAAACATTGTATCTTCATTTTTCCTTGCCTTAAACCAAAATTTAGCATTTCCCTAAAAAAAAAAAAAAATGTGTGATTTTGTCCCCAATAGGAGTCACAAATATTTTCTTTTCCTTTTAAATTGAAGTATAGTTGAGGTACACTATTATATGTGCAGTACAGTGATCCACAATTTTAAAGGTTATGCTCTGCTGCTGCTGCTGCTAAGTCACTTCAGTCATGTCCGACTCTGTGTGACCCCATAGACGGAAGCCCACCAGGCTCCCCCATCCCTGGGATTCTCCAGGCAAGAACACTGGAGTGGGTTGCCATTTCCTTCTCCAATGCATGAAAGTGAAAAGTGAAAGTTAAGGCACTCAGTCGTGTCCAGTTAAGAACACTGGAGTGGGTTGCCATTTCCTTCTCCAATGCATGAAAGTGAAAAGTGAAAGTTAAGGCACTCAGTAAGTGTCGCAGCCCACCAGGCTCCTCCGTCCATGAGATTTTCCAGGCAAGAGAATTGGAGTGGGGTGCCATTGCCTTCTCCGAAGGTTATGCTCTACTTATGGTTATTGCAAAATATTGGCTATATTTCCTATATTGTGGAATATATCCTTGTAGCTCATTTTATACATAATAGTTTGTACAGCTTACTCCTCTTCCCCTACGTCATCCCTCTCCACATTCGTCTCTTCACGGGTAACCACTAATTTGGTCTCTACATCTGTGAGTCTGTTTCTTTTGTTATATTCACATTTGCTGTGTTTTGTAGATTCCACATATAAGTGAAATCATATACCTGACTTATATATGATATCTCTGTTTGTCTTAGTTCACTTAGCATGAAGTAAAAGTGAAAGTCGTGTCTGACTCTTTGTGATCCCACAGACTGTAGCCCACCAGTCACCTCTGTCTATGGAGTTCTCCAGGAAAGAATACTGGAATAGGTAGCCATTCCCTTCTCCAGGTGGATCTTTCTGACCCAAGGATCAAACCCAGTTCTTCCACATTGCAGGCAGATTCTTTACTGTCTGAGCTACTAGGGATGCCCTTCACTTAGCATAATACCCTCCAAGTCCTTCTATGTTGCTACAAATGGCAAGATTTTATTCTTTTTTATGATGGATCAATGGCAAGCCACTCCAGTACTCTTGCCTAAAAAATCCCATGGATGGAGGAGCCTGGTAGGCTGCATGGATGGGGTCGCTATGGGTCGGACACGACTGAGCGCCTTAACTTTCACTTTTCACTTTCACACATTGGAGAAGGAAATGGCAACCCACTCCAGTGTTCTTGCCTGGAGAATCCCAGGGACGGGGGAGCCTGGTGGGCTTCCGTCTATGGGGTCACACAGAGTCGGACACGACTGAAGTGACGCAGCAGCAGCAGCAGCAGCAGTATTCCATTGTGTATATAGAGCACCTCTTCTTTATCCATTCATCTGTTGATGGACACTTAGGTTGCTTCTACATCTTGGCAACAGTAAATAATGCTGTGATGGAAATTGGGGTGCATGTATCTTTTCGAATTAGTGTTTTTGTTTTTTTAAGATAAAACCCAGGAATGGAATTTCTGGGTTATATGGTAGTTTTAGTTTTTTGAAAAACCTCCTGTTTTCCACAAAGGCTGCACAAATTTACATTCTTACTACAGTGTATGAAGGTTCCCTTTCCTCCACATCCTTTCCAACATTTGTGTTCTTTTTGATGATACCCATTCTGACAGGTGTGAAGTGATATTTCTTGATTGTTTTGATTTGCATTTCCCTGAGGATGAGCATCTTTTCCTGTGCCTGTTAAGCATCTCCATGTCCTCTTTGGAAAAATGTCTATTCAAGTCTTCTGCCCATTTTTTAATTGAGTTGTTTGTCTTTTTATTGTTGTTGAGTTGTATGAGCTGTTCATATATTTTGGATATTAACCTCTTGTCAGTCATATAATTTGGAAATACTTTCTCCATTTCTGTAGATCATATTTTCATTTGTTGATGATTTCCATCGTTGTGCAAAAGTTTAAAGTTTAATTAGGTCCCATTTGTTTAGTTTTTCTTTTATTTCCTCTACTTTAAGAGATAGATCTAAAAAAATACTGCTATGATTTATGTCAGAGTGTTCTGCCTATGTTTTCCACTAGGAGTTTTATGGTTTCTGATCTTACATTTAGATCTTTAATCCATTTTGAGTTTATTTTTGTGTGTGGTATGAGAGTATATTCTAATTGCATTCTTTTACATGTAGTTGTTCAGTTTTCCCAGCACCACTTTGAGAAATAAAATGTTGCCTGTCATGTCAATAAACAAACGATGCCACAGTCAGAAGTGATTGCAGCCCTCCAACGTGAGCCATTGAGTACTGTGAGAACTCAGGAAAGAAACAAAGAATTCCTGCCATCGAGCTGCCATCAGACTGCAGCCATTCCCAATGGTGAGCCCTGGGGAAACTCAAAATAAGAAAACACAGGATACGGGCCCCAGATAGCTTAGGTGCATAGCAAAGGAATGATTTCAGTGAGCGCAGACTCTTGTATCTTCTCATACACAGGAAAGCACTAAATTTCTTGAGATACCTGGTTTTCTTTAATTAATGATAATAATTTGATGTTCAGACTGCCTATCCTTGGTTGCAAAACTCCTATATATTCTGGCTCCCCTCCTTTGCTCCTTGGAGCAGTTTTCTTAGGGTTACTTGAAATGCTGCTCCTGGGATTGAAGTCCTCAGTATGTCTGCTGAATAAAACAGAACTCTCAAGTTTTAGGTTGTGCATATTTTTTTAGCCAACAACTTATTGATTAGACTGTCTTTTCTTCATTGTACATTCTTGCCTCCTTTGCTGTATATTTTTGCCTCCTTTGTTGTGTGGATTTATTTCTGGATGGAGTCACAGATATTTTCACATCATACCTTCCAGGGCCCAAGAGTAGGCTTTTGTCTAACACTCAGAAATGAACTGTCTGAGGAGATACACGTGCTGATTAAACAAGACAGATGAGGTGTCCCTTATTGGGAAAGGGGTGCCTTGGCAGAGAGCAGGGGTGTTAGGGAACCCAGGAAGACCGCTCTGCCATGTGGCTTACAGTCTCAGTTTTTATGGCGACAGGATTAGTTTCTGGGTTGTCTTCGGCCAATCATTCTGACTTAGGGTCCTTCCTGGTGGTGCATGCATTTCGGCGAGGATGCTTGAATTCTTCCAGTTGGTGGTGGCTTCTTAGTTCTGTGTTCCTTACCAGACTTCCTGTTGTAAAATAACTCAGACAGATGGTTACTATGGTGCCCAGCCAGCGTGGACAGTTTCAGTCAGTGTTTCCTCTAACAGCTATAAAGCTGTTGGAGATCTCTCAAAACATCATTTATATTTATCACCACTTTGAAATTATTACAGTTTTATATTTGCCACTAGATCTTGCTGCTTAATTTTGAGGAAGCACATATGTCACTGTTGACAGATTTTTTAAATTATTTCAACACCAATTTCAGGATCATTAGTCTCCTTTGTAATCCTAGTACTTTATCACATGGAATTAAAATCAGTGTCCTGAGAAGGGTAGTCTATATATCTCACCAGGATTCTCGCAATAGGTTTATGGACCTACTTCAGGGCAAGTCTTACAGGGGTGTTGAAACAGACCCAATCGGGGACTTTTATGCCCCTAACAGGGTCGCACAGAGTCGGACATGACTGAAGTGACTTAGCAGCAGCAGCAGCAGCAACAGGGTCAGGAGTAGGACTGTCTGCCACATGGGAACCTTGGCAAATGGCAAGGGCAAAAGAACCATCAAGTGTGGTAAAACATCTGAAATGGACGCAAAAGTTCAACTCAAGCTTTAAACTTTTTCTCTTTGTCACTGATGCTCTTCTCAGATCATGTTGCTGGTTTCTGAAGCATGTTCTTGCCCCCCACCAGGGTTCAGGGGAAGTGAGGGGACTCTCAGTTGCATTCTCTGGCCTCTGCTTCCTCTCCCCATCTCCTGATGAGGAAGACCCTCCCAGCAGACCTACCCTGCCCTTCCCTATTCTCTACCATTGGAGGAGGGATGATTTCTGCCTCACCTTCCTCTTTGGAGGGGAAATCCCTTGTGTTTCAGCACTTTCCCTGTTTACGCCATGAAATACTCCCCTTCTCTGATTCCCACAGAAAATTTCAAGCACTCACTAGGGCCAGGCCCAATTCTAGGCATTTGGGGATTCATCAGTGAATAAGACAGAGATCTTTGGCCTTGGGAACTGATGTGTTTCTGATGTGTAAGGTGGTTAGTTTTAGCCGGTGGTGTCTTAACATGTGATCTGAGATTTCGAGATTTCTTCCCTCTACAATAGTGCCTATTTTCTACAATTATTTCTATGGATTCCAAAGTCAAGTTTGAGAGTCAAATAAATAATATGAGTATTTTGCTTTATTTGTTGCATGGCACTTACATCAATCTCAATATTTCTAGAGGGAAACACACCCAGGGTAGAGTGAGAAGGTTCCTGAGGAAGGGAGGAAGGCTGTGCCATCTTTGTCTCCATGGGGCCCACCCACAGGGTTCCTAGGCAGCAACAGGGATGCAGAAGGCTGATGACGTCTTGTGAGGCAAAGGGACCCAGGTTAGAGCTACTTGCTCAAGGAGTGAGAAAAAGAGAACAACATAGGTACTTTAAAACTCTTACCCAGGTAGCATGTGTGCTGTCTGCTGCTCTTTGCTGGGTCCTGCCCAGGAACCCTCTGCAAGACCCCCATGTTCCTTCTGCCAGGCTGTTGGCAAGGCCTTATAGGGACTTATTTAGAGCAGAAGCAAGAAGAACTATAACTCCAGCCTCCAGAACAAAAACCACAATCACAGAAAGTTAAAATGAAAAGGCAGAGGATTATGTCATAGATGAAAGAACAAGATAAAACCCCAGAAAAACAACCAAATGAAGAAGAAATAGGCAACCTTCCAGAAAAAGAATTCAAAGTAATTATAGTGAAGATGATCCAGGTGTAAGGTCGGACCCTGGTAGCCTTCTTGGCTTCCCCTTCCCGGTGGCTATCTTGGCTCCTTCTTCCCCTCTCCATCCCCGGCCAGAGGGAAAAAGTCCCGCCAAACTGCTGAGGAATTTCTGACGTAATAACCCTCTGCTGACATCTACCCCGCTTCCTGACCTCCAGAGTGACCAACCCGGTCTAGCTGACCACTCACAATCTCGCATTCCCGAGCTTTACCTTATTTTAGGCCTGTCCAGGTTATATGATGCCACTTCCTGCCCTGAAGGCATAAAAATCGCACCCTGCCTTTGTTCAGGGCAGAACTCCTCATGGCCATTCTTGCGGTCAGTGGGTTCTGCCCGGGAGTACACTGCCAATAAAGCCTGTTACTTTCCCTTGGTGTCTGGGTTATTTCCTTACAGCTTGAGACGCCCGTTTCTGTGACCTTACACCAGGATCTTGGAAAAAGAATGGAGGCAAAGACTGAGAAGATACAAGATATGTTTAACAAAGACCTAGAAGAATTAAAGAACAAACAGAGAAGAATACAATAACTGAAATGAAAAATATACTAGAAGAATCAATAACAGAATAATTGAAGCAAAAGAATGAATAAGTGACCTGAAACACAGAATGGTGATAATCACTGCTGCAGAACAGAATAAAGAAAAAAGAACGAAAAGGAATGAAGACAGCCTAAGGGACCTCTTGGACAACATTAAATGCACCAATATTCACATTATAGGGGTCCCAAAAGGAGAAGAGAGAGAGAAAGGATATGAGAAAATAAGTGAAGACATAATAACTGAAAACTTTCCTAACATGGGAAAGGAAACAGTCAACCAAGTCTAGGAAGTGCAGAGAGTCCAAGGCAGGATAAACCCAAGGAGGAACATGCCAAGACACATTGTAATTAAGCTGACAAAAATTAAAGACAAAGATAAAATATTAAAGGCAACAAGGGAAAAAAATGACGAATAATATACAAGAGAATGCCCATAAGGTTATCAGCTGATTTCTCAGCAGAAACTCTGCAATCCAGAAGGGAATGGCATGATATATTTAAAGTAATGAAAGGGAAGACTCTGCAACAAAGAATACCCTACCTGGTGAGGCTCCAGTTCGGATCTGACAAAAAAATCAAAAGTTTTAGATAAGCAAAATCTAAGAGAATTCAGTACTACCAGACTAGCTTTGCAACAAATGCTAAAGGAACTCCTGTAGGTGGGAAAGAGACTAGCAGCTTAAAAACCAAAAAACAAAAAAACCTTGTACATATATGTACTATTATATCAAAACCTCATGAGAGCAGCAAACCCAAAAACTACAATAGACAGACATACACACAAAAGGAAAAGCAACCCAAACACAACACTATAGATGGTAATCAAACCACAACAGAAGGGAACAAAAGAGGAGGGGAAGAAAAAGACAAACCCAAAACAATCAAGAAAATGGCAATAGAAATACACACATCGATAATTACCTTAAACATAAATGGATTAAATGTGCCAACCAAGATGTAGATTGGCTGAGGGTATTTGAAAACAAGACCTATATATATGCTGTTTACAAGAGACCCACCTCAGACCCAGGGAAACATACAGACTGAAAGTATAAATGGAAATCAAAAGAAAACGGGAGTAGCAATACTCATATCAGACAAAATAGACTTTAAAACAAAGACTGTTATAAGAGACAAAGAAAGACACTACATAATGATCAAGGGGTCAATCCAAGAGGAAGATATAACAATTATAAGTATATATGCACCCAACATTTGTTTCTGTTCAGTCGGTAGGTTATGTCCAACTCTCTGTGACCCCAAGGACTGTAGCAGGCCAGGCACCCAACATAAGAGCACCTCAATACATAAGGCAAGTACTAACAGACGTAAATGGAGACATCAACAGTAACACAATAATAGTGGGGGAATTTAACACCCCACTTTCAATGGACAGACCCTCTAGACAGAAAATTAATAAGGAAACACAGGCCTTGAATGACACAGTAGACTGGATGGACTTGATATTGTAGAGCATTCCATCCAAAAGCAGCAGAATACACGTTCTTCTCAAGTGCACGTGAAACATTCTCCAGGATTGACCACATCCTGGGCCACAGGGTGAGCCTTGGTAAATTTAAGAGAACTGAAATCTTACCAAACAGCTTTTCTGATCACAAAGCTATGAGATTAGAAGTAAACTACAAGAAAAAACTATAAAAAACACAAACATGGGGAGGCTAAACAATCTGCTACTAAACAATCAATGAATCACTGAAGAAATCAAAGAGGAAATTAAGAAAAACTACCTAGAGACAAATGAAAATAAAAGCACAATGATCCAAAACGTGCGAGATGCAACAAAAGCAGTTCTTCGAGGGAAGTTTATAGCAATACAATCTCAAGGACTTATTCAATTACTACAACAACCGTTTGAGGTGGGCAGTCTCATTCTTTTTTTTTTTTTTGTAAACAGGAAATTGAGGCTGATAGTAAGTGTCCTTCAGTCCCTGGAGGCTGCTCTTACTCCAGGGCACAAGTTTTTATTCCTTACACTTTCTGACCTCTCGGAAAAATCTGGGTCACACCACATCCTTCCTTTCAAAGGACCCTGCATTTGCCTCCCACTTGGGAGGCCTCTAGAGCAGAAATCTGACTGCATCTCTGCTCTGCTTAAAGCTCTGCCCTAAAATCTCATGGCCTTGGGATGAAACTCAGACTCCTTGCTGTGCCAAGCAAGGCCCCTGAGAGCTCTGGGTGTCTCCAGCCTCCTCTGCCTCTCCATTTCAGGCCAGCTTTTCACCTTAAAAATGCAATTGGGAGTAAAGACTCCCAGTGCTATCATCTTCCTTTGCTTTGCTTCCTCTCAGCTGAGGACACAACTCTGAAGGATGCTGCCATCAGGACTCGTGGCAGAGCTCTGGGCACACTAGCCATTCAACATTTAAAAGTAAGTCTTGGAATGATGTTTCCCCACAGAATTTTTGAGTGCTGAACAAGGGCAGCGTATGAAGGTGATTTAGAGCATGAGCTGGTATATCAGGCAGAGTTCAGTCTTGTATGACATTATGCATGCTATTTATCCTTCCTGAGCCTCTGTTTCTTTATCTGGAAAATGGGGTTAAGAGGATCCCTTCTGGGACTTGTGAGGGATAGATGGATGAAGGTAGGTAAAGGAAACTTCACAAGCCAGAGAATTCCAGTAAATGAAGAGCATGCCCCACTACCCACTTATGGGAGGTGCTTGCTTCATGCTCTGAGCCCTGTGGGGCCTCATTTATCTCCCCTCACTCCACGTTCTCTATTCATGCCCCTCTGTGCCCTTGGCAGCAGGGCAAAGAGGGCTGTCTCTTACTTGTCACAGGAAGATCCCAAGGCTGGTGCTGGATCAGCCAAGAAACTCTGCTTGCCGTCAGTAGGGAAGCACCTGAACGCAACCCAAGCCAGAGTCCAAGAACAGCTCCTCCTAAAAGCTGTAGCCAAGCCCAGCTAGAGTTGATTCTCAACTTTGAAGTGATGTTTCTTAGGCTTTGAGTAAGATCCTTCTCAACCAGAGAAGTATCTTGTTAGAACAGGAGAAGCCATATCAGGGAGTCTCAGGATCACCTGCAGTCTATCTCCTGCTGTTCCTGCTGGAAGGGCTTCACGTCCTTCCATATTGGTTTCTCCTTGTCTTCCTCCTGCTAGAGGACAGTGGGGTTCTTGTGGGCAGGCGTCCAACACCTCAGGATGAGGAGCTTACTCCCTCTTCAAGCTGCTCTTTTCACCAACGCCCACACTGGTTTGGGGAAGAATTCATTCTGGGGCCTATTTATGAAAGCTTCACAAACACAGAGGGCTAACCATCAGAAGCCCCCAGTGTACTCCTTCCCAAGGGATCAGCCACACACACGTTTTGGTCACTTGTATCCATAATGCTTAAGCCAGCCCCTAACCCACTTCCCACATCTCTTTGATTACACTGACCACATCTGACAACTTGACTCTTCCTTCCCTGTGTTCCCTCAAGTGTGAGGCAGTTCTTGACCCTCCACAATGCCGGGAAAAGGAGGTAGCTTGTCTTGTTCATGGGGAGGGATTGGGGACCCCCAGGAAGCAGTGTGCTGAGTTGAGTTTTAATGTGAGGCAAAGGGAGAGCATCTTGGGCAGAGGTAATGGCTAGGGCAGGGCAAGAAGTCCAGCATGTGTCCTTTGGTGGTGCTGCTGTGTCAGAGGGAGGTGAGGCCAGGAGGAGGGTGAGGCTGACCGGCAGACTGGGCAGACTGTGAAGGAGACCTATAATCATCTTTCAAGGATACAGAACACTGAAGGTTTTGATCAAGGGCACAAGAATCTCAAACAAACAGAGAACGGTTAGAAGCAGGTGAGTCATAACGTCTGTGATACTGACTCACTGAGTTCCAAAGGTTTTGCTGCCTTGAGGCAATCCAACCATTGGATATGGAATATCAGAAAACGATATCCAACCCCAGCTACCAGCGGGAGAGAACAGGCATCCTGCTTGGTGGTTGCAGGGCAGGTGGGGCAGCTAGGGCTTTGGAAAAGCTCTCTGGGTGGCAGCGTGGGTATTACAGTTACACTGTGTCCGCATTCTTTATATTTCTTTCCTGTGGAGCTTCTAGGTCTCCTTGGGATGGTCAGCACTTTGCCAAATGTCTGATTCTGACTTATATCCTTCTTGTATCATTGCCACTGTTCCAGGCTGGTGGGTACATGAGGACTCAGACACACAGCTCTGCTGGGATAGGTGGCAGGTTTCTTTCAGCAGATGAGAAGGTGGTGTACCTGATACCATCTTGAGAAGTTCTGTAAGAACTTCTGCTCTTTACTTGGGGAGATGCTGCAAGGCAGAAGTCAACACTCCATCCATGGGAAGGAACTGCACCCCAACTCGTCACATAGGGGCTGGTGTTTGAGATCCTTCGAGCCTCTGGGAAGATTCCTTCTCCCCTTTGCCCCTGAGTTTTTCAATATTTGCCTTTTCTTTGTGGTGATTTCACAATGACTATAAGGTGAAATCTCTTGATTTCACATATTTGCAAGTTTTCAGGAAAACAATCTACTTTGTAGACAGTAAGACTAAAACAGGTGGTGCAAAAACATATCTTTTAACTTTTCATAAATATTCTTATTTTTCATTCTGCTCAACACAGGCTCAAGTATTAATAAATATTAATAATATTAATAAATAAGTATTAATAAATACTTGAGTTGCATTTATTGGACATTCAACTCAACATAAATAAACATTGCTCTGAAGACTAATAATGTTGTGAAACTGCTAGATGGTATTTTGGGGGCAGCTCTAAGGAGCTCCAATTCTTCATGTCTCAGCACAGAAAGAATTCAGTGGGAGGCAAAGTGATAGATAAGAAGTGATTTAATAAGAATAGGATGCTTGTGAAGCTTACAAGTGGGTGGGTGGGAGGGTGCCTCAAGCAAGAACTTGTTGGTTACAGTGTTATAATCAAAGGAAAGGAGGGGAGGGGGAAGAGACCATCTCCTTCCTCATTCCTGAATAGATGTCACACTTCAACCATCTTGTTCTACCTCCATGCTGGGTGGGGAAGTTTTCTTGTCCCTCTATGGTCAAGTCAGGACTGTCATGGCACTATGGAAAAATCATTTCAGGTCTCGGTACAATGAGGGTTTTCACTTTGAAATGTTACCTTCCCATAAACTATTGTTTTTCATGTATGCAGAGAGCATGTTCTAGGGATCAATAACTTACTTAGCTCACTGGGCAGCAGGTGGGTCTCATGCCCACCATTGTTTTATTGTCTTAGGGCCTCTCCTGCATGGTTTTCTTGCTAAATAAGCCTGTTTGATTTTGTGGTTAAGCAAACCTGCTTTCTAGAGTGATCATTAACTTACAGAGTTTCCTATCCTTTTTTTTTTCCTACAACCCCCTAGAGGAATTAACTATTTAATAAGCTACTTTGTCCTTCTACTCTGTCCTTATCAATTGGAATAGTATTTTACCATGACGGTGAATAGTTCTATTGCTAAGGCTACAGGTGTTAAGTTCTATAGTAATTCTCTTTCACGAGTGTGGCTTGATCTGAGAAAACCCTAAAACCCCAAACAACAACAAAATGACATGTTCAATTTCAACCAAAAGTCCCTGGGCATCCAGATCTGGTGGTGATTTTGTCTCAAAACCCCTCATTAATTGGGAACTTCTTGGATCACCTTGTTAATTTAACTCCCCAATTAAAAAAAAAAAAATCTCTCTCTATATAATTAGCTATGGGTATCTTCTTACAAACATCCAGGACCACTCACAGAATGTAAACCAGCACAATGGAGAGGCTCCAGTGACAGGAGCGAATGCATTCTCTGGATAAGATGAGCCGGTGTGACGGACGGGCTCTTACCCTCCACCTACAAGCTGCACCAAAGAGCATCCTACAGGGAAGTTTGCGGGGCATGGCAGCCATGGGGCCATGGAGATCTGGATGGCAGCCACGTGTCCCTTCAAGTTTTGCGGTATGTATTACAAACGGGCTGATTCTAAGGTTCTTTTGTACAGGCTCTTAGTTGGTCAACTTTCATGGATCAGTAGGAAAAGGGTGGGGCAGAGCACTGAAGGTGTTTACAAGGATCTGCTGTGTCATGCCTGCCATTCTGGCCTCTTTGTTAGGAAGGGAGAGCCATATCTGGTATTTGGAACCTGAGGGAGCACTGCTCCCAGGGAGGGGATGATTCTGGCCAGATATTCGCTGGGCAGATGAAGAGATCTGGCTGGGCATGGCTCATGATCCATGAAGAAAACTGCAGCCAGGTGGTATCTGGGGCCATGGGTTTTATGCACCTGCTTCTTTCCCCTCCTCCTCAGGAGGCAGAGTCAGCAAAGAGAGCTGGGAATCAGGATTCCGAGGCCTTGTTACTTCTGCCCATAGGGGATAAGGACAATTAATAACTGGAATGTTCCCCACAAGCTAGCTGTTTACAGATGTCACCTGGATCAGACAGGTGACAAATCCCTCTCCAGCCCCCATTATATACAGGACATAAGCAAGATACTTGATTTCTTCATCTGTTTGGTGGAGGTAAACTTGCTACAAGTCCTACAAGGGTGCTTTGGGAGTAGAGGGTATAATGTGGCTATTAACAGGAACACCCTGAAGCCCTGAGGAGTTCAGAGGGGTTCTCTTGCTCACAGCCCCTTTTAGGAGAGCACAGACCAGGTCCATTCCTCTGTTCCTCCATGTACCTGCTCCTCACCAAGGCAGAGAGAGGTCAAATCCACTCTGCTGCTGCTCATCTCTGGCCTCTGCTATGCTTGCCCGTGCCCATGTGGCTCTGGCGTGGGCGGGGGTGGGTGGGTGAGCAGCTTCTCCTCCAACCCACAGAGCAGCACTAAGCCCAGGATGTATCGCCTGTCACCAGCAGCTTGCAGATAACCAGGTGTGACTGTAGCAGAGCCCAGGGCAGGAAGTCTCAAACAGGGGCAACTCAACAGCTCGAATTTTCTTGGCTGCTTGTGCCCTCCCCAAGTGTTTCAATGCTACCTGCCACTTGGTTTCCAGAGCTCAGTCTCCTAGCAAGATGACTCTCATCTAATAAACCTGATGACCGAGCTGATCATGCACAGATTGGGGTGGAGAAAAAGCCCTTTACTGAGCTGTAGACTCCCCATGGTTTAAGATTCCCGGGAAACTACAAGTCGTATGGTTGGAATGCTGCTTGCTTGGTGAGCAGGGACCATGGAAAGGAACTGGGAAGGGGACAAAGGGACTTCACTTGTTGGGATGCAGGTGTCTGCCTCAGTGATAGTTGAGTGAGGACTCATGGGTAAACTCATGGGTGAGGTCTCACGAGTCCTCACTCTTTTGATGTTCGTTTTTATCATCTAGAGGTTCTTGGCTATCCGTTTATACTTAACCTTGAGGTACTGAGAAGCCCGGGGAAGCTTCCTGCCCATGGGTGGGCCTTGCTGATTGGGAGAAGGGGGGGCTCACTTTAGGACAGGGTTACTCAACCTGCACATTATTGACATTTAGGACCAGATAATTCTTTATGTGGGAGCTGTCCTGTGACTTGAAGATGTTAAGCAGAGTCCCATTAGATACTTATTAACTCCCACCCCCACCTCAGGTAAGACAACCCACAGGGTCTCCAGAGATTGCAAAGTGTCTCCTGGGGGCAAAAGTGCCATGGGGTTGAGAGTCACTGTTCTAGAATGACAAGGCAGGGATAAGAGACACCCATTCACTGTCCATGTGCCTTTTCTTTCCCAGAGAGAAATCTTCCCATCTCCTGCCTGAGGAAGATGACCTAGGCTGCCAGTGTGGGAGGCTGAGGAAGAGGAGGCTGGGAGTCCCACTCTTCAGCATGTGGTATTTCACTCCAATCTGTTCTCTCCATGGTGCTTTGTCTTGCTCTCAGTCCAGAGCTCCTCCCTGTGTCAGCCTCTCCAGTCAATGCTGAATCTTCTGCAGGGGTCTAACATTGTTTTAAAATAACAGCTTTACCAAAAAATTCACCCTTTTAAAGCGGACAGTTCAGTGGGTCTTAGTACATTCACACAACATTTGTCTCTGGTTTTTAGAAGTGATTGCTCCATTACTCTTTTTCAAATTTGGTGCTGACTGTGATCACAGTTAACACTTTCCCTGTGGAAAGGGAAAGGTGGAAACCCTTTCCGGGTGAAAGTTCTGTTAGCCACCCAAGCCCCAAGTTCAGAAGAGAGGGAGCAGAGCTGGCTGGTGTGTGGAAAGGGTGAGCCCTATCTGGGGCTTCCTCTCTTCTTGGGTCAGGAACATGGCCCACCCTCATCTGCTCTGCACTTTGTGGAGGGCCGGAGTTCACAGCCATCTGGTCCTCTCCTGGCTGTTTGGTCGGGCTTGTAAAAGTTGTGACAAGGAGGACACCAAGGTAAAAAAAGTGGGGACTGTGCCTCTGGGCAAAACGTGAGGACTAGGTTGGTGGCCGTTGGCACTTAGCCTCTGGTGGTGGGTTATGGGGGAGGGTGACATACATCTTAGTCTCTGGAGCGGAAGGTCAGGACTCAGACCTTGGATAAAAAGTTCTGAATTCAGGTTATGGGGTGAACGATTAGAGAGTACTGAAGGAACAGAGGGACCCTAGCCACTGGAGGGAGAGTGGGGACTAGGCATTGGGAGTGGCCACTGGGGATTCAGGTGGACTTTGGGAGGGAGACTCAATGTCTAAGTTGGAACCAGGAAACTTGGCCTCTGGGACCAGCTTGTGAGGGTGTCCCCTAGGAGGCCTTGTGAGCTCTGTGGACTCCCCTGGAGGTTTGCAGGTCAGATTCAGTGCTCTCCATCCTTGGAAGGGCCAGGAAGGGACCAGGTGAGGGAGGCCCCTGGCCTACGGCCATGGGGGAAGCAGGAGGCCGGGCTGAAAGGTCCCGCATCCTCTGAATCCCCCTTGGCTTACCCTGTGGTTCCAGCCGCTCTCCTACCCCAAGAGGACCGGAGAAATTGCGCTTGGGTTCTGGCGGTCGGTCGTACGCCCCCTGTCGGCCAAACTGGGACTTTGCCTCTGCGGCCATGCGGGGGCGACACGAGCCAGAACCTGAAACAGCTTCTGCAGGTGCAAGGCAAGCCTATCTGGGCCTTGGCGGCGGGAGATTCCACCAGTGTTTGTATACTGGTGAAAACAAATTAACATTTGCTCCTTGCCAAAGAAAGAATCTGTTGTGAATTAGAGAAACTTCACATGAATCTAAGCAGTATAATTAGAAGAGACTCAGATCTTTGATCTCAAAAGTAACTTCTTGTGAATTAGAGCACATACAAATGTAACCAAACAGTTTATGTTGAAATGAAAAATAAGTTATATTGATTTCTTTGATTTCTTATAGTGAGTTATAGCACATTAGCTCAGAAAGGCAAATTAGCTCAGAAACACACATCTCAAACTAAAGATCTTTTAACAAGTTAGAGCAAATTAATATACATCTAAGAAGTATTCCTAAACCCAATTTGGCATGGAAAATTTGGAGCAAACCTTCTATTTATCAAACTTAAAACCACTCATTTAAAATAAAACGTCTTATCTTTAAGGTGCTATATAAAATTTTTGGCTTCTGGTTCAAGATGGCAGAGTAGAAGGACATGCGCTCATCTCCTGTGAGAGAGCCAAAATCACAACTCGCTGTTGAACAATTATAGACATGAGGATGCTGGAACTCATCAAAAAAAGATTCCCAACGTCCAAAGACAAAGAAGAGGTCACAGTGAGATGGTAGGAGGGGTGTAATCACGATAAAATCAAATCCCATACCCGCTGGGTGGGTGACCCACAAACCAGAGAACAATAATACCAAAGAAGTTCTCCCACTGTTGTGAAGATTTTGAACTCCATCTCAGGCTTCCCAGCCTGGGGATCCAACAGAGGGACCGGGAATCCCCAAGGAATCTGACCTTGAAGGCCGGTGGGATTTGACTACAGGACTTCTACAGGACTGGGGGAAACAGAGACACCAGTCTTGGAGGACACTTGTACACACCAAGAGCAGTCAAGGAGCAGTCACCTCACAAGAGACTGTCATCCATCAAGTCACCCCACAAGACCAAGGAGCAGTCGCCGCACAGCAGACTGAACCAAAGCTGCCTGCTAGTGTGGGAGGCTCTCCTCTGGAGGTGTGGGTTGACAGCGGCTCACCACAGGGACAGAGGCACTGGCGGTAGCAGTCTAGGAAGATCCCCCTTGGCATCAGCCCTCTGGGAAGTCACCATTAACTGTACGTACAGCCCATAGACCTCAGGGTGGCTTGCCTCAGGCCAAACAATGACCAGGGAGGAGCACAACCCCATCCACCAGCAGATAATTGGGTTAAGGTTTTGGCTTCCCTCGAGGCTCAGACGTTGAAGAATCTGCCTGCAATGTGGGAGACCTGTGTTTGATCCCTGGGTTGGGAAGATTCCCTGGAGAAGGGAAAGGCTACCCACTCCAGTATTCTGGCCTGGAGAATTCTATGGACAGAGGAGCCTGGCAGGCTACAGTCCATGGGGTAGCAAAGAGTTGGACACAACTGAGCAAATTTCACTTTTACTGAGCAAGACCCTGCCACCAGAGTAAGACTCAGTTTTTCCCACCACCAGTCCCTCCCATCAGGAAGCTTACACAAGTCTCTTAGCCTCATCTATCAGAGAGCAAACAGAAGAAGAAAAACCATAGTTTTTCCACAGGCTATAACACAGGCTGTAACAAAAACCACATTATAGAAAGTCAATCAGGATGAAAAAGCAGAAAGTTATGTCCCAGATGAAGGGACAAGATAAAACTCCAGAAAAACAACTAAATGGAGATAGGCAACCTTCCAGAAAAAGAATTCAGAATAATGATAGTGAAGATGACCTAAGATCTCAGGAAAACAATGGAGAAGATGCAAGAATTGTTTACCAAAGACCGAGAAGAACTAAAGAACAAACAGAGTTGAATAATACACTAAAAGGAATCAATAGCAGAATAACTGAGGCAGAAGAATGGATAAATGACCTGGAGAACAGAATGGTGGAAATCACTGCTGCAAAACAGAATATAGAAAAAAAGAATGAAGAGGAATGAAGGCAGCCTAAGAAACCTCTGGGACAACATTAAATGCACCAACATTCAAATAATAGGGGTCCCCAAAAAGAGAAGAAAGAGAGAAAGGACCTGAGAAAATATTTGAAGAAATAATAGCTGAAAACTTCCCTAATCTGGAAAAGGAAATAGTCAAAAAAGTCCAGGAAGCACAGAGAGTCCCAGACAGAATAAACACAAGAAGAAACACATAGAGATACATAGTAATCAAACTGACAAAAATTAAAGACCAAGATAAAATATTAAAAGCAACAAGGAAAAAAAAATAACATACAAGGGAACTTCCATAAAGCTATCAGCTGATTTATCAACAGAAACTCTACAAGCCAGAAGGGAATGACACAATATATTTAAAGTGATGAAAGGGAAGAACCTACAACAAAGAATACTCTACCCAGCAAGACTCTAATTCATATTTGATAGAGAAATCAAGTTTTCCTGACAAGCAAAAGTTAAGAGAATCTAGTACCACCAAACCAGCTTTACAACAAATGCTAAAGGAAATTTTCTAAGCAGAAAACGCAAGAGAAGGAAAAGACTTACAGAAAATAAACACAAAACGATTAAGAAAATGGTAATCGGATCACACATATCAATAATTACCTTAAATGCAAATGGATTAAATTCACCAACCAAAAGACAGACTGGCTGGGCGGATGAAAACATGTGAATGTATGCACTTACCACATCACTCTGCTTGACCCACCAAACTGTCTGTAATTATTTTATATTGTTAGGTTAATCATGTTCCCATTATGGCTTGCAATTATAATTATCTTTTATTTTTTGTCTGGCTATTGATTGTGAAAACAGATAAACATCTTTTATATTGTGATTATGTAACTATTATTCACTTAATACCATTGTACCATGATTGGTCAACAGAAAAATAACAGAACCCTATATCACAAAAATTACCATTTAATAGAAAATCCTGTAATCACTCTTGAAAATCCAGATGTATATCACAATTATCTTGGAATTTTTTGAAAACTACAAATGTCCAGGTATTGCTTTTTTCCCACCAGAGCTTCAGATATGTTTTTAAAGATCAGTCATGTTTAAAAACAATTGGACTATATGCTGATCTTTTACTTTTATCTAGTTTGTTTCACTTTTTCTATTTCATATTCAGTGCTTCCATTTCATTTAGTTTGTTTTTCATTTTCTCCATCTCTTCTTTTTTTAAAAGTGTTCTTTCTTAAGCCTTTATCAAGTGTAGTAGAAAAGCTTTTGTATATATATATATATAAATAATATATATATATTAGAAAACTTATGAATTTTTGCCTAACCAAAAAAATTTATGACATTTTGATTCCACTTGTTTGACTTAGTATGAATAGAATGCTAGATTTCTAACTAAAAATAGATATGCAGCAAAAAAAAAAAAGGTTTACTGTATAACAAAGGGAACCATAGACAATATCATATAATAACCTGTAATGGAAAATAATTTCGAAAATAATATATGTGTATGTGTATAATGGAATCATCTTGTGTATCTGAAACACTGTAAGCTGACTATACTTCAATAAAAAATATATATATTTAGAAAAAAGTAAGAAAAAATTCTTTTTATGTGCAAGTAAGTTCAGAAGCACATCATCACTTCAAAAGTACTATTTTTGTGCAAATTAAAGCAAATTAAGTAGATTTAGTAGTGTGTTAATCATACACTTTTATATAAAGTAAATCAAAAGTACCTTATTATGTTGACTTTGTGAAAATAAAGATGAAACTACACTACGTGTACAAATAAACTATGTCTGCAAACAAACAGTCTATTTATAAACAATCTAAGAATCAGACATCGCCCTCTAAGGAAATTTCTAATGGTGAGAGAGAGCAAATAAAAATGAGTTAGAACTAGTTTAGAGAAATCCAAGCAGATTAGGGAATATGTCATTATTCTCTAATTTACCTTGTGAGGAATCAGAGTAAATATAGTCAATTCTAAGCATTTTAGGTGAAATCAAGCTCAAAATCACTCATTCATTTCAAATGAAACTTCTTATTGCTCCTTAGAGATATTCATATGTAACAGTTGATATCAGACTCAAGTGTAATCAAAAGGACCTTCTTGGGATAACTTAGAGTGTATGTGAAATCAAGATAAAAATCATTCATTCATTTCAAACAGCTTCAGAAGTACTTTGTAAATTTTATGTATGCAAACAAGCTCAGAAAACACATTCATCTCAAAATTTCCTACTTCCCTCAGTCACCAGGGGCAGCTCCTCAGGCCTCCTCAGACAGAAGCTGATTTGACTGCTGCCAAAATCTCAGCTCTCTGTCCCCCTCCAGAGGCTGAGTCCATATTTCAGCTCCAGAAACTAAGTCCTACTCTCCCATTTGAGAAGCTAAGACCCCACTCCCCACACCAGAAGTTAAAGACCCCACTTCTCCATTTAGAGGCTAAGTTCCCACCACATGCCCTACTGGCTAGGTCCATACATCTTCTTACAGAGGCTCAACCCCAGTTTTGGCTACAGAGGTCACCTGATGCCACAGAGACTACATCCTGCTTCTCTCATCTGAGTCGGTCTCTGCTTCTCCATCCAGAAGCTAGGTCCTCAGAGCTCTCATTAGAGGTTAGATCCACACTCCTCCTTCTAGAGGCTGAGTCTGGACTTTGGCTCCACAGGTACCCCCAAGCTCTCACCTGACAGGCGGTGCCCCTGCTTTCTCTCCAGAGGATGAGAACTCACTGCTGGCCCCAGAGCCTGAGTCCCTATCCCTCTTCCAGATGCTGAGTCCCCATTTCAGATCCAGAATCTAGTGTCAACTTGTGCTGCTAGTGACTGTCCCCATATTCTGCTTCAGAGGCTATACATGTGCCCCTTGTCCCACAGTCTTGAGTTGCTACTTTTCCCTGCAGAAGACAAGTCCTTACATTCGCAAGTGCTTTTAATGGGGTGCCAACAACACTACTGGAACCAGAGCCAATCAGTAATCTTCCCAGTTCCCTTCTCCTTAAGGTGAGTTAGAGTGTATTTAGTCAAAATTAAGCAACATATTCATAAATACAAGCTCAGGATCAGACATTGTTTTCAAGAGTAACTATAACTTCTTAGGCAGTTAGAGTATAGCTGGTCTAAATTAGTCAATGTATGTGAAATCAAGCTCAAAATCACTCACCCACTTATAAATGAAATTTATAAGCTTCATAAATGATATGAAAATTTTATGTGTACAGGTTTACTCAGAAATACATGTATGACGCAAATATACAATCCCACATCACTCTACCTAACCCTCCAAACTGGATGTAATTATTTTGTATTAGGTTAATCATGTTCCCATTATGGCTTGTAATTGCAATAATCTTTTATTTTTTGTCTGGCTACTGATTGTGAAAACTGATAAACATCTACTATTGTGATTTTTGCTTAATGCAATAATTGCATCATGATTCAGTTCAGTTCAGTTCAGCCGCTCAGTCGTGTCCAACTCTCCGCGACCCCATGAATCACAGCACGCCAGGCCTCCCTGTCCATCACCAACTCCCGGAGTTCACTCAGACTCAAGTCCACAGAGTCGGTGATGCCATCCAGCCATCTCATCCTCGGTCGTCCCCTTCTCCTCCCGCCCCCAACCCTTCCCAGCATCAGAGTCTTTTCCAGTGAGTCAACTCGTCGCATGAGGTGGCCAAAGTATTGCAGTCTCAGCTTTAGCATCAGTCCTTCCAATGAACACCCAGGATCGATCTCCCTTAGAATGGACTGGTTGGATCTCCTTGCAGTCCAAGGAACTCTCAAGAGTCTTCTCCAACACCACAGTTCAAAAGCATCAATTCTCCAGCGATCAGCTTTCTTCACAGTCCAACTCTCACATCCATACATGACCACTGGAAAAACCATAGCCTTGACTAGACGGACATCATGATTAGTCAACAGAAAATAGTAGAATTCTGTATCAGTAAAACTACCATTTAATAGAAAAAGCTGTAGTCACTTTTCAAAATCCAGATGCATATCACAATTATCTTGGAATTTTTTGAAAAATACAAATGCCCAGGTATTGCTCTTTTTCCTTCAAAACTCCAGATGTGTTTCTAATGAGCAGCCATGTTTAAAAACATGTGGACTATATGATTATTTTTTACTTTTATCTAGTTTGCTTCAATTTTTCTATTTCATATTTGGTGCTCCCATTTCTTTTAGTTTATGTTTTCCAATTTCTCTGTCTCTCTTTTTTTTGATGTTCTTTCTCAAGTCTTTACCAAGCATTGTAGAAAAGCTTTTGTATACATAAATAGTATGTATAATATACATATATTTTAGAAAACTTGTGAATTTTTGCCTAACTAAAAAATTTGACATTTTGATTCCACTTGTTTAGTCTGAACAGAATGCTAGACTTCTAATTTATATTCACTTAAAATTCTGAAATACGTCCATGTATTTTGGCATCTATAAAAAAAGTCTAAAAAGTTTATTATCTTAGTGATTAAAAAATTTGAATTAGGCTTGACACTTCTAATCCAATTCTGAATATATAAAGAAATATTATGTTGCAAAAAACAAGAAAATTAGCATGTGATATTATAGTATTATTAACTAAAATACAGATTTTGCCCAAATGTCAAAAATACAAAAAAATTATGGAAATTCAAAATATAAAAAAATTAAAACATTAATTTTCTTTCTTATGTCTTTACCTGCCCTGGTGGCTCAGAGGTTAAAGCGTCTGCCTCCAATGTGGAAAACCCGGGTTCGATCCCTGGGTCGGGAAGATCCCCTGGAGAAGGAAATGGTAGGTAACCCACTCCAGTATTCTTGCCTGGAGAATCCCATGGACGGAGAAGCCTGGTAGGCTACAGTCCACGGGGTCGCAAAGAGTCGGACACGACTGAGCGACGGAACGGAACGGACCTGAATGGTCATATTTTCTGTAATGCATTGGAAATACATTATTTTTTTGTTAGGACATTTTAGTAAAGGTTATTATTGAAAAAAAAGTCATGGGACTGAGAAATCCATAATTTGACCATCTTGGGCCAGGTCTCAAAAAGCCCCTAGAGGGAGGAGGGGATTGCGACACACAAACTTGAGTCACAGACTCCTCCCTAAGAAGATCCCGCCGGCGCCAAGAATTAAGAAACTCCTCCCAAGAAAAGTCCCGCCGGCGCCAAAAGTCGAGCCAATCAGAGTAAAAAAAGGGAAACCCCCCCAGAAAAACCCCGCGCGCGTATAAGCTGGCCAATGAGCTTCCGTGTATGTATGAACTGACCAGTAAGCTTCTGCCAGCTTGATCTTTTGAACAGAAATAGGTGCTTGTGTAACCTGCCGCCTCACCCGAAAAACCGCCTTATTAGGACCTCGCTTTTAAATCAGCCAATAGAGACCCAGTAACTAAGCTTCTCGCTTCTGTACCCACGCTTCCCGCCTTCGCCGCTCCTATAAAAACCCCTCACTCCAACCGTTGGGCGCGCAAAGCCTACAGACAGACTTTGTCGCCCCAGGTACCTGGTATTCGAATAAACCTCTTGCTGATTGCATCCGGACGTGAGTGGTCTCGTTGTTCCCTGGGAAGGGTCCTCCTGGAAGGAAGAATCTCTGTGGAGGTCTTTCATTTGGGGGCTCGTCCGGGATCTTGGCCCTTTTTCACCCAGGGACCACCGACCCACCACCGGGAGGTAAGCTGGCCAGCGCTCCTACGCTCTGTGTTTCTCTGCTTCTACGCTTCTGTACTGTACATGTGCTCTAGAGTTCAGCTGAACAATCTGTATCTGGCGGAACTGGGAAGGAGCTGACGAGCTCGGACTTCCTTCCGCAAGCCTGGAAGACGTTCCACGGCTGCCTGGAGCCCGATTTTTCGGTGCTCATCTGTCTCAGTCCACGGACCAAATTGGACTTTTTGGGGCTCAGCCTCTGTCCGAGGGGTACGTGGTACTCCAGGGAGACGAGGGAACCGGACCCTCATCTACGTCTCCATCCGAGTTTTTGCTTTCGGTTTTGCGCAAAGACCGCACTGTGCGATTTTGGTGTTGTGGTGTCTGTCTACTGTTTGTTTGTTTCATTGTGGGATTTGTCCTTCTAGAAGAGATGGGTCAATCCGTAACCACCCCCCTAAGTCTTACTCTGCAGCATTGGAAAGATGTCCTAACCGTTGCCCGCAACCAGTCGGTGGAAATTCGGAAAAAAAGATGGATCACCTTCTGCTCGTCCGAATGGCCATCCTTCCACGTGGGTTGGCCACAGGACGGGACATTTAACCTCGACATTATTTCTCAGGTGAAATCCAGAATCATGGATCCAGGACCGCATGGCCATCCTGACCAAGTGGCTTACATCGTAACTTGGGAAGCCCTGGCCTGTATTCCCCCGCCTTGGGTCAAACCCTTCGTCACCCCCAAAGGCCCCTCTCTCCCATCGGCTCCAACCCCTCCGCTCCTCCCTTCACCCGCCCCAACCCGACTTTCTACTCACTCTTCTTTATATCCAACCCTGACTAAAGCCCCTAGCGAACAAAAAGATAAGAGGCCACCTATGACAGTTCCGGTGTTGCCGCCGGAGGAAGGCCACCTCATAGATCTCCTAACCGACGACCCCCCACCTTATCAAGGCCCTGCCCCAATGAGAGAAGCTGCCCCAGCAGAAGCAGCTCCCAGCGCCCCGACCGCTCCGGCGCCCTCCCCGGTGGCCGGACGACTGCGGGGCCGCCGAGAGCAACCCCCAGACTCCACCTCGCAGGCCCTTCCTTTGCGAACGGGGTCAAATGGCTAACCCCAATACTGGCCCTTTTCTGCCTCCGATCTCTATAATTGGAAAAATAACAATCCTTCTTTCTCCCAAGACCCCTCCAGGCTAGTCTCCTTAATTGAGTCCATCTTAGTTACTCACCAACCCACGTGGGACGACTGCCAACAGCTGCTGCAGGCACTACTAACCACTGAAGAAAAGCAGCGAGTCTTTTTGGAGGCCCGGAAAAATGTCCCGGGCGAAAACGGTCGTCCCACCCAACTACCTAATGAGATTGACGCTGCTTTCCCCCTGGGGCGCCCCGACTGGGATTTCTCCACGGTTGAAGGTAGGAACCACCTACGTCTCTATCGCCAGTTGCTCATAGCGGGTCTCCAGGGGGCAGCAAGACGCCCCACCAATTTGGCCCAGGTAAAACAAGTCATCCAGGGTCCTGAGGAGTCCCCCTCCGCCTTCCTAGAGCGGCTTAAAGAAGCCTACCGCATGTACACTCCTTATAACCCTGAAGACCCGGGGTGCAACCTCCCCATGTCCTTTATCTGGCAGTCCGCCCCAGATATTAGGAGGAAACTAGAGAGATTAGAAAATCTCAAGGAGAGTTCCTTACAAGACTTAGTAAAGGAGGCAGAACGTATATTCAATAAGAGAGAGACACAAGAAGAAAGAGAGGAAAGGCTTAGGAAAGAGGCAGAAGAGAGGGAAAATGCAAGAGATCGTAAGAGAAATAAAGAGTTTAGTAAACTGTTGGCCACCGTAGTTTCAGGACAGCGGCAGGATAAGTTAGGGGGAGAGCGGAAGGGGCCCCGAATAGATAAAGACCAATGTGCATACTGCAAAGAAAAAGGACACTGGATTAGAGACTGCCCAAAGCGACCAAAGGGGCCCCGCCAACCGAGGCCCCAGACGGCCCTGCTAACTTTGGAAGACTAGGAGAGTCAGGGCCAGGAGCCCCCGCCGAGCCCAGGGTAACTCTCGACGTTGGGGGGCAACCTGTCACCTTCCTGGTGGACACCGGCGCTCAACACTCCGTGCTGACTCGTCCGGCGGGACCCTTGAGTAACAAGTCGGCGTGGGTCCAATGCGCCACGGGAGGTAAGCGATACCTGTGGACCACGGACCGAAGGGTACGCCTGGCCACCGGAGAGGTAATCCATTCCTTTCTACATGTGCCTGATTGCCCCTACCCCCTGTTGGGACGAGACCTCCTCACCAAGCTCAGGGCCCAAGTGCATTTCAGAGAGGCGGGATCTTGTGTGACGGGGCCCCAAGGGGAGCCCCTCCATGTTTTGACCCTAAAATTGGAAGATGAATATAAGCTCTACGAAGAGGAAAGACCTAATGAGGCTCAAGGCGGCCTCTGGCTACAAAAATTCCCGCTAGCATGGGCCGAGACCGGGGGGATAGGACTGGCCGTTAGACAGCCGCCCTTAATAATATCTCTAAAAGCTACCGCCTCCCCGGTGTCAATCAAGCAATACCCCATGTCCCGAGAAGCCTACCAAGGAATCCGGCCGCACATCAAGAGACTCTTAGACCAAGGAATCTTAATCCCCTGCCGGTCGCCCTGGAACACCCCCCTCCTCCCTGTAAAAAAGCCAGGCACGGGAGACTATAGGCCAGTTCAAGATTTGAGAGAAGTCAACAAGAGGGTAGAAGACATACACCCCACAGTCCCCAACCCGTACAATTTATTGAGTGGGCTCCCGCCAACCCATGTCTGGTATACGGTGCTAGACCTTAAAGATGCCTTCTTCTGCCTGAGATTGCATCTAGATAGCCAACCCCTTTTTGCCTTTGAATGGAAGGATCCAGAGCTGGGGATATCCGGACAGTTAACTTGGACCCGCCTCCCACAAGGGTTCAAAAACAGTCCGACTCTTTTCGATGAGGCTCTGCACCGAGATTTGGCTGACTTCAGAGTCCAACACCCAACCCTCATCCTGCTGCAATATGTAGATGACCTCCTACTAGCGGCAAAAATGGAAGAAGACTGCAAAAAAGGTACGTCTGCCCTCCTCGAGGCTTTGGGGACTTTAGGATACCGGGCATCGGCAAAAAAGGCCCAAATATGCCAACAACAAGTCACCTATCTGGGCTACCGGATAAAAGAAGGACAGAGGTGGCTGACTAAAGCCCGCCAACAGACCATCATGAACATTCCAGTCCCTAAAAACCCCCGCCAGTTGCGGGAATTCTTGGGGACAGCGGGGTTTTGCCGCCTTTGGATACCGGGTTTTGCCGAAATGGCAGCACCTCTCTACCCTCTCACAAAACAGGGAGCATACTTTGACTGGCGGGAAGAGCATTCCAATGCCTTCGAAAATATTAAGAGGGCCCTATTGACCTCTCCCGCCCTCAGGCTCCCGGACCTGACTAAACCCTTCGGGTTATACGTAGATGAAAAGCAAGGTTATGCAAAGGGGGTCTTAGTCCAGACCATAGGACCCTGGAAGCGCCCTGTGGCATACCTCTCCAAGAAACTAGACCCTGTGGCGTCAGGATGGCCACCCTGCTTACGCATGGTGGCCGCCATCGCAGTCCTCACCAAAGACGCCCACAAGTTGACTATGGGACAACCTCTGACCATCTTCGCCCCCCACGCGGTAGAAGCCCTCATCAGACAGCCACCAGATCGCTGGCTATCCAATTCCCGGATGACTCACTACCAAGCCATGCTCCTGGACACGGACCGAGTGCATTTCGGTCCCATCGTGGCACTCAACCCGGCCACCCTGCTCCCGATCCCGGAAGAACCCGAATGGCATGACTGCCACTTGATTCTTGCGGAGGCGCATGGGACCAGGCCAGACCTGACAGACCGACCACTGCCGGACGCGGACTTCACCTGGTACACTGACGGTAGCAGCTTGGTGGACAACGGACAAAGGAAGGCGGGGGCAGCTGTGACTACGGAAACCGAGGTAATCTGGGCAGAAGCCCTTCCGCCGGGGACCTCAGCCCAGAAAGCCGAACTCATCGCCCTGACCACGGCCCTCCGGATGGCAGAAGGTAAGAAGTTGAATGTGTACACCGACAGCCGGTACGCATTCGCCACAGCCCACATCCACGGAGAAATTTATAGACGCAGAGGGCTCCTTACCTCTGAGGGAAAAGACATCAAAAATAAGACTGAGATTCTAGATTTACTAAAGGCCCTGTTTCTTCCCCGAAAACTCAGTATCATACATTGCCCAGGACACCAAAAAGGAGACAGTCCCATGGCGCGAGGAAATCGGATGGCCGACAGAGCGGCCCGAGAGGCGGCCTCAAGCGGGCCACCCGATGCCTCGCAAATCCTCCCTCTGGCCTCGGGACTTGTCAATACTTATGCCTCAAATTGGCCGTTCCAGTATACTGAAGAAGACATAGGCCTACTACGGAAGATGGGAGCTTCCTATAAACCTGAAGAGGGATGCTGGACTTATCAACAAAAGCCAGTAATGCCCAAGAAACAGACTCAGGAATTCTTTGACCATCTACACAAATTAACCCACCTTAGCCCCCGAAAAATGAAGGCCCTCATAGAGAGAGAAAACCCATATTATTTATTAGAGGGGGACAGCCTTTTACAGCAAGTGGCAGGCAGCTGCAGGGCCTGCGCCCAGGTTAATGCAAACAAAGCCCGATATGGGATCGGAACCCAGGTGCGGGGACACCGACCAGGCATACATTGGGAAATCGACTTCACCGAGGTGAAACCAGGACACTACGGCTATAAATATCTCTTGGTGTTTGTGGACACTTTTTCTGGCTGGGTAGAGGCCTTCCCCACGAAACAGGAGACGGCCCGAACAGTCACCAAGAAGCTGCTAGAAGAAATTTTTCCCAGGTATGGAATGCCCCAGGCACTAGGGACCGATAACGGGCCAGCCTTCGTCTCCCAGGTAAGTCAGCTGGTGGCTAAGCTGTTGGGGATTAATTGGAAATTACATTGCGCCTACAGACCCCAAAGTTCAGGGCAGGTAGAACGAATGAATAGAACCATCAAGGAGACCTTAACCAAATTAACGCTTGCAACTGGCTCCAGAGACTGGGTGTCCCTACTGCCCCTGGCCCTATACCGAGCCCGGAATACCCCAGGGCCCCACGGCTTAACCCCATTTGAAATACTATATGGGGCCCCACCGCCGGCCACCACTCTCCTCGATCCCCATATTGCTGAACATGCTAACAGCCCTTCTTTAAAAGCCCATCTGCAGGCGCTCCAGATCGTACAAAAGGAAGTTTGGAGACCACTGGCCGCAGCCTACCAGGAACAGCTGAACAAACCCGTGATCCCGCACCCATTTCAGATCGGAGACTCTGTCTGGGTCCGCAGACATCAGACTAAAAACCTCGAGCCCCGGTGGAAAGGACCCTATACAGTCCTCTTGACTACCCCAACCGCCCTGAAGGTAGACGGCATCGCTGCTTGGATCCACTCCTCGCACGTTAAGCGTGCCCCGTCATCGAGCTCCGCCGACATCAGCCAAGACAGCCCGGACGGACCGCCTCGATGGAAGCTCCAGCGCTCTCAAAATCCACTCAAGATAAGACTTTCAAAGATCATATAGCTGTAATCCTTATAATCTTGGGTTCCCTGTCACCTGTATCCCCTACTAACCCCCATACCCCAAAACAAATAACCTGGAAACTTCTAGATGGGCTAACTGGCGAGGTACTCAACTCGACCACTGAGATTCACCCCCCCAACACTTGGTGGCCAATTCTATATTTCAACTTCAAAGACCTCGTACAAGTAACTTGGGCCGGGGGACTTCTGCAGGACAACGGGTTTTGGGCATGCCCAGGGTATATGAAAAACTGGAAAACTTGCGGGGGCCTACAACATTATTGGTGTAGTTCTTGGTCCTGCGTGACCTCAAATGATGGCAAACATAAGTGGGACGTTGGAAGCAGGGATGGAATTACCTTCTCGTTTGCACTAAAGGCCCCCGACTGGGGTGCATATTCCCCAGGCCCAGACGGGAAAGATAGGTATGCCCAAGTTAAGATAATGTTCAACCAAGAAACAGCAAAGGGACTCCGTTGGACTTCAGGGCTCAGCTGGGGAATCCAGACCACTATGGGGCCCATCTATTGGCATGGCCCCTATTACGGGGGTATCTTAACCATCCTCCAAACCATAGAAACCCCAGGCCCCACTGCTGCTGTCGGACCCAACACCGTCCTGACGGCTCGGAGCCCTCAAGCCCCTAAGATACGCCCCGTAATCAAAATTAACACCCCCTCACCTAGTCAGTTGACACCTCTGCCAGGACCATCAGAGGCCCCTACACCAGAAACTAGTCACCGATTATTCAACCTGGTACAGGGAGCCTACTTCGCCCTTAACGCCTCTGACCCTGACAGGACCCAGGAGTGCTGGCTGTGCTTAGTGTCTAGTCCCCCTTATTACGAGGGTATAGCAGTCGGGGGCAACTACTCCAATCATACCCAGGTCTCCGGCCGATGTGCTTCTGGCACTCAGCATAAACTAACCTTGTCCCAGGTTTCTGGAAAAGGACTTTGCCTTGGAACCATCCCCAAAACCCACCGGGTCTTATGTGACACTACCAAAACCCTAACCGGGGGCACCTACTATCTAGAAGCCCCTACTGGGACCTATTGGGCTTGCAGCACCGGGCTAACCCCATGTGTCTCTGCCGCAGTGCTTAACAGAACCACTGACTACTGTGTCTTGGTTGAGTTATGGCCTAGAATAACTTACCATAGTTCTGAGTATGTCTATAACTATTTTGAAAAAAGGTTTCGTTATAAGAGAGAGCCTGTTTCTATCACCCTGGCCGTGCTGCTTGGAGGATTTATGGTGGGAGGAATAGCGGCAGGATTGGGCACGGGGACGGCAGCACTCATAGAAACTAGCCAGTTCGGACAGCTCCAGGCCGCCATGCACACGGACATCAAAGCATTAGAAGAATCTGTAAGCGCTCTAGAAAAGTCACTTACCTCCCTCTCCGAAGTAGTTCTGCAAAACAGGAGAGGGCTAGATATCCTATTTTTGCAGGAAGGAGGGCTTTGTGCAGCCCTAAAGGAGGAATGCTGCTTCTATGCGGACCATACCGGGCTAGTGAGAGACAATATGGCTAAGCTAAGAGAAAGACTCAAACAGAGGCAAAAATTATTCGAGACTGAACAGGGATGGTTTGAAAGCTGGTTCAATCGCTCCCCCTGGCTCACAACCCTACTCTCCTCCATCATGGGCCCTCTAATAATTATCCTGCTAATACTATTATTTGGCCCATGCATTTTCAACCGGCTAATGCAGTTCATTAAAGACAGGCTGTCAGTTGTGCAAGCCTTGGTCCTAACTCAGCAATATCACCAAGTAAGACAAGGTGAATATGAATAGAGATGGCTTAAAAACCTCGAATGAAAGATTCCATTCTTATTCACAAGAGAAATGGGGGAATGAGAAATCCATAATTTGACCATCTTGGGCCAGGTCTCAAAAAGCCCCTAGAGGGAGGAGGGGATTGCGACACACAAACTTGAGTCACAGACTCCTCCCTAAGAAGATCCCGCCGGCGCCAAGAATTAAGAAACTCCTCCCAAGAAAAGTCCCGCCGGCGCCAAAAGTCGAGCCAATCAGAGTAAAAAAAGGGAAACCCCCCCAGAAAAACCCCGCGCGCGTATAAGCTGGCCAATGAGCTTCCGTGTATGTATGAACTGACCAGTAAGCTTCTGCCAGCTTGATCTTTTGAACAGAAATAGGTGCTTGTGTAACCTGCCGCCTCACCCGAAAAACCGCCTTATTAGGACCTCGCTTTTAAATCAGCCAATAGAGACCCAGTAACTAAGCTTCTCGCTTCTGTACCCACGCTTCCCGCCTTCGCCGCTCCTATAAAAACCCCTCACTCCAACCGTTGGGCGCGCAAAGCCTACAGACAGACTTTGTCGCCCCAGGTACCTGGTATTCGAATAAACCTCTTGCTGATTGCATCCGGACGTGAGTGGTCTCGTTGTTCCCTGGGAAGGGTCCTCCTGGAAGGAAGAATCTCTGTGGAGGTCTTTCAGGACTGGATGGGATTGACTGATAAATTCATTCATTCAAATATTTATTAAGCCCTGTTAATATTTATTAATATTTATTAGCACTGTTTTGTGCTAAGCAGTGTTCTTCTAGGCACTACAGCAATGAACAATGCACATAGAAAAAGTCATATCCTTTGAACTCACATTCTAATGTGGAGGGATAATAAAACAACACATATACAGTATGTTAGCAATCAATGTTAAGGAGAAAGGTGTTAATAAAACTGGGATGGCTGGGAAGGTTGCAGTTTTTAAAAAGGACGGCCAGGAAAGCCCTCAGTGGGAAAATGTTACTCGAGCTTAATTCATGAAGTTGAGGCTGTCAGCCGTGCACATACCTGGACGACTAGCATTCTAGGCAGAGGCAACAGCACATGCAAAGGTGCTGAGCAGAAGCAGGTCGAGTAAGTTCACGGAAAAGCAGGGACTGTGGCTGTAGACAAGAAATGAACGTCGCTCAGTGGTGTCTGACTCTGCGACCCCATGGACTGATACAGTCCATGGAATTCTCCAGGCCAGAATATCGGAATGAGTAGCCCATCCCTTCTCCAGGGGATCTTCCGACCCAGGAATCAAACCGGGGTCTCCTGCATTACAGAAGGATTCCTTACCAGCTGAACTACCACGGAAGTCCTATAGACAAGAGAGCCGGGATAAAGTGCTGGGAGATAAGGACCGAAATTTAACGGGCTGGGACGCGGGGGAATGGGTGGTGAGGGTGGGTAGTGAGGGTGAAGAGGAGCAGCTCTAGTACAGACTGAAGCTAGAAAGCTGTCCAACAAAGAGGATCCGAAGATAGCACCGCCCAAAGCCCCGCCCTGCTCTAAGCTCATAACTCAGCGCCTCGGCCGGAACTCGAGGGCCAACTCCGGGACCGGAAGTAGCTTTCTACCCGACCCCATTTTGCCCGCGGTTGTATTTCCGGTAGCGGCGGCGGGAAGCGAGTTACTCGCGGGCTTCTAGGCCTCCGGGAAGGCGAATCCGGCGGGAATCCGAGCCATCAGAACCGCCACCATGGTGAGGAGGCGCAGACCAGCAGCACGGGAGCTCCTGAGTCTCTTGTGGGGTGGGGACCGCGATTAACCGGGAAGGAGGTCACGGGTTGGCCGCTCAGGGGGTGAAGGCCCGGGCCGCGGCGCCTCCGTCTGGGTAGGAAAGACTCAGTCCGTCGTCCCTCGGTGGATCGGGGGAGAAGACTGGAAATAAGGGACCGAGGCCAGAGTCGCTTGGTGCGCGCGAGGTTAGCTCTGGGGCTCTCCAAGCCGCTGTGGCCTTAGTGCTTGGGGTCCCATAGGCGCTGAGTAAACTTTGCGGCATAAATGTGTGTGGGGGGCTTCTGATCCGGCACTAGCGCCGTACAAGGACTGAGTAAGACCCGGTGAGAGGCTCAGACTTGTGAGGAAGGGTGAGGGTCCGAGGAGTTGCGGAAAGAGGTGGAAGGGCTTGTGGCCGGAAACAGTCTTGAATCTGGTAGGTGGGGAGGAGGGAACGGCGGATGAGTGAGGGGAGGAAAAGTTCAACTCTTTTGTTCAGCATACATTTATGCTTGAGTATGCCTGACTTTTCAGGCCCTGGGGCTACACAATGAAGTGTTTCCTTTCTTCACCGCGTTCACTCTTGTTTGGAGACACGGGTAACATAATTCGGTGTGTTAATTCAGCATTATGTAAAAGTAACGGCGCGGGGCGGGATAAGCATGTTTTCTAGGCTCGGTGATCCTTGGCAGAGTCCTGAAAGACTCAGGCTTTCCCCCAGCGAAAATGGGAGAGAGTAGTATAGATCCGAAGGACTGCAAGAACAAAGAGTGAAGGGTAGCACTGTTGAAAGTTCTTAGAGGGGAAAGGGAAGAATGGGGGTGGGAGGAATTGGCGGGAATCTGATTATTAAAGGCTTTACATGCTATTTAATTTTGTTGTTGGTAAGGGATGCCATTGAAGGATTTTTAACAAGCAAAAGGACACGTACTTATTTGTGTTTAGAAAGATAACTGTTCTGTAGCCGTTATATATCGGGTGAACCGGAAGCAGCATGTTGTTTAGAGAGTTGGTTGGAAGAGTAGGCACTGGATTCCGGCTTACTAGCTTTCAGCACAGCTTAACTTCTTACAGCCTTGTGACCTCATCTTTAAAGTCTGATTTTAAGGATTACATGAGATAAGTAGTGCTTGTGGCAGTGCCTGTCAGTGAGCACCCAGTGCGAATTAGCTGTAGAAGACAGATGGAGCAGTAAATGTTAATGTAAAGGTTTAGACCGGAGTGGTTAGAAGCTATGATTACAGTTTGGTTAAAATGGTCATGTAAAAGAAACTGCACCACATAACTTGAGTCTCCAGGGTGACAGGAATCAAGATTCTGATCCATGCATTTGTAGGTTCAGAAAACCTGAGCTTGTCCAACCTCACAGATATGAGTAGCAAGAACAGTGCTTGGTACCTCAAAGGCTCTTGGATGAGTTAGGACTGGTCAGACTAATGGGAGGCTGATACAACAAATGCCGGGTTGTTTATTCATAGAAGTGTAACTGCCAAGGGCACTTGACAGTCCTCTTGTGAGGTCTATATACTCTATTTTAGCTGAACTACATTTGAAGCCAGGCTGTGAAGCAGAAAAGGTTGTTGGGTTAAGGAATATAGCAGCTTATATATTCTCATTATGTGTTCAAACTCATTAGCACTCTGACTACTAGGAAGTTTTATGTTTCTGAATGTAGTCTTGGAGACACACTAACAAATCACTGATTTGGGGGTTCCATTCTCCTCTTCTAAGCTGATCATCTCCTTTCTGATAATAGGCTCTTCATTGGTTGGGTTCTTAGTGCCAGTCCCATTCTAACTCTTTTACTCGGTCTTTTTTTTTTAAATTCAGTCTTTTTAATGGGATGGTGGTGTTCCACAGCACTGGAGTCACCTGTAATCTGCACAGTGGCAGATGGCCACTAATCTCTAATATGCATGGGTTTCAGTAATTTGGAGCTATCTTACCCTCTCACTTCTGAAACATATACAACATTCAGTTCAGTTCAGTCGCTCAGTCGTGTCCAACTCTTCGTGACCCCATGGACTGCAGCACACCAGGCCTCCCTGTCCATCACCAATTCCCTGAGTTCACTCAAACTCATGTCCATTGAGTTGGTGATGCCATGCAACCATCTCATCCTCTGTCGTCCCCTTCTCCCACCTTTAATCTTTCCCAGCATCAGGGTCTTTTCAAATGAGTCATTTCTTCGCATCAGGTGGCCAAAGTATTGGAGTTTCAGCTTCAGCATCAGTCCTTCCAATGAATAAAGGACTGATTTCCTTTAGGATGGACTGGTTGGATCTCCTTGCTGTCCAAGGGACTTTCAAGTCTTCTCTGACACCGCAGTACAAAAGCATCAATTCTTCGGCGCTCAGTTTTCTTTATAGTACAACTCTCACATCCACACATGACTATAGCATAGGCAAAGATGTACAACTTAGACAAAGGCAATCGTTATATGAAAAAGATGATTTTACGGGAAAGGAGAGTAACAGGTCAGGTTTGAAAACAGGTGAGAGAATTCCTAGGAAATGGCTGTGGTTGAAAGATAGAACTGAGAATACTGAGAAAGACAAACAGAAGAGAAGGCTGCAGCAGAACTTTTAAGGAAAGACAACGGTTTTGTGGGTCCGAAAGAGCTGAGTCTCATTCCTGCTGCTTCCTCCTTGCAGACCGTGGGCAAGAGCAGCAAGATGCTGCAACACATTGACTACAGGATGAGGTGTATCCTGCAAGATGGCCGTATCTTCATTGGCACCTTTAAAGCTTTTGACAAGCATATGAATTTGATCCTCTGTGACTGTGATGAGTTCAGGAAGATCAAGTAAGGAGTGGGCTGTGGGGGTAGGGGTTGAGTGGATGGGAAGTGGATTGGGTGGGTGGGCCAAATGATAGGTGGTGACTAGCTGGCTGGTTCCTCTCCGTTTGCTCTCCTGTTTTATAGGGCAGATTAAAATGGAGAGTTTCTTAAATCTCTTTCCTTAGTTTTGCTCTTTACTTCTAGCAGAGTACAAGTTGTAAGGAGGGCTGCCAGGCTTTTTATTTCTCTGACTTTGTGTGCCCCTGGGTACTGGGGTAAAGGGCTCTCATGTTCTCCCTACAGGTGTGTAAGGGGGGAGAGCTTGATTTTCTGGCCTCATTGCCTATTTGTAAAGCTGTAGCCTAAAGGGCTCTCACAGTGCAGCCTGGTCTGAAACTGCTTTAAGAAGCCTCTGACCCTCTTCAGGGTAAGTGCTCAACTCCCCTTGTGGGTTTGGGGCCAGTGATTTTTGTTGTCATTTATAGAAACAACTGGAGAATACAGTTCCCATAATTTGTTCGATAATTCCCTTGCCTTAGGAGTCACAGATCTTAAGCTTCTAGTAAAAGATGTGGCCTAGTGTTTCATTCTGTTTTACAGTCAAGGCATCCTGAGGCCCAAAGAAGTTATGTAATTCCCTTGGCCATCCAGCTCTCTCTTGCCTCTGGAGTGTCTATAGTGTGTTGCCAGTGGCTGTCAGTTCCCTTTGATTCTCTTTGGGACTTCTGTTTGCTTTGTGGCATGAGGTCAAGAAGTATAGGACAGAAAATGGTAGTGATGGCTGAGTGCCAGGTTCACATTAGAAAGTGGCCAACATTTTTAAATGAGACTAACTTTATTCTGGTAATGAAAATGTGCCCAGTAGAACATATTTTTTTTAAAGTACATAGAAGTATATGAGAAAAAACTTAAGATACCCAGAAAGGTTTTTTTTTTAATTGTGAAAGGGCAGTACATGCTTTCTTTTAAAAATAAGAACTATAGAAAAGTTTTTAAAAAGAGGAAAAAATGATCACCCACAGAAAATTTATATAAAATATCATTAAAATGAAACCTTTAATTAATTTTTAAAAATCAAGGTATTCTGTATTTCCTTTAATTTTAGGATATTGACTTTGACTTTCCTTTCCCTATCTTGTTGCAATTACTTTTTCCCAGTCTATCTCATTTATATTTTGCTAATCTTTTCTGCTTGTGGATATTTGGAGATTTGTTTTTGTTCTTTGGGGATAGAAGTGTAATTTCTATGTAGCTAATCTCTTAACGTTTTCCTTTATGGCTTCTATTTCTAATGTGAGGTGAGAGACAGAGTTATAGTTCTGTGGGGTTGAATTAATACTGGAAGGATACTGCATGTAAGTAGAGTGAATGGGATTCAGTTGAATTGAGGAATTGTTTCGACTGCCTTCTTGACGTTGTTAAGACCTTAAACTGAAGGAAGGAAAAGGGTAATGGCAACAAAGAGTTGACTGAGGAAAGGCTTTCACAGTGGCTTTGTGAGTGAGTCAGGGCTGAACTTCCTTGAATCTTGTCCTGTCTCTTGGTCTGTGCATTCTCTTGGCATGGGACACAACCATCTAATGGGGGGAGGTTACAAGTTTAGCCTGTCAGTAGATTTAGTGTAAAACAAGTCTTGGAGGGCCCCTAGGTAGGTGAACATGAACTTTACCCTTTTTCTAATGCTTATTTTTTTTGTTTGTTTCTTCTCCTAAACCTGTCTTTAGACCAAAGAACTCAAAACAAGCAGAGAGAGAAGAGAAGCGAGTCCTTGGTCTCGTGCTACTTCGAGGGGAGAACCTGGTCTCAATGACAGTAGAGGGACCACCTCCAAAAGATGTAAGTCAGAACTGAGAGCCAGTGCAAGGCCAGGAACCTTGTGCAAGGGAGGTGCCACCCTGAGCTGGGTCCTGGGTGGGGTTCTCTGTTTCATTGCAGTATTCACAGGTATCTTCTGGTTTCTGTTTCCCTTATACAGATAATAAACCAGAATCTTAAAGAGGTTACTTTGCAAGTCAGAAGTAAGGAACTGGGATTTGGGGGTTTGTAACTTTAAAGCCCTCTCTTCCTTAGTTGATGTACATAGTCAATAGAAGAGGCACTTAAGGCCTCCTGGGTCAATTCTTAATGTGATGACAGTCTAGTTGGACCATAAAAAATTGTAACTCCAAACATGTATATTTTTTGTATAGTTGTGGAATAATAGTTAATATTTAATTAAGCATCTGCTATTTGCCAAGCCCTTCAGTATTTAATCCATGTAACAATCTTTTGAGATAGATTATTCCCACTTTATAGATAATGCAAATTGAAATTTAGTAACTTGAACAAGGTGGCACAGCTGGAAAGTGGTGAAACTGTCATTTGATTCCGAGCAGTATTGGTTCATTAACATCAGCTTCCCTTTAGAAATAGAAGAGGCTTTAGAGAATCTAACCAAATTTGTTTTCCCTTTTTTGTTTTAAGATACTGTTTAAAGGAATAATCTTGTTACCTTGTTTTAATTTTTGTCCACATATATATATGTTGGGTTTTTTTTTTTACTTGTAATAGGTATGTATCAGTCTACTTTTTAACTTAACACTGTAAACATTTTTCCAGTTGTTATATTCAAAAATCCTGTTAATGGCTTAAAGATACTTTCAAGTGAGTGCAGAATAGTTTATCCTAGTTATTTTGTTCTGTTTAGACTCTTATATGCAAAGGATGTTACCATGTTTCTGATTCAAAGCCTATGTGCCTACATAGCTTTAGTATCTATTTCCAGTAGAATTTGCTACTCTAATGTAGCCAATTGTAAACCTTCAGGACCATAACCAGTTTTGTTAAAACCTCTTCATTGGCAGATGAGGAAGCAGTACTAGAATGGTGGGATTACTTGCCCACTATCAACCGCCAAGTGAGAATCAGAGCTGGGACTGGACCTCATATCTCTTTGTCAGGTCAAATACTCTGATCTAACATACACACCCTTTTGGGTGGAGGCTTGGCTGTTTGTTTATTTAATTTTCATAGGAATGCATATTGGTTGAGTTGTGTGTGTTTCTCTTGACTTAAAATTTAAGTTCTTTTAGCCTGCTAGGCATATAATCTTGGATGAAGGAGGAGTGGTGTTAACAGGAATGGATAGTGTTTATAAGAAGGTGTTTTGATGCCCTGTAAATCTGAGGGGTTCTCTTGGCAGTGATATTCCAAAGTGTACTTCTTATTCTCTAGGCCACAAGCATATTAACATGTATATTTATTTTTCAGACTGGCATTGCCCGAGTGCCACTTGCTGGAGCTGCTGGGGGCCCAGGGATTGGCAGAGCTGCTGGTAGAGGAATCCCAGCTGGGGTTCCTATGCCTCAGGCTCCTGCAGGACTTGCTGGGCCAGTCCGTGGGGTTGGTGGTCCATCCCAACAGGTGAGGATTTGGAGGAAGGGGCACCAGCTTCTGTAGTTAAAATAAAGGATAGAGTGAAGATCTGAGTCCAGAATGACCACCTAGGCTGTGATTGTGAAGCTATCAGTGTGCTTCATACACGGTTGGAGAGTCAAGCAAAAAGGAAAGCTTGCTATTATGCATTATGTCAATGCTGTAAGAGATGCATGAAAAGTTTTTGACCAACTATATTAAAGTATTTCCATGACAACATTTCACATCTTGACCCTTGAACAATATGGGGGTTAGGAATGCCAACTCTACAGGTGAAAATTTGTGTATAACTTTACAGTTGGCTCATTATGTCCATGGATTCAAGCCAAGATTGTGCATAGTACTGTAGTATGTATTTAGGGAGAAGAATGCATATAAGTGGACCCTGGCAGATTAAAACCACGTTCAAGGGTCAGCTGTACTATAGCTTTTACAACCTATTGTCAGTCCTGTTTGAGCATGCAAATGCCTTATCTAATTTGGATTGGGCATCCTTAACTTAGGCCTGGAAAACAGGAATTGAACTTAAAATCACGCTTGATCTCCTCTGGCATAATAGGTTTTGATAGGAAGTCTGATGCTTTGAGTTGTAGCTCAGTGGATTTGGTGTCTGCTGTTTCTTAACCAAGTTGGAGAGGAGAGAGGGACATTGCATTGCACTGTACTGTTCTGCCTAACTTCTTTCCTGTGTCTTCCTAGGTGATGACCCCACAAGGAAGAGGTACTGTTGCAGCAGCTGCAGCTGCTGCCACAGCCAGTATTGCAGGGGCCCCAACCCAGTACCCACCTGGTCGTGCAGGTCCTCCCCCACCTATGGGCCGAGGGGCACCCCCTCCAGGTGAGGAGCCCAGGAGGGGTCCACTGTTAATTGATAGAAGATTCCTTAGCTGGATTTATGATGAGACATAACCTTGACTGAAACTGATGATGAGTTTGTGTAATTAAGCAGGATTACTCTGAGATCCAGCTTGGTTGACTGACTTTGGAATTAGCCAGATAAGAGTTCTATCTCTCTGGCTCAAGTCCTAGTGCTAGGAAGAACTGGAAGGCTGGAATGGTCCCTCTGTCTTAGAATGTGGTGAACAGTTTTGTACATTTCCTGTTACCTTTTGTACTTTTCCTGCTATGATGGACACTTGAGCTGTATTCTTGGGACTTTTCTCTTGCAGGCATGATGGGCCCACCTCCTGGTATGAGGCCTCCCATGGGTCCTCCAATGGGGATCCCACCGGGACGAGGAACTCCTATGGGCATGCCGCCACCCGGGATGCGTCCTCCTCCCCCAGGGATGCGAGGTAAGTGCCTGTAGCAGTGGTGTTGATTCCCTAGAGCTATGTTGGGTTAGGAATTGGAGAGAAGGTTGGATTTTGACCATACCTTCTTGGCTTTTATGCCGTAAATTTAGGGAGGTGAACACTTAGAGGACAGCTTTGTTCAGAAAGGAAAGAGGGAACAAGCATTTCTTAAATGGACCTTACCTCCCTCTTAGAATAGTGAGAACCCTCCCTGTACACAGTACTTCCAGTGTCTAAGGCAATAGTCTCTGGTCACTGTAAAATAGTGCATTTTGTTGCATGACCAAGAAAGGTCTTAGGCCCTTTGGTTTGGGAGTGGCTAGTAATTAAGGAGGGACTCTGGGCTTTGCTGTACTATTTATTATGGATTATCTGTTTAACTCCAGTTTGAGAAATGCTGATGTAGATCAGTTCTCTTGTTTTATAGGTGAGAAACAGGCCCATAGAGAGCTCAGTGTCCAGGCCAGTGTTCTTTTCATGAAGCCATAGTGGCCTATAAGTTAACCCGTGGCCAAATTGGCTGATCACTGTATTTATAGTTTTCCATTACTGAGCTTTATAAGCATAGGAGCCCATGGCCCCAGAGAAGTCCCCCTCTGATCATTTGGTAACTGCTGGGTGTGGGAGGCTGGGGTAGGGTGGGGATTTGAGTTGCAGATCAGGCACTGACTAAACTTCTTACTCTTACTTCAGGCCTTCTTTGACCTTGGCCACAGAGTTATGGAAGTAGCTCCACAGAGGCTTGGGCCTGATTCTCCAGGGCCACGTTACCACACCTGTTTGTTTGTTAAGCCGTTGTTCGCGGAGTCTCACCGGATTGTCTGGTTTCCCTTACAGGGCCCCCTCCCCCGGGAATGCGCCCACCAAGGCCCTAGGCTCATCTTGGCCCTCCTCAGCTCCCTGCCTGTTTCCCGTAAGGCTGTACATAGTCCTTTTACTTCCTTGTGGCCTGTGACACTAGTTTATAATAAACTCTTTAAGAGAATATTATAAATGCACCTAGTATGTTTGTTTATTTTCAGAAAAACCATTGATGTATTGGGTGCTCGATAAGAATCAAGAAGGGTTGCCTTGGAAAAACTAGCCCTAATCCTTAGCTGTTTCCCTTGTAAAATACTGTATTCATTTGCAGGGATGCACAGCCTCATTCAAGAGAATTACAAAATTGAACTGTAAGCAGACATTTTCATCTTATACTGGCAAAAATAATTTTGTTAAAATTAACATTAATACTGTATTGGTGAGGATTGTGAATTGGTATGTCCTCTTTGGAAGGCACTAATCAAGATAACTTCTTAAGCAGCACTTTATTTTCTTTAGAAACTAAATTTACAATTCCATCTTAAAGTTGAAAGTTGGCAACAAGTCTTTACAATTTAGGTTCTTCCTCCATAGCCTCTCTAAAGGTCTTAATTCCTAAACTACACCATGAGCTCTGAAATGGTGTTCACCACACCATTCTGGAAGTTTTCACATCTTAATGTGAGATCTGACACCTCTTGTTAACAAGGGCACTGTTAAAAGCTGTCTTCCTCTTGGCTAATGTAGTCCACCAGCAATGTTAAAAATTAATTTACTATTTAAAAACAAAACTGCTCTCAAGCATTGCTTGAAACTGTTACGCTGGGAATCCTTTCGAGCGCATTCACTTCCTGAGAGAAAAGAGAGATCCTAACCAGTTGCTTCTACGGACAATAACCCTAGTTCAGTGTATGTGACATAATGTCCTTTGAAGCATAACTCAAAAGGTCAGGAATCCTTGGTCATCCTGATAAACTTAACAGCATTTACATACAAGATATTTCTAAAACTCATCCCAGACCAAGTATTGCAACCATAATCCCAAATAATTCCATTATTTAGCACATGAAGTTCCTACTGAGTTGCCAGAGCTAGCTAGAAGTGGAGTGATGGTTCATCATCTTTTACAAGTAAGAAAAAAGCAAGAAGGAAAGGAAACTTCTCCTTCCTAAATTTGTCAAATTGATGGCTGTCTTCATGTCTTTGATATGATTGGAAGTCCTCAGTTTCCTAATTTGAGGAGTCCCATTTTCAAAGTTACTGTCAAGATCAAGAAGCACTTTCAGGTTTTTCTTTGCCATGGCCCAAGAACTCCAGTCCTTCAATAGGAATCTCCTCCTTCATTGCTTTCTAAAACACTCTTCTGGTAGCACTTGAAGAGGCCAGTGCATGGGTCCCTGGAGCCATCCCCCTTGAGGAACTTACTGGCAAACCAGCGATTGAACCACTGGTTGTATTCAGCTTTTGAGTTGGTGCAAGCCTTCCTTACATTGTTCACAATGTCAGTGTCCATGGTGGTTGAGCAGTGCTTTATCATTTTTCTACAATAAACTATGAAGCAAATACTGAGACTTCCCTGATCCAGTGGCTAAGAATCTGCCTTCCAATGTAGGGGACAATTCCTGGTTGGAGAACTAAAATCCCATAGGCCTTGGAGCAATGAAGCCCATGAGCCTGCATGCTCTAGAGCCTACATGCCACAAGAGAAGCCTGTGCACTGCCAAGAAGACCCATCACAGCCAAAATAAAGTATGAAGCAAGTAATAAAAATGGAAATGAATCCTATTGGAAGAGGAACAATTTTGGTATAACTTTCTCCTGGGGTCATATGCATGTATATAATCTGATTTTTGAGTTGTGGGATATCAATTTCTCCCAAAATCTGTTGATAGGTCACAAAACAGTACTCTATTAGTACATCAAGCTTAAAAAGGCTACAGAAATAAAGTGACTTTAAAATTACTGCATGGGATGGAGGACTATCCTAAATATAAAAGAGAACTTAGTGGAAAAGGAGAGACTACTGTTGTAGTACGAAGGTGTTTGTCCAGGGAAATAAAAGTGGTTCAGTATAAAAACAATCAGACGTACCAAGTTAATAGGACAAGAAAAAAGCTGTATGATCATCTCAGTAGATGTAGAAGACATTGGATAAAATTCTAACACATGACATTAGGAATAGGGAAATTTATAAACATACAGGTTTTTTTTTTTCTCATTAAAAAAACAAAAACCCCACAGCTAACATAATGAAAGGTAGAAAACCTTACCCTTAAGATCAGAAATAAGTGTCCCCACTTCAACCACAGCTATTTAAAATTATACTGAAAGGTCTAGCCAGAGTAATTATTTAAGAAAAAGCCAAATTGGAAAGGAAGATTGTATAGATACAATTCTATATGTGGAAAATAACAAAGAATCCATAAGAAAGCTCCTAGATGTGATAATTCAGCAAAATTGCAAGTTATGAGATTGCACATAAATTGTAATTCTATATACTATCTATAATCTGAAAAAAGGTAAAGTTCATTTACAACAACATCCAGGAGAATAATATAGTTAGGAATCAGTTTAACCAAGGTTGTGGAAGATTTGTGTGCTGAAAATTAAGAACATCCTGAAAGAAAAAATGGAAATACCTGCTATATTCATGAATTGTAAGACAGTATTAAAATGGCTGTATTTCCCAAAGAAATATAGATGCAATCTGTAACAAAATTCCAAGAGATCTTTTTGCAGAAATGAAGAAGCTCATCCTCAAACTCTATGAAGCTGCAAGGGACACTGAATAGCAAGAACAATCTTGATAACTCCTTAATTTTAAGACTTAACTACAAAGATTGAGTAATCAAAACTATGGTACTGGCATAAGGATAGATACAGACCAATGGAATAGAATTGAGAACCCAGAAATAAGCCGTTGCATATTTGACCATGAACGTGTCAACACCTTTCACTGGGAAAAGGATAGTCTGTTTGACAAGTGCTGCTAAGACAATTGGAAAACCACATAGAAAAGAATGAAGTTGGTCACCTGCCTCACTTCATATATCATTCACTAACTCAAAATGGATCAACAGTCTGTAAGAACTAAAACTAAATTGCTAGAAGAAAACAAGTCTTGATGACCTTGGGTTGTGTTCTTATGTTTGACACTAATAGCTCAAGGGAAAAAAAATGGATTTCATCAAATTCAGAAATTGCATCAAAGGACATTATCAAGAATGTGAAAATGTAACTTACAGAATGGAAGAAAATTTTTGCAAAGCATATACTGATTTGTGTTTAAAATCCAGACTACTAATTGTATATAAAGAACTTTCAAAACTCAATTATAGATAAACAGCCCAATTAAAAAACAACAAAGAATACACATTTCTTCAAAGAAGATATACAAACGGACAACGTGAAAAACTTCATCATTGGTCATTAAAGAAATTCAAATGAAACCCACAATGAGATATCACTTCAACCTACTAGGATGACTTTAATGGGGGAAAAAAATTTGGCAAGGATCTGGAGAAATACTGTATTACTGGTAGGAATGTAAAATGTTGCAGCAACTATGTAAAATGATTTCGCGGTTCCTCAAAAAGAAAAACAGAATTACCATATGATGGAGAAGGAAATGGCAACCCACTCCAGTACTCTTGCCTGGAAATCCCATGGACAGAGAAGCTCGGTAGACTACGGTCCATGGGATTGCAAAGAGTTGGACACGACTGAGCGACTTCACTTCTACTCTTAAGTATGTATCCAAGAGAAATGAAAATATATGTCTACACAGAAACTTGTATGTGAATGTTTATAGTAGAATTCATAACAGGCAAAAGGTGGGAACAGCCCAACTGTCCATCAGTGGATTAATTGATAGGTAAATTGTGACTGTACATTCAATGGAATATTATTCAGCCATAAAAGGAATGAAATATTGATACTGCTACTACTTGGATGAACCTTGAGAATATTCTGCTAAGTAAAAGAAATTGATCTCAGAGAGACAGCAGTGAGCACCCCTGAAGAGGGATCTTACTTCCCTGCCCAGGAATTGAACATGGGTAGCCTGGGTGAAGGGGCTTCCCAGGTGTCTCTAGTGGTAAAGAATCCGTCTGCCAATGCAGGAGACATAAAGAGATGCGGGTTCAATCCCCTGGAGGAGGGCATGGCAACCCACTCCAGTATTCTTGCCTGGAGAATCCCATGGACAGAGGAGCCCGGTGGGCTATAGTCCATAGGGTTGCAAAGAATTGGACATGACTGAAGTGACTTAGCACACAGGCACACAGGAATCCTAGCTACTAGACCACCAGGAGCTAGAGGTTAGAAGCAAAGTTTCCCTCTTACCCTTTTGAAAGAATGTTTCAAGGAGGCAGAAACTGAAAACAGATGCAAAGTTTATTTGAGACAGCATGAGATTTGTGGGAGAGCACAACAGAGAAACTTTATTTAAGACAGGTGGACGAATCTAGAGCATGTTATACAGAGTGAAGTAAGTGAGAAAAATAACATTAACACGTATGGAATCTAGAAAAATGATTTTATTAGAAAACTGAAATTTACAATGTGTTTATATCACTGAGTACATGGCATTTAAAAACAATATCATTAAAGAAAGATAACAAAAATACAAAGTCTTAAAACCTACGGGATATAGAAAACATTATTCACTGAGGCCTTAAATGTAGTAGACTTTACATAAAAAGGAAAAGCAATGAATATACATGTATACAGCCAGTTTAAGAAGTTAGCAAGATAAACAGAATAATCATAAAGAATGATATTGATGAAGCTATTTGCAGGGAAGGAATGGAGATGCAGATGTAGAGAATGGACTTGTGGATGCGGTGGGGGAGGGAAAGGGGGACAAATAGAGAAAGTAGCATCAGCATTTATATATGTACTATAAGGTGTAAGATGGATAGCTAGTGAGAAGTTGCTGTGTAGTGCAGGGAGCCCATTCTGGTGCTCTGTGATGACCTGGAGGGATGGGATGGGGGAGAGAAGGGAAGGGTTGTGTGTATAATTATGGCTGATTTGCGCTGTATAGCAGAAACCAACACAGCATTGTAAAATTTTTTTAATTTATATATACTGTATGGCGTTAAAAGATACTGAAAAAAAAAAAAAAAAACCAACAACACTGAAGCAAGCCAGAGATCCACAGCTGGAGAGAAAGAGTATGGGCACCCTCTACTGAGGCAGGACACAGAGGTGATTTGTTGTTCAGTCGATCAGTCGTGTCCGACTCTAACCCCATGGACTGCAGTGTGCCAGCTTCATCTCCTGGAACTTGCTCAAACTCATGTCCATTGAGTCAGTGATGCCATTTAACCATCTTGTCCTTTGTTGTCCCCTTCTGCCTTCAATCTTTCCCAGCATCAGGGTCTTTTCTAATGAGTCAGCTCTTCACATCAGGTGGCCAAAGTATTGGAGCTTCAGCTTCAGCATCAGTCCTTCCAATGAATATTCAGGGTTGATTTCCTTTAGGATTGACTGGTTTGATCTTGCTATCCAAGGGACTCTCAAGAATCTTCTCCAGCATCACAGTTCAAAAGCATCAATTCTTTGGCACTCAGCCTTGATGGTTCAACTCTCTTTATGGTTCAAGTCATCCATACATGACTACTGGAAAAACCATAGCTTTGACTATACAGACCTTTGTTGGCAAAGTAACGTCTCTGCTCCTTAATAGACTGTCTAGGTTTGTCATAGCTTTTCTTCCAAGGAGCATCTTATATTTCATGGCTGCAGTCACCATCTGCAGTGATTTTGGAGCCCAAGAAAATAAAGTCTGTCACTGTTTCCATTGTTTCCCCATCTATTTGCCATGAAGTGATGGGATCAGATGCCATGATCTTCATTTGTTGAATGTTGAGTTTTAAGCTGGCTTTTTCACTCTCATCTTCATCAAGAGGCTGTTTAGTTCCTTTTCACTTTCTGCCATAAGGGGGTGTCATCTGCATATCTGAGGCTATTGATATTTCTCCCAGCACTCTTGATTCCAGCTTGTGATTCATCTAGCCTGGCATTTCTCATGATGTATTCTGCATAGACGTTAAATAAGCAGGGTGACAATGCAGCCTTGACGTACTCCTTTCCCTATTTGGAACTAGTCTATTGTTCCACGTCTGGTTCTAACTGTTGCTTCTTGACCTGCATACAGGTTTCTCAGGAGACAGGTAAGGTGGTCTGGTATTCCCATCTCTAAGAATTTTCCACATTTTGTTGTGATCCACACAAAGAGGTGATTGAAGTCACTCATATAGGACAGTCCTTCAGTGTCTTTGTTTACATTTGGCCAATCATCTTGTTTCTTTCTGTACTCCTAACTAGTCCTTGGACCCTCCCCCAGATACCTTTGCAACATTTTTCTAAGATGGATTCCACCACAGAGGCTTGTGGGTACATGTATACACTTATGGGAGGTGTTGCTCCCTCCCCCCGCTCCACTTTTTTAAGCTTTTTTTTTTTTTCCACTGTCTCTCCCTCCTTGAGATCCTGGGTGTTCATTGGAAGGACTGATGCTAAAGCTGAAACTGCAATACTTTGGCCACCTCATGCGATGAGTTGACTCACTGGAAAAGACTCTGATGCTGGGAAAGGTTGGGGGCAGGAGGAGAAGGGGACAACCGAGAATGAGATGGCTGGATGGCATCACCGACTCTGTGGACATGAGTTTGAGTGAACTCCAGGAGTTGGTGATGGACAAGGAGGTGGCGTGCTATGATTCATGGGGTCGCAGAGAGTCGGACAAGACTGAGTGACTGAACTGACTGAACTGAACTGACTCCCTCCTTGATCCTCCCTCTACTTGTCCTGGTGTTGTTTTTTTTTTTGGCTGTCCTGGGTCTTCATTGCTGCCAGACTTTTCTCTAGTTGCAGTGAGCAGGGGCTACTCTCTAGTTGCAGTGCACAGGCTTCTCATTGTGGTGGTTTCTCTTGTTGCAGAGCACAGGCTCTCGGGTGCCTGGGCTCAGAGGTCTGGTTCCTAGACTCTGGAGCACAGGCTCAGTAGTTTCAGTGCACAGGCTCAGTTGCTCTGTGGCATGTGGGATCATCCTGGATCTGGGATTGACTTGTGTCTCCTGCATTGGCAGGTGTATTCTTTACCACTGAGCCACCAGGATAGCCCTTCTTCCCTTTCTCACCCCCAAGGAGCCTTACTCTGCATGTGCAGACAGGGAAGTTTCCCTTGACCTCAAGAGTGGTCATCTTATCTCCACTTTAGCAGAGCTCAGCTTCTGCCACTAGCTTTTTCCTTGGATTGTCTGGGTGATAACAAAGCTCCAATTTTACTCCACTTAACAAGCACCATCTGTCTAGTGCATGGGCCTGTTTTATCTCTTACCTCAAAACTAGACCCAGCAGGGCATACATATATGGCTCCTTTTTGTTTTTAGTTCGCATGTTCTTTTTTTTTTAAATTGAGATATTTGTTGTTGTAGTTATTGTTCAGTCACTAAGTCATGTCCAATTCTTTGTGACACCATGAACTGTAGCACGCCAGGCTTCCCTTCCTTCACTATCTCCTGGAGTTTGCTCAAACTCATGTCCATTGAGTTGGTGATGTCATCCAACCATCTCATCCTCTCTCACCCGCTTCCCCCACTGCCCTCAATCCTTCCCAGCGTCAGGGTCTTTTCCAATGAGTTGGCTTTTCACATCAGGTGGCCAAAATATTGGAGTATCAGCTTCAGCATTAGTCCTTCCAATGAATATTCAGGGTTGACTTCCTTTAGGACTGACTGGTTTGATCTCCTTGCTGTCCAAGGGACTCTTAAGAGTCTTCTCTAGCACCACAGTTTGAAAGCATCAATTCTTTGGCACTCAGCCTTCTTTATGGTCCAATTCTCACATCCATACATGACTACTGGAGAAACCATAGCTTTGACTCTACCTTTGTTGGCAAAATGATGTCTGCTTTTTGATACACTGTCTAGGTTTGTCATAGCTTTTCTTCCAAATAGCAAGCATATTTCAATTTTATGACTGCAGTCACCATCCGAAGTGATTTTGGAGCCCAAGAAAATCTGCCACTGTTTCCATTTTTTCCCCATCTATTTGCTATGAAGTGATGGGACTGGATGCCATAATCTTTGTTTTTTGAATGGTGAATTTCAAAGCCAGCTTTTTCACTCTACTCTTTCACACTCATCAGGAGGCTTTTTAGTTCCTCTTCACTTTCTGCCATTAGGGTGGTGCCATCTGCATATCTGAGGTTGTTGATATTTCTCCCAGGAATCTTGGTTCCAGTTTGTGATTCGTCCAGCCTGTCATTTCACATGATATACTCTGCATAGAAGTTAAATATGCAGGGTGACAATACAGCCTTGATGCATTCCTTTCCCAATTTTGAACCAGTCCGTTGTCCCATATCTGGTTCTAACTTGCTTCTTGTCCTCCATACAGGTTTCTCAGGATACAGGTAAGGTGGTCTGGTATTCCCATCTCTTTAAGAATGTTCCAAAGTTTGTTGTAATTCACACAGTCAAAGGCTTTAGTATAGTCAATGAAGCAGAAGCAGATGTTTCTCTGGAATTGTCTTTTTCTGTGATCCAATGAATGTTGGCAATTTGGTCTCTGGTTCCTCTGCCTTTTGTAAATCCAGCTTGTACATCTGGAAGTTCTCCGTTCACATACTGTTGAAGACTAGCCTGAAGAATTTTGAACATTCCTTTGCTAGCACGTGAAATATGTGCAATTGTACAGTAGTTTGAACATTCTTTGGTATTGCCCTTCTTTGGGATTGGAATGAAAACCGACAGTCTTATGCACCTCTTAGTTTGTTACCCCTTCATTGCCCTCCCCTCTTTCCTCTCTGTGTTGGTAACCATGAATTTGCTCTCTGTGAGAGAGTATTTCTTTTTGTTATGTTCACTCGTTTATTGGATTTTTAGATTCCACGCACATAGCATGCTGCTGCTGCTGCTAAGTCACTTCAGTCGTGTCCGACTCTGTGTGACCCCATAGACGGAAGCCCACCAGGCTACCCCATCCCTGGGATTCTCCAGGCAAGAACACTGGAGTGGGTTGCTATTTCCTTCTCCAATGTGTAAAAGGGAAAAGTGAAAGTGAAGTCGCTCAGTTGTGTCCGACTCTTAGCGACCCCACGGACTGCAGCCTACAAGGCTTCTCCATCCACGGGATTTTCCAGGCAAGAGTACTGGAGTGGCTTGCCATTGCCTTCTCCTGCACATAGCATAGTGACCTCCAAATCCATTCGTTTTGTTGCAAAGATTCCTTCTTTTCTATGTCTGAATAGTATTCCTTTATATATACATGCATATGCTATATATGTATAATATATATACTACATCTTTAGGTGTATCTGTATGAAAGTGTTAGTTCCTCAGTTATTTCTAACTCTTTGTGGCCCCATGGACTGTAGCCTGCCAGGCTCCTCTGTCCATGGAATTCTCCAGGCAAGAATACTGGAGCGGGTTGCCATTCCCTTCTCCAGGGGATCTTCTCGACCCAGGGATCGAATCTAGGTCTCCTCTTTTGCAGGCAAATTCTTTACCATCTGAGCCACCAGAGGAGCCCCTATCTATATTTTTATGTGTATCTATATATACCAGTTCAGTTGCCTGTGGGAAAAGAAACCTAGTGGGAAACAGAAATGGATAGGAGAGTTTCCACTGTATACTATTTAGAACTTAAAATATTTAACAGTGTGAGTTCATTACCTAGTTTAAAAAATTAAGTCCTTTTTAAAAATTCAAAATTGTAAAATAATGAATGTACGTAAAAAAGTAAATCCACCAGGAGGCAGCATTGCTCTGTCAGGAGGAAGGAAGCAGCAGTTATGTGAACTCAGTCTTCTTCATGGATGCTGGGATTGTGGGTTGTTTATTATTTCTCCCTGATACTCTGTATTTTCTAATTTTCTACAAAGACCTATACAGAAATAAAACACACTTAAGGAAAGAAGGAAGTGTCAAGCCCTGCCCCTTTTTAGCTGTGTCTGTATGTATAAACTCCTGAAAGTAGGGTTACCAAGGGAGAGTGGCGCTACATTTAAAAAGTTGATAGACCTACCAGGTAGCCCTCCAGTGGTATTACCCCACACCACTCACAGACGGTGTATGCAGGTGCTGATAGTGTGTAGTTACAGTGTTACATCTGACTCAGTTTAAGTTAAAAATAGCTCCTTGTTTTAATTAGTATGTATTTAGCTAAAGGGACACTAGTTATATTTTCATATATTTTTTCGGTAAACTACTTCCTTCACTCTACCACGGGCTGGAAATTGGTCCGTGTTGTTTCCTACTTTGTGCACTGAACACATGCTGTTGAATGGATTAATGATGAGTAACTTTTCTAAGTTCACTTTCCTCATCTATTAAGTGGGAGTGTGTCTTCTTGTTGTCTCATGGGGGGCAACGTTGTGCCCTTCACCAGCTTTGATTTGGATATCTGAGACTGATCTATCTGTGCACTACAAGTGTTTGAAACAGTTTATTATAGACATAATGAGGCTTTCTGGGGAGGCAGGGCAGGGTCCCAAACAGGTCTGAAAATGTTTTGAGAGAGCAGGGTGGGGCAACTGTCCCATTTCACTGTGGTTGTTGGGGTAGGGGATGCTGTGGTGAGGTCCCATAACAGGGCCAGGGCATGTATGGCTTGGACATCCTGCAGGTGCCAAGGGAGGGTGCCCATAGTTTTCTTATGAGCTTTGAAGCTGTCAGCAGTCAAACAACAAAAAAGAAGTGGGCCTTGATATGACAGAACCTTATCTCTTGTTGTTTAGTCATTAAGTCATATCCAACATTGACTCCATGGACAGTAGCATGCCTTATATCACTGAAGATTAGATGAGGTAATATACACAATAAGCTTGCCATAGGGGAAATGGTCAATAAATATTTGCCATTATTATTGTTATTCTTGAGTCTTCCAATTCTAGCTTCGTAAGAAGTTTTTTTCCCTTGTTTTTTCATTTTGAATATAACCTTAGAATTTTTTTTCTACTGATCTGCTGTCACTGTAGATCTCATTATAGAGTGAGATCTATAGTGACAATATTGACAAATCTTCTTACATATCATATGGCTTCTTTGAACCATACTTACTTGAGTCTTTGTTTCATTCCAGTGAACCAGGTACAGTGCTTTGCATGGAATCTAAGAAAGAAAATGCCTGTTTCCAGAATCCTCATATTGAACCCAGCCCAATGCTGGGTGCTTCATATGTGTCATGTCAGGGAATGTATTTGACATGAATGAAAGAGAATATCCCTGTGGTATTGGCTGGGGAGGCTGGTTGGTAAATCTGAATATGTGTATATCTGCTCCTAGATAAACACCCAACAGAAATTCTGACATATGCTCACAAGAAGACATGTACAGGAAAGCACATAGTGACTCTATTCATAACAGCCAAAACTGGGAAGTACCCAAAGATTCATCGACAGTACATAAATAAACTTGTAGTATATTCACACATTGGAATGTTGCACATCAAGGAGTATGAAAGATACACAGTAAACAATGAAATATAGATGGATCTTCTATAAAAATGTCAAGTGACAGAAACCAAAGACCAATCACAAAATGCATATTGTGTAATTCCACTCATATGAAGGACAAACACTAATCCTTGATTCTGCAATCTGGGATAATGTTCACCCTTAAAGGGGCTCAAAGGGAGATTTTAGGGTGCTTGGTAGTGTTCTGTTTCTTTGATCTGAGTGCTGGTTACCTAGGGGGTTCAGTTTGTGAAAATTCAGGAAGTTTCACATACAAATGCATTTCTGTGTCTATGTTAAGCCCCTAAAAAAAAAAAATCCTCAAAGGGGAAAATCTGAAAGGAACAAAATATTAATAGAATTCTTTGTACTTGATGAGCTAACATCCTTGAACATGGAGAAGGATAATAAATAATAAATACCCACGTAAATAATCGCTTTGGAGAAAAGGATGAGGTCTGAGTTGCAGAGTGCTGTGAGTATGGTGCTATTTGATGAAGTTGGTTAGAAAAGGCCCTCCTGATAAAGAGCAATTTGAGCAGAAACCTGTTGGATGTAAGGGAGCAAGTCACACACAAAAGATTGGGGATTGAGAAGGATTCCAGATGGAGGGCACAACAATGCAAAGGCACTAAGGTGGGAGTGAGTTTTTCAGAGACTATCGAGAAGGTCACAGGCCACTTATCAATTGATTTCAGTTGTTAAGTTTTGTCAGTGGAGGATACTTGAAGAGACATTGCAGGAAGAGAGGGCTTTCTGTCCTGGTTCTGCTGTGCTCTAGAGGATTTCTGCAGGGAAAGTGACATTTTAAAAAAATTTTAAATTGGAGGATAATTGCTTTACAATGCTGTGTTTGTTTCTGCCATACAACAGCATGAAACAGCCATAAGTATACATATGTACCCTCCTCTTAAACCTCCCTGCAACCCCACCCCATCCCACCCCTTTAGGTTGTCCCGGAGTATGAGGTTGAGCTCCTTGTGTTATATAGCAACTTCCTATTAACCATCTATTTTACCTATGGTAATGTATATGTTTCAATGCTACTGTCTCAATTTGTCCCAGCCTCTCCTTCCCCTGCTGTGTCCACAAGTCTGTTCTCTATTTCTGTGTCTCTATTCCTGCCCTGCAAATAGGTTCATCAGTACCTTTTTCTAGATTCCATATATATGCATTATATACAGTATTTGTTTTTCTCTTTCTGACTTACTTCACTCTGTATAACAGGCTCTAGGTTCATCCGCCTTAATAGAATTGACTCAAATTCATTCCTTTTTGTGCACTGTTTTTGTGTACCATATCTTCATCCATTCTTCTGTTGGTGGACATTTAGGTTGCTTCTCTCTGACAAAAATTGTAGTGATATCGTTTTCAATCCATCTCCCTGAGTAATGATAATAAAAACAAAAATAAACAAATAGGACCTGCTTAAACTCAAAGGCTTTTGCACAGCAAAGTCAACCATAAACAGTATGAAAAGATAATGCACAGAATGAGAGAAAATATTTGCAAATGATGCAACTGACAAGGGATTAGTCTCCAAAATTTACAAACAACTCATGTGATTTAATATCATAAGAAAAAAACCCAACAAATAATGGGCAGAAGACCTAAACAGACATTTCTCCAAAGAAGACATACAGATGGCCAACAGGCACATGAAAATGATGCAAATCAAAACTACAGTGAGATATCACCTCATGGTCAGAATGGATATCATCAAAAATTAATAAATGCTGGAGAAGATGTGGAGAGAAGGGAGCCCACCTACACTGTTGGTGGGAATGTAAATTGGTACAGCCACTGTGGAGAACAGTATGGAGGTTCCTTAAAAAGCTAAAAAAAGAGTTATCATATGATCCTGCAATCCCACTCTTGGGCATATATCCAGAGAACTGTGGTCTGAAAGGATATGTGCACCCCAGTGTTCACTGCAACACTGTTTACAATAGCCACTTACAATGTAATTATTGATAGGTATGTTCTCATATCAATAATCTCAGATATGCAGATGACACCACCCTTATGGCAGAAAGTGAGGAACTAAAGAGCCTCTTGATGAAAGTGAAAGAGGTGAAAAAACTGGTTTAAAACTCAACATTCAAAAAAGTAAGGTCACAGCACCTGTCCCAACACTTCACGGCAAATAGATGGGGAAACAATGGAAGCAACGACAGACTTTATTTTCTTGGGCTCCAAAATCACTGTAGATGGAGACTGTGGCCATGAAATTAAAAGATTCTTGCTCTTTGGAAGAAAAGTTATGACCAACCTAAACAATGTATTAAAAAACAGAGGCATTACTTTGCCAACAAAGGTCTGTATAGTCAAAGCTATGGTTTTTCCAGTAGTCATATATGAATGTGAGAGTTGAACCATAAAGAAGGCTGAGCGCCAAAGAATTGATGCTTTTGAACTGTGATGTTGGAGAAGACTCCTGAGAGTCTCTTGGATACCATGGAGATCAAACCTGTCAATCCTAAAGGAAATCAACCCTGAATATTCATTGGAAGGACTGATGCTGAAGCTGAAGCTTCAATGCTTTGGCCACCTGATGCAAAGAGCTGACTTGTTAGAGAAGACCGTGATGGTGGGAAAGATTGAAGGCAGGAGGAGAAGGGAATGACAGAGGACGAGATGGTTGGATGGCATCACTGACTCAATGGACATGAGTTTGAGCAAGCTCCGGGAGATGGTGGAGGACAGGGAAACCTGGCATGCTACAGTCCATGTGGTCACAAAGAGTTGGACACGACTGAGTGACTGAACAACAAATGTTCTTATTGTTATGTTGTTTAGTATTTTTTGGTTGTTTCAGTATTGAAAGGTTTTTGTTCCTTTCTTCTTCTTTTGCTCTCTTCATTTGTGATTTGATGATTATCTTCAGTGTTATTTTGGAATCTTTTCTTTTTTTGGTGTGTATCCATTATAGGTTTTTGGTTCATATACAACTATATATATGTAACTATATATACAAACACATACATATATGTGATTATTTTAAGTTGATGTTCTTTTCAGTTTGAATGCATTCTTAAAATTTTGCATTGTTACTCTCCCCATAGTTAGTGTTTTTGGCATCATATTTTACATCATTTTTTGTGTGTATCCCTTAACTACCTATTGTGGATATAGATGGTTTCACTGATTTTGTCTTGTAACTTTCCTACTAAATTTATAATTGGTTGATCTACTACCTTTACTGTATGTTTGCCTTTATGAATGAGATTTTCCTTTTGTAATTTTCACTTTTTCTGATTGTGGTATTTTCTTTTCTACTTAGAGAAGTCCCTTTAATATTTCTTGTGAAGCTGGTGTAGTGTTGCTGAACTCTTAGCTTTGCTTGTCTGTAAAACTATATGATAGCCTTTCTGGATAGAGTATTCATGCTTATAGGTTTCTTCCTTTCATCATTTAGAGGGATGGACCATATAGGGAGGACTTCAAAATGGCACCAGCCAACAGTACTGTTCTTGTAGTAGAACAAACTCTCAAAAATGGTCATCATGAACATCCTTTTCCCCAACGGGAGTCCCAGTTGCCTCCTGCCTCTCCAGGAGGCTTTCTAAGATCAGCAAATTGGTCTGACCCAGGATCCTCATATTACTCTTTCTGATTTGTGCCTCAAAGTGTGGGATTTTTGTGCAAGATTTTGAATGAAGTCTCTGGTTCCTACAGCCCTTGCTTTCCCATACTCAAGCCCCATTGGTTTTCAAATCCAGGCTTCTGGGAGCTTGTCTTTCTGCTTCAGGACCTCCAGACTAGGGAGCTTGATGTGGGCCTCACACCCCTTGCTCCTTGGGGGAAACCTCTCCAATTGTGGTTATCCTTCTGTTTGAGGTTAACTACCCAAGCAGGTGGGTCTTGACTATACTGCATCTCCACCCCCTCTTTCCCTTCTAATTGTAGTTTCTTCTTTGTGTCTTCAGTTATAGAAAGTCTTTTCTGCTATTTTTCAGGTCATTCTCGTAAAGAATAAACAGTTGTAATTGTGGTGTGCTCATAGGATGGGGTAATCTCAGGGTCTTCCTACTCCATGATCTTGGCCACATTTTGAATAATTCCAAAGTTTTTAACCTGAAAAGCTGGAAAGAAGAAGGTTCCACTAAGAGTGGGAAAGGACAGGAGTCAGAGGTTCAGTTTGGATATGTTATGTTAGACACAACAAATTGAGAGACATTTATTTAAGAACATCTACCAAGCCTCGATATGAACAATGGGAATTCATGGCGTATTAGCTGTTCTCCCACTGCCCACCACCCCCACCTCTGTAGTCCTATGAGGACATAGTAAGCCATGAGGACTAATGTAAGGGACAGACTTTATGGGAGGAGAATACAGAGCCACTTGCCAGGGTGGTTGTAAAAATCAACAGTGACATCAGTGGCAAATAATTAGAGAAGGCCAAGAGCACAGCTAACCTGAGGTCTCTCTAATGGTTAGGGCAAGCAACAGACAGATAAACCATCCAGAAATTTAACAAGGGAGATCTAGGTAGGAGTCAACCAGAGTGGATCTTTCTAAGATCTCTGCTTAATTCCTGGTGGTCTGAAAGGCTGCGCTCATGCTCAAGGCTGTGAGCTCCTAAGGAGAGACCAGAGAGGACACCAGTCAGCTACTCCTTCCTTGTTGAAGGTGAGGTACTGTAAACACAGCATAAAATGTGGACCCCACTTGAAAGTTGCTTGAACTTTAAATGCGTTCTCTGAACCACTCACAAATCAGTCAGCAAAGAATGGGTGTCTTACGGCTCAAGGCACTTTCAGCACAAACTCTGACTAATCATATTTTGGCCAAGAGTGACCTCTAGGAAGTCAGGCTTAAAAGTAAAAGCAAGAATTAAAAAGAACCCTAAGTAGAGACACCATCTAGCACACAATGTGAGGGAAATAGATTTCATGGAATTAATCCAGGCAAACAAATCCAGGACACAAAAAAAACACTATTAACAATCACCCCTCCTGGTGAGACTAGAATTCAGAGTTGCAGTGATACATAAAAGGTCCAATCTTCAACAGAAAGTATAAGACATGCAACACACATATACACACATACCCACACCCAGGAAAGTGTGACTCCCACAGAGAAGAAAGCAGTCAATAACACAATCTCTGGGGGCCCAGATGTTAGACTTAGCAGAACAAGACTTCAAAGCAGCTATTATCATTACGTTGACCTAACAAATCGGTAGAACACCCAGCAACAACAGAACACACATTATTCTCAAGCACACATGGAACGTTCTCAGTTCAGTTCAGTTCAGTTCAGTCGCTCAGTCGTGTCCGACTCTCCGCGACCCCATGAATCACAGCACGTTCTCAAGGACAGACTAAATGCCAGACAACAAAAGAAGCCTCAATCAATTATTTTTCAGATTAAACTTTTTATTTTGAGATAAGTATAGATTCACATGCATCTGTAAGAAGCAATATGGAGAGATCCCACATATTCTTTACCTAGTTTCCCCTGGTGGTAGCATCTGGCAAAACATCCTGTATGGTATCACAACCAAGATATTAACGATGCAGTCAAGAGAGAGAGTATCCCATCACAAGGATCCTTGTTATGGCCTTTTATACCCACACTCTTTCTCCTTCAACTACCTCCTTAACCTCTGGCAACCACTAATCTGTTCTCTATTTCTATGACTTTGTCACTTCAAGAACGTTACATACTGTTGGCTCTCTGCATCTATAGGTTCCACTTTCATGGATTCAACCAACCATGGACTGACATTCTGCAACTGGTTGAATTCTTGGATGCAAAATCACTGGATGAAGACAATTGACAGTACTGTGTCATTTTGTATAAGGGACTTGAGTATCCTTGGATTCTGGTGTCTGAGAGGGTCCTGGGACCAGTCCCCATAGATACTGAGGGATGATTGTACATGGGATCAGATTGTACATGGGATGATCTAAAAGTCAATTTGAGAATTGACTTTTTTCACTCAGCATGGTTCTAGGAGATTCTTCCAGGTGTTGCATGTATCAAGTCTGTTTCTTTTTTATTGCTAAGTAGTATTCCACAATATGGATGTACTACAGTTTAACTACTCACCAGCTGAAAGACATCTAGGTTGCTTTCCATTTGGGTCTACTACAAATCAAGCTGCTATAAACATTTATGTACAGGTTTTTATGTGATCACATTTTTCATTTCTTGGAATAAGTGCCAAGAGTACAATTGTTGTGTTATGTTAGTTGCATGTTTTTTAAAAAAGGTTTTTTGGTTTGTTTTTTTATTGCCAAAGTATTTTACAAAGTAGCTATAACATTTCATTTACCCCAGCAATGTAAAGAGTTATCATGTTCCTCAGTGTCCTTGCCAGCATTTGGCATTGTCACTATTTTTAAAGTCATTTTGTTGGTATGTAGTGCTATCTCATTGTGGTTTTAATTTGTAATTTCCTAATGTCTAATAACATTAACATCTTTTCATGTGCTTGTTTGCCATCTCTATCCTACTCAAGGAAAAGTTATATATTTTTATTATATTATTTTATTAAAATATAATATATTTTATTATATATAACTCAGGAAAAGTTATATATTTTCAGGTTTTCTTAGAGAGCTTTTTTGCTGTTCTTTACATATTCTAAATGCTAGTTCTCTGTCAGATATGTGGTTTGCAAACATTTTCTCCCACTGTGTAGCTTGTCTTTTCATTCTCTTAACAGAATCTTTTTGCAGAGCAAATGTTTGATTTTTGATGAAGTCTAATTTATCAATTTTTCTTCTTGGAATTTTGATAGAAATTGCATTAAACCTGTATATCAGTTTGAGTAGAACTGATTTTTAATTATGTTGAGGCTTTCAACTTATGAACATGTCTCTCCATTTATTTGGATCTTTGATTTCTTTCACCAACATTTTATAGTTTTCAGCATATAAATACATATATTTTGTTAACTTTACATCTAATTTTTTTTAGTGATTATAAATATATTTTAAATTTTAGTTTGGATTAGTCATTGATGGTACATAGAAATGCATTTGATTAAGGAATTGGCTCACACAACTATGGAGGCTGACAAATCCTATATATATATATATCCTAATGATTCTGTTTCTGTAGAGAACCCTGACTAACGTGAGCATCACCACTACCACAGTCACCCCTCTGCCTTTTAAATTGGAGGGAAGGGACTGACTACAGAGGGGCATGTAACAATTTGGGGGAGATAAAAAAAGAGTCTGATAACCCACTCTGCCAGACCAATAGATAGAATGCCAGGGATCTCTCTGAGGGACAGCCTTTTAGGCCTACTGAAAAGATGACACAAACAAGCTATTGAAGTGGTCAGGTTCAAGGTACTAGCCTCTGAGTCCCTTCTTGTTGGTTGCTATACAGGAATTGAAGATCAGGGCCACTGACCAATGTTAGAAGGAAGGTATTGAGCTGCAAGACACTTTGGGCGCATTGGCTTTCACTTTGTCCCTTGGACACATCATGCTTATTTCTACCTCTACCTCACTGCCTGTGTGAGTCAAGGTTCTTGGTTGCAACCAATAAAAACAAAACAAAAACTGACTCTCGTTGACTTAGGCAAGAGGCGATGGAGTCGAAATTATGTATAGATTAGAGAGGATGCTAACAGGCCAGACATATGGAAATATGGGATTCCATGAGTATCTACAGAATTAAAAAGCAGGCAGCAGGTAACAGTATGGCAGACTATATATTTCCAAAAATATCTACAGCAGTATTTCCAATCCTGTAAGCTCTTCCAGAATCTTTCCACTTCTTATCATGAATTGGGTCTACTTCTCCTCCCCCTGAACTAAGAGTAACTTTGTAACTTATTTGATGAATAGATTGTGGCAGAGTGACACTGTTGACCCCCAATCCTAGGTCATAAGGGCAATATGGCTTCCATCTGACTCTTTCATGAGATACTCCCCCTTGAAACCCAGCCACCATGTTGTGAAGAAGCCTAGGCTATGTGGAGCGGTAGTAGGTACATGTTTTGGCCCACATCCCCAGCTTAGGGTCAGCCAACAGCCAGCACTGACCACCAGAAGTGTGAGTAAACAAGCCTTCAAATGGTCCTAGACCTAGTTTTTGAGCAGCCCCAGCTTCACTAGGTTGAGCAGAGGTGGCTATCTCTACCAAGCCCTGCCCAAATTGCAGGTTCATGAGAAAAATAATTATGGTCATTATTTTAAGCCTTTATGGGTTGGTTTGTTACACAGTGACTGGTAATAGGAACATTCACAACCATGTCATAGCAGAAATCACATGGTTATGACACTGCCCAGGGCTCTACGACCATTAAATAAATTAGTATGTGTAAAGTACTTGAAACAGTTTCTGGCATGTAAGGAACTCTCTAGGAAACACACTCATTTATATTTTGATAATTATTTTTATTATCAAAATTTCAGCTTAAACGTCACTTCCTTAGAGAATCTTTCTCTGATGCCATTATCTCCCCACCATCTGGGGACAGATGGCCTTCAGTTTTATTTATTTGTTTTTTGTCATATGTCACAAATTTACTTATTTACTTAAAAATTTTCTACTTATTTACCTGTGTCTCTCACTTTATACTTTTAAAAATGTGATTGAATACCTCTGCATACCAGCTGGGAGGTAATCCCCTTAGTGCAGGGAACTTGGGATCTCACTACTCTGTCCTTGGGTTGAGCAGACTGCAGGGTGGTGGACAGGCAGATGTGCTATCCAGATCATCCATTAGTGGAGGACTTCTTTCCCCAAATGCTAGAAGTGCTGTCTGCAGACAACCCTCGGCTGTGGGCCACTTTCAGAGATGGCCTTAGCTGTAGAGCTGCCCAAAGTCATGCTCAATTGGTGGCAGATGGTGGCAGATAAAAAGGCCCAGCTATCTCAGCTAAAGCTGGGATAACTCTGACAGGTCATTCTAGCTCTAGAGCTGCCCATGGATGCACCCAAGCTGTCACTAGGCCTGCATCATGGGTTGATTTCTCCTCTGGCCCCTTCTCCTCCTTCCAACCCACCTCCATGAGGTTGATCCCTAGGTCACCCCTCAGTCAACACCCTGCACCCTGACTTCTATCTCAAAGTCAGCTTCCTGGGAAGCTCAGTCTAGGACAGCTGAGCTTAAGGGAGATGGGCAGTTGGTGTTTGCAGGGAGATTGAGGTATCTGGGGCCCCCATAGGATGAGACCATCCTGGATGACACATGGAGCCTCCCTGCTGACAGGAGTGTCCTTTGTAGTAAGAGTGGGAGATGATCCTCTGCCCGAGTGGCAGGTGTTCAGCAGAGCTCCTTCTGTTCTTGGCAAACATGTAAGAGAAGTGAATGCACAGGGTGGAGGAGAGAGCCTTGGTCAGCTGCCAGGCTTTTATATTTATTCCTGGAGAAGTGGGCTGCGAGTGCACACTCTCACAGAACAACAGAGCTGGAAGGATACAGGCCTTCACCATGCTTCTCAAATATTTCTTCCCAAGTACCTCAAAGGGAAAGGAAGGTGAACTCAGACCCCCGGTGCAAGAAGACAGGTCATGTTTGCTAAATGACATCAAATATACTGAAGGGGTGTGTGGGTCCCCATTTGAGAAGCTTGGATCTGGATGAGAAATCCAAAGCCCAAGGCCTAGAACTCAATCTGGCTGGGGTCTGACAGAGGTCAGGACTTGGAATGAGGCTGGATCAGGGCTTAATGTGGGATCAGAGTTCTGTTTGGGACCAGGATTCAGCCTGGGTTCAGGAGTTAATCACAGGTCAGGATTAGAGCTGTCTGGGGACTAGGATTGTCTGGGGCTAGGTCAGGGTTTGATCTAGGGTTAATCAAGTCATGGTTTACCTGTGGTAGGAACCAGTACTCAATGTGAGGTGAAGATCTAAGACTCATTCTAGCATCAGGGTCTAACCCAGTCTAACGAATCATGACTAGTGATGGTTCCAACTAAGGTCATGAGCACAAGCTAGAACCTCATCTGAGTTCCTTGTGATGCCTGCTCAGGGCTTGGCCTCAGTCCAGGTATGGGCTTGATCTTAGGCTGAGTGTAGCCTGGCATCAGGACTCAGTTCTGGAGCAAGCAGGTAAGCCAGCCTGTTGTTCTGCAGCAGAGTCAGCAAATCACAACCTGTGGGCCAAACTTAGCATGCCACCTGTTTTTATAAGTACAATTTTATTGCCGCACATCCACACTTATTTGTCTACCTCTTGCTTATGGCTGCTTGCCCGCTGTGACAGCAGAGTGAAGTAGCTGGAACAGAGATCATATGGCCTGCAAAGTCCCAGATATTCACTATCTGATCTTTCACAGTGAAAGCTTGCCAACCCCTGATCTAAAGACTTGGAGGCCTCTCTGGCATGAGAAAGCTAGATCATGCCCTAACTCAGTGTTGAGAGTCTCCCTAAGGGTTATGGGGATGTTTAAGAGACCACTCAAAGGACTATGGAGGCCTGACCCATGGTCCCCACAGCCAGCTGACTAAGGTTTTGCAGTCTTGAAATCCCTGTTTGGCCTTTCTCCATGAAGGGCGCTATCAGGGTGTTGCCCTACCACCTGACAGGTAACCCCTACCTGTACATTTTTCTTTGCAGCTTCCAAAGTAGCATTTCCATCCAGACTCTCCCTTGGGCCATCTTCTCTCAGTGTCCCCACCTATCCAACCTCTGACCATGGTGGTCTCATTGGCTGCTGGGGTGTCTTTTGCTTTCAGTTGGAGCTGGAAGGACCTGGTCAGTTTTGTTCCAGTGAAGCACTACCTTGGCCCAGCTGAGATAGAAAAGGGGTTGAATAGAGGCATGACTACCTGGCAGGTACCCCCATCACCTTCAGCTGCTTTCCCTTCTTCAAACACATACTCTGACAGGCCATGCTAGCTCCAGAGTTGCCTGTGGGTACAACAAGGCTGTCACTGGGCCTGTATCATGGGTTGATATCTCTTTCCTCCTTCTTCCTCCCCTTCCCTTCCAAGAGGGTTGATCCCAAGGTCACCCTTCAGTCAATACCCAGCATCCTAAGCCCCATCTCAGAGTCAGTTTCCTGGGAAGCTCAATGTGTGACAATTGAACTTAAGACAGACAGTTGGTGTTTGCAAGCAGAATGAAGTTATCTAGGACCCATAGCTCCCAAGGCCCCTTCCTGTTGCTCAGTCTTAAGGAAACAGCTGCCTCTTCTGAGCCTCCACCTACCTTTCTTATATGGGTTGTTATTTAGTTGCTAAGCTGTGTCTGACTCTTGCAACCCCATGGACTGTAGCCCGCCAGGCTACTCTGTCCATGGGATTTCCTAGGCAAGAATACTGGAGAGGGCTGCCATTTCCTCCTCCAGGGGATCTTCTTGACTTAGGGATAGAATTCATGTCTCTTGTGTGGTAGGTGGATTCTTTACACTGAGCTCCTATATGGATCAGCATTCAAAACCTCTGAATGGTTTGGAGAGGAGTCCTGGAACTGAGGACCTGATTCATAAAATGTACCCACTCATCTGGATTCTCCAACTTATCCCCGTGCTGTGTGGAATCATCAGAGAGATGTCTTCATAAGGCTTTGGTCACTAAGATCACCCATCAGACACTGTTTATGTGTTTATCTGACCACCTTTCTGCAAAGACCCATTACATGAATCGTTCTCACCCAAATCATGTCCAGGAGGTGTCTCACTGCAGATGTGCCTGTTTTGTTTTTGCTCAGATTACTTAAATTATATGGTTAGTTACAATTCCTTGACCATCTAGAGCATTTTGCAGCCGATTTCCATGTCTGGTACAGTCATCTTCAGGGCCTGGTGGTGTCCTCTCTAGTCCTCATCCTAGTAGCTCCTCTTTGGCTTTGGCACTAAGAGAGTATGCAATTGTGTGCAGGGTAAGCTGCTGGGGAGTTTTTCAAAGTCAACACTATAGTTCCAAAGAAGTAAATAAACACTTGGTATACTGAGCTACAATACTTTGGCCACCTCATGTGATGAGTTGACTCACTGGAAAAGACTCTGATGCTGGGAAAGGTTGAGGGTGGGAGGAGAAGGGGACGACCGAGAGTGAGATGGCTGGATGGCATCACCGACTCTGTGGACATGAGTTTGAGTGAACTCCGGGATTTGGTGATGGACAGGGAGGCCTGGCGTGCTGTGATTCATGGGGTCGCGGAGAGTCGGACACGACTGAGCGACTGAACTGAACTGATACTGAGCTGGTCATATGTGACCATAGCTAGGTTAGATTTGGGGCTCTATCCCCCAACACTCGATGATCCCTCCTCTATCTTCAGCTTCTTTCAGGCAGCAGTAACCCTCCCCCAGGCCCCCAGCTGCTGGACCCGTGTCTTCACTGAGGGAAATTCTCACATCACTTTAAGCCCAATGCTTTTCAGGAGCATGACTTTGGGGTATAACTTTGCTGGTGTAAATGGCGTGTACACGGGCTCCAGATCTGCCTCGAGCTCATCCCATGGTCATAAGCAAGGTTCTCTCCTCTGTGTAGGATGGAAGTGTTGGGGAATGGTTAGGTGTCAGTGCCAACGCTTTTGGGTTCTCTGTCAGAGCTAGGAGAAGTTTCTGGATCTGGCTGTGGTCAGAGCATTGAAGAGTTGAGAGACAAGCGAGGAGAGCACAGGGGTCAGCCAGGGTGATGGTGAACTGGCAGGAGGTGGCACAGCTGGGTGGGCCGAGGTTACTGTGACACTGAATTCATCAGTCTCCCAGCAATGAGGGTGAAGAGATGGAGGTGGGAGACCCAAAGTTTAAGGGTTACTGAGTCTAACACCTCATTTTACAGATGAGGAAACTGGGACTTAGGAAGGGAGGGACTTTGCCCAAGTTCACAGAAGAGGGCAGAAGCTGAAGCGGGACTGGAATCCAGGCTTCCTGACTCCCATATGGGAAGGGCAAAGAAGTGGACAGGAGAGGAATAGGGGCCTTCTCCTCACTTCTCAGCCCTTCATGCCTGTCACTTAGCTGTGGCCACGTGGATGATCACAAAGCCCTTGATGTCCGGGAAGTGGGGGCTGACGAAGTCTACCTGCAGCTGCCGTGGGCCGCTCTTGAAGGGGGTGATCTTGAATTGGACTGAGGCCTTCTCTTGGGGCTCCAGGCTAGGCACACTGGGGAAGGAAGATAGGAGAAAGACAGACACTATTCATGTCTCCTTCCTGAGCCTGGTCTGCCAGTCCATGGCACTCCAGAGCCCTCAGGATCAAGGTCATACCTTGTGGCTTGACATTCAAGCCTTTCAATATGCTTTCAGCTTAGTCGTCCCTTCCACTGCTGCTGCTGCTGCTAAGTCACTTCAGTCGTGTCCGACTCTGTGTGACCCCATAGATGGAAGCCCACCAGGCTCTTCCGTCCCTGGGATTCTCCAGGCAAGAACACTGGAGCGGGTTGCCATTTCCTTCTTACTTATTTCAACCAGTCAGGCTAGTCTCCTCCCTGTGCCCTGAACATACCTTACACTTACCCCCCCTCTAGGCTTTTGGATGGATTGTTCCTCCTACCTAGGGTGCCCTCCCCATTCCAATTACATCCAATGCCCAGATTAACTTTTTCTTCCAGGAGACCTTCTCTAACAATACCAGCCATGGAGACCTTTGACTGGGAAGGTCTCCACCCTTCTTGATATCTGAAAAGCTCCCCAAGTCATCATTAAAGGCCCAGTTTATCAGTTCCACTTGGGATTTCCCCTGGTCCCACCCCACTGTCACTCAAAGGCTGCCTCTGAGCCCCTAGACTTTGAGGAATCCATCCTTTTGCACAAATCACACTGTCTTCATTTGAAGGGCCATTTGTTGCCAGAGTCCTTCTCAGGGCAGAACTCCATCTGTTCATCTTGGTGTTTCCAGCAGTTGACATATGGGTCAGGGTACAGGACCATGTGAGTGTGACTGAGCGAATGAATGAAAGAACGAATGAATGAAGGAGAATGAATGAGCAAATGAGTGAGTCCATGGATAATTCGAATATGTGTGAATGAGTGAGTGAATGCGTGAACGAGTGAGTGAGTGCGTGAATGAGGGAATGAGTGAGAATGAATGAGCAAATGAGTGAGTCCATGGATAATTCGAATATGTGTGAATAAGTGAATGAGTGCGTGAATGAGTGAATGAATGCGTGAATGAGTGAATGAATGCGTGAATGAGTGAATGAATGCGTGAATGAGTGAATGCATGAATGAGTGAATGAATGCGTGAATGAGTGAATGAATGCGTGAATGAGTGAATGAATGAGAATGAATAAGCAAATGAGTGAGTCCATGGATAATTCGAATATGTGTGAATGAGTGAATGAATGAGAATGAATGAGTGAATGAGTGAGTCCATGGATAATTTGAATATGTGTGAATGAATGAGTGCGTGAACGAGTGAATGAATGCGTGAACGAGTGAATGAATGAGAATGAATGAGTGAATGAGTGAATGAGTGAGTCCATGGATAATTCGAATATGTGTGAATGAGTGAGTGAATGCGTGAATGAGTGAATGAATGGGTAACTAAGTGAGCAAATTAAAGAAATAATACGGATGAATAACCCAGTCCAAACTGAGTTGAGTAGATAAATGAGTGAATGAGTGAAAACACGAATGGAAGAGTGAATGAGGGGGTGAAGGAGACAGTAAATGAATGAGTGAGTCAGTGGATAAACCAGTGGAAAAGGAGAGAAAACATGACTGTGGATGAGTGGATTAGTCACATGATTGACTAAGTTAAACGATTAAACAAATGAAGAAATGAAAGACTAATGTGTCTAGGCAGTGGGCTGGTTTCTCCCTCCTCCCCTTGCTGGCAGTGTCTTTATGGCCCATTTTATATGGAAGGCGGCCCTCCCCCGCCAGGCTGACACTTACTCGATGCTGAGCTGTCCCTGGAGAAGGCCGCTGCCCTCCACCATTAGCATACAGTCTTTCACTCTCTCCGAGAGAGGGTTAAGCACCATCACTTCCACTGCAACTGCCACCCCCACCACGGCTGGGCCAAGGACCTAGAGGGACAATATCCATAAGTTATACTCCCTCCTCCACATTCTCCCAGGAAACCCATGATCCTGGCTGGGTCAGGGAATGGGGAGTTAAACTTGTCTATCCTTTGCTTCTCCCTTCCCCATCACTGAGACCTATCATTATATCCACCCCCCTGCATTCACACCACTTGTCCCCACCCTTGAGAGCTGAAGCTAGAGCTAAAAGCACACATCCCTAGCCTCTGATGCTGGGGATCTGAAGGGGGCCTGCCAGGAACAGGTGGCAGATCCAGACAGTAGTCACCTTGATGGTAATGAAGTCCTCCAGAGTAATGTCCTTCTCCACCAGGAGCTTCTCTCCTTTGGTCACAAGGCACATGGCAGCCAAGAGGATCTTCTTGTCCTCTGTCAGGTCTTCCTTATATTGAGAATAAGATATTGCAATTGGGATCTTTTTCTCTGGAAGGGAAAGCAGAGGTGGGAATTGGGAGTCCAGTGTTCTTTCTCAAAGAACCCAGAAGAGGAAGGGAAGGCTCAATTCATAGTTATACTCTCTATGAACCTTGCAACCAATGTGAGACAGTCATTTTTATCATCAGTTCACAGATTAAGAAACCTAAAGCTCAGAGAGGGTAATTTCTTGTCCAGTGTCACATAGCGAGTACATCAAGGAGTCAGGATAAGGTAGGATTCAAATTCAGGCCAGTAAGCTACCGTGACACCAGACTGTCTCCCCAAGAGCTTCTGGAGATGTGTTTAAAATTCTCCCAATCATTTCAAATGGAGATATCACAATCCATCAATGATTCATCCACCAGGAATTCATTCACTGTTCAGTGAGCAACTACTATGTCCCAGGTGCAGAGAAGAAGGAGGCCAAAGGCCTCCCTCAAGCTTCCTACTCAGTGAGGAGGCCAACTCCTTACAGCTTCTCTAAATCCTCTCTCCCCATTAAGGCCCAGTTCCAGTCAGGCCCACCAACTGCGGAAAGCCTTCACTGCTGCACTTACCCAATGATCTTGTGCCCTCTGCCTTCGGAGAGCCTGTGATTCTGACCATTTCTGTCTCTTTCTCATCAGCCACAAAATCGCTGCTTATGTAATCTCTTCTTTTGAGCATGTGTCACACAGGCCATAGGTGACTGTTAGTCATATATATATCTGATCTCTGTATATTTTTTCTTTAAGGTACAACAGATTCTTACCAGTTTGCCTAAGCTCTACCATCCCCTACTGTTCTATCGCTACTGCTTCCTTTATTTCTGTTTCCTTCCTGTCCCCAAAGGTGTCTGAGTATTCACCCTGTGGAAAAGATCCATAAATGTTTCAAACTCTCTGTTCCTCAGAGCTTTGTGTATAATACATGCTTCTTGAATGATCCATGAGTCAAAGTTCTACCTTATTTTAACAGGTTCTCTAAGTCTAGCAGGTTCTACCAGGAGAACCTTTACTACAGCAATAATAATAATAATTTTAAAAGCTAAATTTTACTGAGAGATTAAAGTGTGCTAGAGACTTGCAAGCACATACATCGATTATCTCATTTAATCCTCACAACAATTGCATGAGCAAGTATTATTATCCCCATCTTATAATAACATCAACAATACCGATGATCACTACCATAAATTAAATGTTCTTTAGTGGTAGGAATTGTGAGAAATACTTTATATATGTTATATCATTTGTTCCTTGTAGGGAAGGAGATGAGTGATTCTCAAAGTGTGGTCCTGGGGCTAGCAGCATCAGCATCTCTAGGGAACTTATTAGAAGTGCAAATTTTAAGGCTCCAGAGTAAAGAATCACCAGATGCTCCCAATTATGCAGATGAAGAGAGCTTTGGATAGTTCAGACCATGGGAGAAGGGAAGAGAAAGACTTCCATACAATATTCAGAACAGAGCTTCATTAAGTTCTCTGGGTCATGAACTCCATTGACAATCTAATAAAAGCTGAGACTCTTTTCATTAACAAATGTTCTCAACAGTCCCATCAACCATTAGATATAACTGATAACAATAGACTACTTCATCCAACAAGAGAAGAATACACATACTTCTTAAGTTCATACTGAATGTTCCCCAAGAATGAGCACATTGTGGGCTATGAATAACACATGAAGAAATTTTAAAGAATAAAAACTATACAGTGTATCCTCTCAGACCACAATAGAATTAAACTTGACATCAGTAACAGAGAGATAGCTGGATGACTCCAAAATATTTGGAGATTAAGCCGCACGCTTCTAAATGACACTTAGGTCAAAGATCCTACCTCAGAAAATTTAAAAACATTTTGAACTAAATGAAAATATAACAATTTGTGGAATGCAGCAAAGCATTGCTTATGTAGAAATTTGAGGCACTGAATACAGATATTAAAAAAGATGAAAGACCTAAAATCAACAAATCTTAAATTTACATCTTAAGAAATTAGAAAAAGAAGAACAAATTAAATCCAAAGTAAGCAAAAATAAGAGAAATAAAATTCAGAAAAAATTTAAATCAGAGATCAACAAAATTGAAAACAAGAAATCAAAAGAGAAAAATCAACAAAACCGAAAGCTGTTTCTTAAAAAAAGATCAATAAAACCGATAAGCCTCCATCCAGGTTAAATAAGAAAAAAAGAGAGAAGACACAAATTACTAGCAACAGAAATGAAAGAGGTGAGATCCCTGTAGATCTCATGGACATTAAAAGGATAATTAATATTATGAAGAACTATATGCCCACAAATTTTATAACCTAGATGAAATGTACCAATTCCTTGAATATATTATCTGTCAAAAGTCACAGAAGAAGAAATATACAATCTGAACAGGTCTATTTCTATTTAAGAAATCAATAGTGAATCAAAGAATCAATAGTGAATAACCGTCTAAAACAGAAAACTGTGCCCAGATGAGTTCACTGTTGAATTCTTCCAAGCACTTAAGGAAGAAATGACATCAGTTCTCTACAAACTCTTCCAGAAGATGGAAGCAGGATGAATACTTCCTAACCCATTCTATGAGGGCAGCATTACTCTAATACCAAAACCAAAGACATTACAGGAAAAGGAAATTACAGACCAATATTTCTCATGAACATTGATGCAAAAATCCTCAGCAAAACGTTAGCAAATTGAATCCACCAATGTATAAAATGAATTATATATCTTGACCAAGTGGGATTTATTACAGGTACATGAGGTTGGCTCAACATTCAAAAGTCAACTAATGTAACCTATCACATCAATAGACTAAAGAAGAAAAGTCACATGAACATATCAGTAGATGCAGAGGAAGAATTTGACAAAAATCTAGCACCATTTCATGACTAAAATTCTCAGAAAACTAGGAATAGTTGAGGAAGTTTTCAACTTGACAAAGAACATCTACATAACTATTACTCCAAAAAAAACAAAAAACAAAACTACAACTAACAACACACTTAATAGTGAGAAACTCAAAGCTTTCCTACTAAGAAGGAACAAGGCATGGATGTCTCTCTCACCACTCCTTTTCAACACTGGACTAGACGTCCCAGCTAAGACAAAAATACAAGAAAAGGAAATAAAAGGTACATGTATTTGGAAGAAAGAAATGAAACTGTCTTTGTTCACAGATGACATGATCATCTATGTAGAAAATCTGAAAGAATCAGCAACAAAAAACTCCTCGAAGTGATTTTACTAATTACTAATTATAGCAGGGACACAAGATATAAAGTTAACATGCAAAATTCACTTTTAAAAAATACCAGCAATAAACTAGAGGAATTTGAAGTTTAAAATGCCACTTATATTAGCAGCACCAAAATGAAAAACTCAGGCATTAATCTAACAAAATCTGTCAAAGATATACATATATGAGGAAAACCAAACAAACAAACAAAAAAAACTGATGAAAGAAATCAAAGACTAAATTAATTAATGGAGAGATATTCCATGTTCATGGATAAGAAGACTCAATACTATCAAGATATCAGTTCTTCCCCATTTTATCTACAGACAAGGCAAACCCATCAGAATCTCAGCAAGTTATTTAATGTATTTCACAAACTGATTCTAAACTGATTTATGTGAAGAGGCAAAAGACCCAGAATAGTCAACATCATATTGAAGGAAAAGAAGAACATCAGATGATCAACATTACCTGACTTCAAGACTTAGTGTAAAACTACAGTAATCAAAACAGTGTGGTATTAATGAAAGAATAGACAAATAAATCAGTGGAACAAAATAGAGCTCAGAAGTAGATCCGCACAAATATAGCCAACTGATCTTTGACAAAGGAACAATGCAAATACAATGGAGAAAAGATAGTCTTTTTAATATATGGGCTGGAACAGCTAGACATCTGCATTTTAAAAAAAGATTCTAGACACATACCTTACACACTTTATGAAAATGAAATCAACATTGATCTTAAGCCTAAATGCAAACTGTGAAACTATAACATGTCTTCAGTTCAGTTCAGTTCAGTCGCTCATTCGTGTCCGACTCTTCACGACCCCATGAATCACAGCATGCCAGGCCTCCCTGTCCATCACCAACTCCTGGAGTTCACTCAAACTCATGTCTACAGAGTCGGTGATGCCATCCAGCCATCTCATTCTCTGTCGTCCCCTTCTCCTCCCATCCCCAATCCCTCCCAGCATCAGAGTCTTTTCCAGTGAGTCAACTCATTGCATGAGGTGGCCGAAGTATTGGAGTTTCAGTTTTAGCATCAGTCCTTCCAATGAACACCCAGGATTGATCTCCCCTAGAATGGACTGGTTGGATCTAAATCAGAAAACCTAGATAATCTTGGGTATGATGATGATGACTTTTAGATACAACACCAAAGGCATGATCCATGACAGAAAAAAATTGATAAGTTGCACTTGATTAAAATTAAAAACTGCTCTGTGGAAATACTGTCAAGAAAATGAGAAGCCACAAACTGGGAGAAAATATCTGCAAAATGCACACCTGATAAAGGACTATTATACAAAATATACAAAGAACTCAAAATTCGACAATAAGAAAATGAAAAACATGATTAAAAGATGAGCAAAAAATCGATACAAACAGCTCACCAAAGATGTATAGATGCACAAGAAAAGATGCTCACATCATACATCATTGTGAAATTTCAAATTTAAGCAACGAGATAGTACCACATATCTATTAGAATGGCAAGAATCCAAAATACGAACAACACCAAATTCTGGAAAGGATGCGGAGCTCTTCATTCATGAACTGTCATTCATTAATGGTGGGAATGCAAAGTGTTACAGACACACTGGAAGATAACTTTGGCAGCTTCTCAGAAAACTAAACATATTCTTATCATACCGTTAGCAGTCATACTCCTCAGTATTCACCCATATATATAAGTTGAAAACTTATTTTCACGCAAAAACCTGCACATGGATGTTTATAGCAGCTTGATCCATGATTGCCACAACTTGAAAGCAATCAAGATATTTGTCAGTGGGTGAATGGGTCAGTCAACTGTGATATATCCATATAAATGAAATTCAGTGATAACAAGAAATGAGCTGTCAAGCTATAAAAAGCCATGGAGGAATCTTAAATATACATTCCTAAGTGAAAGAATCCAATCAGAAATGGCTACACACTATATGATTTCAACGACATGACATTTGGGAAAAGCAAAACTATGGTGACAGTTAAAAGATCAGTGGTTGCCAGAGATTTGAGGCAAGGAAGGGAGACGTAAACAGATGAAGAGCAGGGAATTTTAGGGCAATGAAACTATTCTGTGTGATATTCTAATGTTGGATACACATCATACGTTTGTCAAAACCCATGGAATGTACAGTACAGAATGAACCCTAATGTAGACTATGGACTTTAGTTAATAATAATAATGTACCAGTATGAGTCAATTGCAACAAATGTACCACACTCACGCAAGATGTTAGTAGCATGGGAAGACGGGAGGTGGTGAGGGAATATATGGAAACTCTTGGGACTTTCTGATCATGTTTCTGAAACAAAAACTGCTTTAAAAAGTCTGTTAATTTAAAAATTATAAATTTTTAATAAATTACATATATTAATAGCTATACCATTTGGCTTAGTAATTCCATTTTTGTGAATCTATTCTGAAAAAAAGCAGTCCAAAAATCTAGACCAGAATACAGGAATTTTTTTCACCAGAGTGCTTACTTTAGTCTTTTTAAAAAAATAGCAGGATGGGGGACACAAGTACACTCATGGCTGATTCATGTCAATGTATGGCAAAAACCACTACAATGTTGTAATTAGTCTTCAATTAAAATAAATGAATTAATTGAAAATAGCAATAGATAATAACTACCTCAAAGAAGGTAACAGATAAAATAAATCACCATATATTTATTTCCAGATTATACATCTATTAAAATGATGTGAGTGAAGAGCTTATAAAAATATTTAAATTACAGTGTAATATGAAAAGAGCAGAGCACTAATGAGTGTTTGTGATATCATTAGAACTGCTTTTCAAAAAGCAACAGGCTTTAAAAATTTGGAAGGAAAACATGTTAACAATTTGTAGGTGGGTGGCAGGATCATAGGTGATCTTTCCCTTGTGCTAAATCTTTAATGAATGTGCATTCCTTTTAATAAGAAAAAAAGTCAGGAAAAAGTGTATGTTAATAAATCCTTGTGAAGTGTTATTTTGTGATTTAGATTTTGTGAAAAGTAAGTGAGAGAAAAGCAAAAAATATGGGATACCTCCTTCACATATTTTCACACCTTGTCAAAAAATACAAGCTTCACTTACCGGAAAAGTGGTTCAGAGAACAATGTCTTCGATTGAATTCTTAGGGTTCAGAAAGCGTATGAGAGAGAAAGGGAGAGAGGGAGAATATATGGGATGAGAGGAGAGGGGAGAGGATTCAGGGTGGTTGTAGGTTGTGGCTGATGCCTGCAGAATTCTCAGGACAGGGTCTCACATATGTAGGCACTTAATAAACACCTCTTACTGGTCTCTTGAGAAACACTGGAGCCAGATGAGCTCCAAAATTTGTTGGATTTTAAAAAGGTAACACAAGACATATTCCACATGTTATGAAATGCTCCCAGCAGGTATTTATTCATTGGTAAGTATTCAAACTGAGTGGGAACACTTGAGCATTACATGTTTGCCACTAGATGATTGTGCAGCTTTATTATTATCCTTATTATTCAAGTCCCTCTGAACCTCAGTTTTCTCATCTGCAAATGCTCAGAAATATCCCTTTCTCTCTTGGGAAAAGGGGCTGGGCTGACCAGGTCCCATCCAACTGGGGCTTTCTTACCTTCTTCTGGCCCTAGCTTCACTGTGTGGGATTCGTGCAGGATCTCTGCCACTGGCCTGCGGGTGTAAAGGATGGTGGCACCGCTCAAGTTGACTTGGACCCGCTGGGGCCGGGAGGTGAGGCTGGTCAAGCACAGGGCCAGCTTCAGGTCATGGCCCAGCACGGGTGGCTCCAGCACCTTGAACTTGCCGGTGATGCTGGGCTTGATGGGAGGCTCCAGGAGGTCATCACGCCAGAGACCACGGCTGCCCCCTCTGCGGACCCGGGCCCTCCTTCCAGAGGCTTCCACACTGAACAGCTTCTTCACGGCATTGCTGTACACCTGCCTCTCCTTCCGGGACCCTGCAGGGCATGGGACACCATGAGGCAGGCACCCTCTTCTCTGCCACCTGTCCCAGGGCCAGCTCTTCTCATTTCCCTCTTCTCTAAGCACAACCACTACTCCATCCCCACTTTAATTTACCATGGCTGTCGGAGGTCTCAAATTGGCAGCCCAAGAGCCATATGCAGACCTCAGCATTGTGTTTGGATCTGGGACTACTTAAATACATTTTTAATCAGTTACCAACTTCAGATTAGAAAATTTCACATAACAATAGAGATTGGTAGCCCTCTGACATATGGATGTGAAGTCTCATATAATAAAGATAGCTGATACTTTTGTAGATCTACTATGTGCCAAGCACTGTAGTTCTAGATTATATATATATATATATATATTTCCTCCTTGGCCCAGGATGAAGGTACTATTATCATCCCAATTTTACAGATAAGGAACCCAAGGCACAGGAAATGAAGAAAATTTGTAAGAGAGCTAAAATTTGAAGCCAGGCAGTCTGGTTCCAATGTCTGTGACCACAGCAGTCATGGTCTCGAGCCAAGGAAGCTGTGCTTTCTCCGGATGGGAACATGCTCTCTGGTCCTCCATAGTCTCCACCTGTAACTCTCCTGCCGTGGGTCTGCCACACTGGGGTGCCGTCTGCAAGCTCCTGAAGCATGGGTTTAGGATCCCTGATCTCCTACTTTCCCTGTTGCTACCACAGACCTCTCTTCTCTTTTTTGATCTCCAGACCAATATATGACTGGTCCACTGGCCCACTTCCACCCCCGGGATGTTCCACAGGTGTCTCCAACCCAACCAAGTATGCCATCTTCTGCCTGGCAATATTCCCATGTCAGCAAATGGCTCCACTGTTTACCCAGCATACAAGTCAGAAACTGGACATGTCCTTGACTCTTCCCTCAACCTTACTACCCACAACTGGTCAGGTGATAAGTTCCGCCCAACATCCTCACTGATCTCTGGAACCTGCCCACTTCTCGCCTCACTCCTTTCCCCTCAGACCACCATGTAAACTATTTCACCCTCAGATCAGTTTGCCGCCAGGTGACTGTGAACTTTATTGTCATTTACAGTCCCTCCAAGTCTCTGTTTCCCATCTATGAAGTGGGGAGAAGAGTTGCACAGGCGAGGCCTGAGCACAGTGCTCAGAAATGTTCCTCCCTTCTGGAGGATGTGGGCTCCATGTCCACGCCAGTCTTTTTTCCACCCTGATCTGTTCAAGACCCAACTCTGACGCTTTCTCTTCCTTGAGCTCTGGGCTGTGCTCCTTCCCAAACGTTCTCCCAAGTACCTCATTACTATGTGGCCTGGACTTGAAGGGACTCGTGTGGACCTAAAGGTTCTTTAACACGTCATGTTTTATTATTAAAATTTATGTGAAGTTTTCACTTTCCTCCATAATTTACTTATAAAATGTTTTTATTAAGAAACTGTTTTCTTTCTCTGCCAAAAATTCTAACGTGACTTTCTCAGGGAGGCCTTCTCTGATCACCTGATTTTTTAAAAACAGCTTTATTTGGATATATGTTAATTTGCCAACACACAATATACAGATTTAAAAGGACACAAGCCAGTGTTTTTTTTAATACATTCACAGAGTTGTGTACCCATCACCACAATCTAATTGCATAACAATTTCTGTCACCCTTAAGAAACTCTATTACTATTAGCGGTCACTTCCCATTCCTTCCTGCCCTGCCCCAACCCTAGGCAACTGCTATTTTAATTTCTAATTTGCCCATTCTGGGCATTTCACATAAAAGGAATCATACAGTATGTGGTCCTTTGTGACTGGCTTTTTTTTCACTTAATATTTTTAAGGTTCATCCATATTGTAGTATATATCAGTACTTTATTTCTTTTTATTGCTGAATAATATTGCATTATTGGAGAAGGCAATGGCACTTCACTCCAGTACTCTTGCCTAGAAAATCCTACGGACGGAGAAGCCTGGTGAGTTGCCATCTATGGGGTCGCACAGAGTCGGACACCACTGAAGCAATTTAGCAGCAGCAGCAGCACCACTGTGTTATATGGACAGACCACACTGTGTTTATCCACTGATGTTAGGGTTGTTTCCACTGTAGCTGTTTTGAACAATGTTGCTATGAATGTGGAAGATTTTGGTGGATGTTTGTTTTCATTTCTCTTGGGTGTATATCTGAAGTGCATCTGCTTGATGATGTGGTACTCTGTGTTTAAGTTAACTTTGTGAGGAACTGTCAAATTGTTTTCCAAAGTGTTTGCCCTGTTTCACATTCCCGCCAGCAGTGTATGAGTGTTCCAATTCCTCTAAAACCTCACCAGCTCTTACTGCCTGTCCTTTTGATTATAGCAGTTCTGGTGGATGTGAAGCGGTATGTTGTTGTGGCTTTGAATATTATTAATGACGTTAAGCATCTTTTCATGTTTTTTGGACATTTGTATATTGTCCTCAGAGAAAGGTCTATTTAAATCCTTTGCCCATTTAAAAATTGGGTTATTTATCTTTTTATTATTGAGCTACAAGGATTATTTATACATTCTAGATACAAGTCCCTTATTGGATACATGATTTGAAAATATTTTCTGTTCCATGGGCTATCTTTCTTCCTTCTTGATGGTACCATCTGTAGTATAAGTTTTTAGTTTTAATGAAGCCCAATTTTTCAATTTTTTCTTTTGCCATTTGTGTTCTTGAAATCATATCCAAAAAGGCTCTGTTAAACTCAAGCTTATAAAGATTAACTCCTGTTTTCTTCTAAAACCTTATAATTTTAGCTCTTTGATATAGATCAGTGACCCATTTGAGTTAATTTTTGTGTATGGTCTGATATAAAAAGCCAGGTTTATTCTTGTGCATGTGGAGAATTAGAGGTCCCAACACCATCTATTGAAAAAAGGCTATTCTTATTTGCTCTTCACTGAATTGTCTTGACATCCTGTCAAAATCAATTGAGCATAACTATAAGGGTTTATTTCTGGATTCCTCGTTCTTTTCTGTTGATCTGTATGTCCATTTTCATGACTGTATCACACTATCTGGGTTATTGTATATTTATAGTAAGTTTTGAATTTGGGAAGTTTGAGCCCTCCAACATTATTTCTCTTTTCTAAGATTGTTTTGGTTATTCTGGGTCTCTTGAATTTCCAAGTGAATTTTAGAAACAGCTTGTCAATTTTGGTAAAAAAAACTCATCTGGAACTTTGATAAGGGTTTCATGGAAACTGTAGGTCAATTCTGGGGCATTGCCATCTTAAAAAAAAATCTTTCAGTCCACGAGAATGGGAAATCTTTCCATTTATGATTTCTTTCAACAATGCTTTGTAGTTTTCAATGTACTAGTCTTGTTGTCCTTTGGTTAAATTTATTCTTAAATATCTTATTCTTTTTTTGCCATGCTGCATAGCTTGCAGACCCTAAGTTCCCCAACCAGAGGTTGAACCCAGGTCCCACTAGTGAAAACACCAAGTCCTAGCCACTGGACAAACTGCCAGGGAATTCCCAAAGTATTGATATTTTATTCTTTTGGATACTATTGTAAATGAACTTGTTTTCTTAATTTCATTTCAGATTATACATTTTTAGTATCTTGAAATACTATTTTTAAAAATTGATTTTGTTTTCCACAATTTTGCTGAAATCATTTATTGGCTGTAGTAACTTTTAGTGGATTCCTTAGAATTTTATGTGTACAAGATTATACCATGTGCAAGAGATAGTTTTACTTCTTCCTTTCCAGTTGGGTTTTCTGCATCTATTGAGATGATTATGTGGTTTTTGTCTTTTTTTCTATTGTTATGTTATATTATATTAATTAGTTTTTAATATTAAATCCATCTTACATTCCTGCAATAAACCCCTTCCTCATGGCATATAATCTTTTTTATATGTTGCTAGATTCAGTTTGCTAGTATTTTGTTGACAATTTTTGCCTCTAGGTTCATAAGGGATATGGATCTCTAATTTTCTTTTCTTGTGATGTCATCATCTGGTTTTGGTATCAGGATAATACTAACTTCATAGGATAAATTGGGAAATGTTCCCTCCTCTACTATTTTTTGAGGAGAAGTTTGTGAAGAGTTGGCATTAATTCTTCTTTTAATGTTTGGTAGAATATTCACCAGTGACGTGTGGGCTTGGTCTTTGTGTGTGTGTGTATTTTTAAATCACTACTGCATTCTATTTATAAACCTATTCAGATTTTCTAATTCTTCCTAAGGCAGTTTGGGTAATTCTTAGAGAAATTTGTCCATTTTACCTAAAGTTATCTAATATGTTGGTATATAGTTGTTCATAGTATCCCCTAATGAACTGTTTTATTCACGACTCTTCTGACACCACATGAGTGGGAGTTTCCCATACATACACAAAAAGGAAGGAAGGGAGAAGGGCACAGCACAGAAGTGGAGAAACAGATAGCAGAGTAACAGAGAGGGAGGGAAAGCGTGGAAGGGGAGTTCCCTAGGGGCTGGTCACTGGGTCTCTATGGATCAGCCTCTGAGCTCCAGCCCCACAGTCACAGGCAGTCCTCTGCCTGCCTGGCTGGCCAGGGCCTGATCAGCATGTGCTGGGTCTTCCCCCATCACAGGCTGCAGTGGGCAGAATAGTGTCGCCCTAAATGGTATGTCAAAATCCTAATCCCTGGTACCTGCGAATATAACCTTATTTGGAAATAGGGTCTTTGTAGATGTAATTAAGACTCCTGGGATAAGATCATCCTGGATTTAAGGTGGGACCGAAAGTCAATGATTGATGTCATTGTAAGAGAAAGGAGATGGTGATTTGAGACACATAGGAGGAAAGAAGGAGGAAAAATGGAGGCAGAGACTGGAGTGACGCAGCCACAAGCCAAAGAATGCAGGGGCCATCAGTAGCTGGAAGGATCAAGGAAGGACTGTCCCCTTAGAGACTTTGGAGGGAGTATGCTAACACCTTGGTTTTGTACTTCTGGCTTCCACAACTGTGAGAAAATGATTTTCTGATGTTTTAAGTAGCTACATTTGTGGTAATTTGTTATGGCAATCCTAGCAAGCAATGTGCAGGCTCAGAGGCAGACAGCTGAACCGCCAACCTGGCTCCCCTGCAAGCCCCTGGCACCAGCCTCTAACTGAGATCTTGCCTCTGTGCTTAGAGCCTTTGACTAAAGATCAGCGGGGGGAAACTGCCTTCCTCTGCTCTACTCTAAAGCCTGCTGCAGAAAGCCTACCTGAATCTGAGGACAGTCAGTCGGACACGACTGGAGTGACTTAGCAGCAGCAGCAGTGTGTTCTTTGTAAATACTGTTTCCTTTGCTTGGAAAGCTGGTTCTTCTTTGCTCAGCATCCAGGCTGACTCAGGGGTAGGGACAAAGCACATTGTCCCAGGGGCTCTTAATCTTTATGCTTCAGTGAATGGAGCAAGTAGACAGACCTTGCCCTTTCATCCGTGGAATGGGATGCCTGTAGTTTGCATGAATAGCACTGCTTAGAGTGAATCTGGAGTCAGGATGCAGAGGGTCCTGTCTTCCCAGAATGCCTTCCCAACCCTTTATCTCCTGGCTAAATCTTGCTCCCTGTAGATGCTCTTCATGAACTCTCCTCCCTGACTGGATTAGCAGCCCTTTCTCTGTGCTTCTCCAGCCTTCAGGCCTCCCCTACACTGTGCTGATCACCCTGGCCACTGTCCTTACACTTACCAGATGGTGAGTTTTCTGGGCTCTTCTCTTTCTCCCTTGCCTCTGAATCATGCCTGATACTTAGGAGGTGTTTTATATTTCTGGAATACATAAAAGAACCTGGCACAGTGCATGGCACATTGTGGGTACTCATGGAAGAGACAGCAGTCTAGCAGAGTGGAGGACCAGAGGCTCTGAGATTAGACAGAAGCTCTAGTTAGCGCCCTGCTCTTTAGGCTTTAGAAACTTGGAGAAGCTACTTAACCTCTCTATGATTCAACTTGCTTACCTGTAAGATGGGATATTTATGAATATTAAATGAAACAAGTCATGGACATTGCTTACCACGATGCTTAACACAATTTAGATACTATTATTAGCCTAGATGTAAAATCACCTGCCCCACAGTGGGCAGTCAATCAACAGTAGATTATATAATTAGTGCAGCCAAGTGTAGAAGCATGGTTGTGTTCCTTGACTGAGTTCACTTTCCTCTCTGCACTTCTGCCTTTCCCTCTGTCAAATAAATGTTATACAAGTGTCTACCTTACAAGCTTGTGGGAACTTCTTTGTAAACATTTGTTAAATAAAAGCATTAAGTAACATGTGAACATGGCCAGCCCACAGTCGGCACTCAGCAGTGGTGAGCTGTTACTGTCATCACACAGCAGGATGTTGATTTCTCTCGTGGCCATGGCTGACGCTTAGGACAGAAGGCCCCAAAGACCTTGTATTCTAAGCTCTAGAAACTCCCAGCAGATGGGACCAGGCATCAGACTGCGGGACATATGAGAGAGGTAGGAGTTTAGAAGAGGCCTCGCCACATGCCACCCCTCTACTCCCCACCCCATGACAGTGAGGAGAGGCCTGAAGAGGAGAAGGTCATCAACATCAAGGGCCATGTTTCTAGAGAAGGAACTGAGGGAATATGGTAGTGTGTGTGTTTACGTGTGCATGTGTGTGCATTTATGGTGTGTGGGGAGGTGTTTACAGCCAGAATTAATGTTAAAGTTTGGGGTGTTTGCAACAAGGAGCTGGCTGGTAAAGGCTGGCAGTGCTTACAGGAAGGGGAAGCTGGCATTTCATTTTGGTGGCATTTCATTTCATTCAGCTCATCACTGAGCTGTGTGTTCCCTGAGCACAGAGGAGAGAACTGAAGGAAGATGGCAGGTGAATCACGGTCCGTCAAGAACATTCTCCCCACCAGCTTCTGAGGGGGACACAGCAGTTGGATGAGTCTGGAGGCCACAGCCCTCCAGAATCTGGTGACAGAAATGACCATGCATCAGAGAGAAACTGTGGGACAGCCAGTGGGGTGGGAGGGGGTCTGCCGCAAGAGGGACCAGTGTCTCAGGAATCAGCAGTGCCTGGGGCTGGCACAGGCGTGAGTCCTGAGGCTGCAGGCCATATCAGAGCCACCACCTGTCCTCCCAAAGCTTCGGAGTGAGTAAGACAGCAGCACCCGCCTGCCTTCAGGCCTTGAATCCTTGCCCCATGAAGTCAAACGCATTTCTTCTCTCCTCTCCTCCTTGGCCTAACACACTAGAAGACTCAGACTGGTGTTCTCAACTTGGCTGCACATTGGAATCACCTGGGGTGCTTTTAAAAGTCCTGATGGCTGGGCCACACCCTCTACAGACTGTAATTCAGTTAGCCTGGGTGCAGTCAGGTTGCTGTGGTAGGTTAAAATGGCCATAATACTTTCTTTGCACCTCTTCCCATCGAGAGGTAGAGTGTACTTCCTGTCCCTTCCATCTGGGGTGGTTGTTTATTGTTTGACCAAAAGAACGTAGCAAAGGTAAGTTCTACATAAAGCCTCAAGAGACCCTATAACTTTAGATGTCACCCGCTGGGCACACTGCCAGGATTCTGTGGGTCTATAGTGGACCCACAGAATTCTGAGCAAAGGGTAATTGTTGTACAATCTGTATAACTAAGACTGTACCCTAGGTGACTCCGATGTACATCCAGTGCTGCAAATCACCATACTAGAGGGGAGACTGGAAGGTTGGAGGCAGCCCGAGCACACTGTGTCCCCTCCTTATACAGCAGCCTTCTGGGGTCACTGCCCCAGTTTGTGCTCAGAGGAGGGGAGAAGACTAGCTCTGATTCAAGTTTGAACTTGAAGTCTTGATTACCCAAACAACAATCTTTTAACAGGCAGAAATGGCTGAAAAATGCAGTCAGATCACAGCATTATTAAGGAACCTGTTACTTAGTGGGAAAAGGTGACTTTTAAAGTTTATAGCTGGAGGCAGTGACCAGAAAAAATACATGTGTTTTGTGTTTGTACCCCAATAAGCACAGAATCTTCAGTAAGCCAGTGACCCCCTAAATTAGTGACCATTGCTTAGGCCTTGGCAGATAATTAACAGGAGTTACTATTATTATTATTTGGTAGGGCCTACTGGTATGTATCCTAAGTGTTCAATAAATAATACATGTTACTATCATCACTATTATTAGTGATTATTATTATCACATGTCAGAATACCTGACACAGTACATGCAAAATATATGTTAAAGGAAATGTAGCTATTGATATTGTCAGATGTAAGAAATCTATTTAGTAAACAAAGGAAGCTGTTAATATAAGCTAAAGACACTTGGCTCAAAGCATAGAGACAGTGCCTAACCAGGCTGTCACCAACACATCTTATGAGAAAGGGCCTGGCCATGTTGCCCATCTGCAGCAGCCCGGTCACTGGGGAGGCTGATGGAGGCCACTATACGCCCTTACCTTCCGGATACTTGTAGAGGCTGGTGATATCCACGCGGGAGTCGCTGCCCACCGCCTTGGTGCTGATGCACCGCCCGATCTTCTTCGTGTCTGAGTACACACGCTCCCGGCTCTCATCCTCATTCCAGAGCCAGGTGATGTAGTCCGCATTGACCTCCGCAAACACGAAAGGACCATCGTGGGCCAGATGCACGTCGCCCTCGCGGATGGCGGTGACCGAGGCCGGGCCACACCGGAACACGCCTGCGCAAGAGGGGTGGGTGTGAGCATTTCCAGGAGTCAGAAAGCGGGAGTCTGGGACCCACCCGGCTGAGCCCGTACCTTCGCTCTCCTCCTGGGGGGTGGCATCCAGAACCTGCCAACCATTGTAAGAGGGGCCCAGGTCCTGCCGGGCAAACCAGCTCTCATTCCAGACATGGAAATTCCTGCCGCAGAGAGAGGATGAGGCAGGGTGGCCTCTGGTGAGCAAGAGAGGTTCCCCAGAGAGGGCAAGTGGCTGCTGCCAGCCAGACCCTGGGCCCTGCTCTGTGGTTGAGTTTGTGAACCGTCATTCAGCTGTATTGATGAATACATATCATCCACACGGGTACAGGCAGACCTTGTTCTATCCTGCTTCATTCACTTTATCCCACTTTATAGATAACCGTGTTTGTTTTTTTAAATAAATTGAGTGTTTATGGCAACCCTTCTGTTTTCTCAGCAGCATTTGCTCACTTCGTGTCTCTTTGTGTCACATTTTTGTAATTTCTGCACTATTTCAAACTTTATTATATTTTTTATAGTGATCTGTAATATTTGATGTTACTAGTACAATTCGCTGAAGGCTCAAATGATAGCATTTAGCAATACGTATTTTTAAAATAAGGTATGTATATTGTTTTTTAGACATAATGCTATTGCACACTTATTAGACTATTGTGTAAACATAACTTTTATATGCTCTTTTGGATTAAAAAATTCATGTGACTCACTTTATTGTGATATTCACTTTATTGAAGTGGTCTGGAACCTAACTGGTAATAGCTTCAAGGCCTGCCTGTATGTATGTATGTGTCTATATCTCTACCTATACCTGTATCTATACCTATGTCTGTATCTATATCTAGATCACCTATATCTATATTCTGTTGTTCAAGGTCCAAAAATACAACAGCAAATAAGACAGAAGATCCTTGTTCTCATGCAGCTTACATTCTAAGGAAGGAGGCAGATAGGAAGACAGGCAAAATTAAGTAAGCAGATAATAAAACAATAAAGTAACAATAAATGCTGTGAAGAAAGAGAGGAGCTTGAGATAGAGAATAACTTCTGGAGATCTTCTCTAAGTAAATGACATCTAAGATGGGACTTAGAGTAGAAAGAATTAGTCATAGGATGAGTAGGGAACAGTGGTCCAAGAGGAAGGAACAGCATGTGCAAAGGCCCTTGAGACAAGAAAAAACAGTGTATTCAAGGAACAGAAAATATGTGTCTTTGGGCTATGTCAAGCACTAAGGTAGGTAGGTTTCAGATTATGCAGAGTTCTGTAGGCCTTGGTAGGGACTTTAAGCTTTAAGTTTCCTATGTTAAAGATGAGAATATGAGGCTAGGAAAAGTGACACCATTTGCACAAGATCACACAATAGGAAGCAGCACAGAGAAACCCTGACTGGCCTGAGTTGGTGTCTTTTGTCTTTACATCTGGCCTCCAAACTGTTCTTTGGGAAAATAGTATAAAAAAGCCTTTGGAAGTAAAAGGGAGAACGTGTATAACCTGCAAGGCGACAGAGATCCTGATAAAAGAATGGCCTGTCCATTCTGCATAAATAAAGAGAAGAATGAAAGTGTTTTTGGTGCTATTCAAACAGAAGGAGTGAAAAGAACCAAAAATAGGAGAAGAAAAGGGGAGAAGAGAGGCAGAGAGATGGTCTGAGGCTAGACACCAGCTTGGGGGGAAGGGGACCTGGGCATGCTCCCCTGGGGAGCTGAAGGACATCCTAAGAAGAGGGATGCTGAGGCTGGCTGTGTTTCTTTCTGTACTATATGCTCTTCACTATTCCCCTGCTCTTTAGAAAGTTGGTTTTTCTTGGCAGCTTGCAAATGCGTGAACAGACATTTGGACAAGGTTACTCATGGAAGCCTTGTTTGTAAAGCAAATGTTTGGTCCGGCCACATGAGGTGGTTAAATAAGCAATGGTTTTGTGGTCCAATTGAAAAGGAGGCCAGGTTTGTAACTTCTCTTCCACTCACTAGCTGTGTGGCCTTAGGCAAGTTACTTGATCTCTCTGTGCCTTGGTTTTCTCATCTGCAAAACAGAGACAGCAATACTACCTTGCTCACAAGGTTGTTTGGAGGAATACATGAGTTTGTACACAGGTACGCCTTGGAGGCATAGTGGACTCAGTTCCAGACCACTACAGAGATGTGGATAGCACAATAAGGTGAGTTACACAAGTATTTTTGGTTTCCCAGTGTGTCTAAAAGTTATGCTTGCACCACTATGCTGTCATCTATTAAGTGTGCAATAGCTTTCTGTCTAAGAAAACAACCTACATACCTTAATGAAGCTGTTGAAAAAATGAAGCTGATAGACTTTCTTGACACAGGGTTGCCACAAACCTTCAATTTGTAGAAAGACACAATATCTATGAAGCACAGTAAAAAGAAGAGTAATAAAATGAGGTAAGCCTGCATTGCGGCACTTCGAACTGGGCCTGGCATAGGCTGTGCTCACCGATTATGGTGTTATTAAGTTTAAAACACTATAAAAGTAATGAAACTTTCTATGCACTGATATGGGATTGTTAAATGGAGAGCAGGGTGAACAGTATTACATTATGTTGCTGATATTAAGTAGGAGGGGGAAGTGGGGCTGCATGGGGACTGTGCATATGTGTGCCCCTGTATCTGCAGGGCTTCTCTTCTTCTGAAGAGATGTAAGAAACTAGTTTCAGCCTTGCCTCCAGGAGGATGGGGAGGCTTGAAATGGGGGAGGGAGACTTAAACACTGTAGCCCATTTGGTACCTTTTGAATATTAAAGCACTGAATGTATCTTCTACTTTAAAAAATTAAAGTAAAATGAATTTTGTGAAGCTTTGTACAAAGAGTTTTGTTTGAGCTGAGAGAGGAGCTTGTTTCCCACACAGCATAGTGTACAAGCAGCCGACAGAGAGCAGAAGCAGGCTACAGAGGTGACCCTGCAGAGGCAGTCAGGTCACAAGAATCTAGGGGAGGGCTCAGAGTCCTGCAGAGTGGAGAGCTGGGGTTACAAGGTCATTCAACCTTGAGCCCCGTTTTGGCCTCTGAGTCCAGAGCCCCCTGTATCTCAGTAGAAAAGTTATCCTGCTGGGGACCAACCCCACCTCTGCAGGGTGCCTGTCACCCCTTCCAGAACTGGCTCAGACCCAGTGGAGCTGGGCTGCAGATCTGGGCGGGCCACAGGGTGCCCCTGGGACCCAATAGCCAGGGACTCACCACATGCTGTCTTCTGTCAGGTCTTCCAGCGTTCGCCCGAAGGAGTCCACGTACTTGTCCACGCTCAGGTTCCTGTCCGTGTCATGGGCCGAGTTAAAGTTGGATACAACCCGTGTTGCGATTCCCAAGCACCTGAGGACTGAAGAGCAGGACACTCACGAGGCTCCAGGACAGGCCGGGACCCAGCCTCAGGGATGGGTGGTCTGGCCTCCCCTAGCAGGCAGCCTGTCTCACGTCTGGCCCAGTCCCCTCCTTGTCTCTCCCAGGGCTGACCCCTGTCTCCAGGCTCAGAAACACCTCCATCTCCTGGGCAGTCTCTCAGGGGACTTTGAGAGTAACCACTGCCACCCCCATTTGAATAGATGGGCTCTGAAGCTGACAAGACCTTGGAAGCTGTTTAATAACCCTATAATAGCCATAACAGCCCATGAGGACTAGGGGCCCAGGACTACAAGACTCTCTCAAAGGCACTCACTGAGCTTGAGATTCCTCAAAGATCAAAAGTCGCATAAGTGAGGGATCTGGTTTCTCTCTTCAGTAACCTGTATTCTAGTTCCCCATCACTAATAAAGATATTTTTGGTGTGAGGGAGGGATTCTTATGAAAATATATGCAACCAAATGCAGCTGAGTTGACCAGGGGTTGGGGATCTTCTTTCTTGGGGTACCTGTGCACATGACTCCAGCGAAGACCCAGCACTGGCCGTATTTGACTGGCTTGAACCTGCCTTTGAACCACTTGTGCAGAATGGCCACGCTGCCACGCCAGTGCAGAGGGCTGGTGCCGCCGCCGTACTTGCCCTGCCACTGGCCTTGGACCACGCCCCGGTCATTGTTGCTGTTTACCTAGGCAGAGGAGGCCACAAGTCCACCATCTGGCAGGGCTTCCCCCTTCAGGAACTTGACCACCATAAAATCTCCAACTTTGGGCCACTCCCGTATTGGGGGCTATTCCTTTCTTTTAAACTGTCTGAAAATTGGGGCCATCTGCTGTCTTAAAATACTTACCTTTTGGTGCCACTTATCATTTTCAATTACCTTCCTTTGGGATGTTCTATTGTTGAAAATCAAATACAGTTTTTGAGCATTTCTTGTTTTAAGTGATTTGTTTTGGGGGACTGTTGGTGGTAATAGTTATAGAGACACTTTGATGTTGTGGTTTTTAGTCACTAAGTCATGTCCAACCCTTTTGCAATCCTGTGGATTGTAGTCTGTCAGGCTGCTCTGTCCATGGGATTTTCCTGGCAAGAACACTGGTGTGGGTTGCCATTTTCTTCTCCAACAGATCTTCTAGACCCAGGGATCAAACTCGCATCTCCTGCATGTATCTCTTGCACTGCAGGAAGATTCTTTACTGCTGAGCCAAATGTTTACTATGTACCAGACACTGTTCAAAGGGCTTAGTATACACTATATTAATCTTTTAAACCTATGATGTAAATTCTATTATCTTCCTTTTTTTCAGATGAGGAAACTGAGATGCATAGAGGTTAGGGAACTTGCTCAAATTGCACAGAAAGTTAGAAAGAGGTGACCTGCGAGTTCAGTACTTTGACTTGGGAGCCTGTCAAATCCACAGGCTTGTAATGCTCTACTGTTTGGGACTGGTCACTGCTTTTGATTCTCTGTGCTCTGACATCTCTCTGAAATCTTGAGGAACTGAGAATATCAAATATGAAAATAATAGTTTTGTCTGTTTTTGGAATCACAGATACCCAGGCACTGACTTTAACAGCTACTTGCTACAGAGAGAGTTAGTAGGCCCTGTGGCTACCTTCTGAGGAGGAAGCACTGGCCTGTAACAGATTAAAGATGGCACTCTTCCCACAGCAAGGTGGTTCCATGTACCCTCTCCCTGAATCTGGGCTGGCTTGTGACTTCTTTGACCAGGACCATGGTGGAAGTGATGCTGGGCCTGTTCCCAGGCCTAGGCTTTATGAGAATGGAAGCTTCTACTTCTTCTTTTTAGAATAATTGCTTGCAGAGGCACCAGCTGCTTTGTCTGATTACCCTGAGACTGCCATGCTATGAGGAAGCCCAGCCTAGTCACATGGAGGCTACATAGAGAGACAGAGTGATGACTGGCCAGCCCCAGCTCATGCATCCATCCCAGCCCAGGGGCCAGACATGAGAGTGAGAAAGCACCTGGGCATTCCAGCTCCAGCAGACATGGCATGGAAGAGAACCAAGGAAACGTTGACTACTGGAACCAATGCCCTAGATATATAGTCCCCACAAACCATCCCAGACACCTTCAGGCATTCAGACACCCCAACTGAAGCATCTTCGAACAGAGATGTTCTGTTTTCCCAGTTCCTGCAAATCACTGATTTGAAAAATTGTCAGCATAGTAAATGGCTGTTTTACACCACTGAGTTTTGGGGTGGCATTTTGTGCAGCAAGAGAGAATTAAAACAAGAGGTGACAGGAAAAGTCTTAGGGTTGTTCCTGAGGTTTGGCCTGGGGACCTATGAAGGAGAGTGCGTGCAGGGATGGCGGGGCTCCTCACCATGGCGCTGACGGCTCTGGTGACATAGATGGGGTCATGGCGGTGGGACACGTCGGTGGCTGGGTCGTCTTGGTAACTAGGGGTTCGGTCCAGGATGGAGAGGCAGATGTTCAGGATGTCCTCCTCAAACTGTCCCCAGAGAGGCTGCTCTTAGAGGTCAGAGTCACACCCAAACTTCAGACCCTCTCACAACCTCCCCCAGTCATTTGTGTTGTGCAAGAGAGCTTGCCTGCACTTCCTGACCCCCACCCTACTCCAGGGACACCACAGAGGACCCCCAAGTCTCAAAAAACCCTCCCTCAAAGAGTTACCAGGAACCATATGCTCAGCCTTAATCACCTTTTCCCCCATGATTTTTTCAAATACACTTGAGTTAGTTGATAACATTTAAGAACTGGGAGATTTTTCACATACAAATTAAGATTTCTGGTCTTTGAAAATTCGGAAGGTCTGGGAACCCTGGGCTGATTTTCCCACGTGTTGAGATGGCGTTACCCCTTAGATGGAATTAAACCTTCTAGTATGTCATCCCTGTCCAGTCCTGAAATACGCCATGCTTTCAACCCCTGCCCCTCAGCCTGAGAGTCAAGGTTCTCTACTTGCCCAGAGCCCAGGCAGACAGAGCTCCTTCACAGAACCTCTGCTACTCCCTGACTCCCCTCCTCCACTGCTCTGTCTGCTCTTCCTCTGCCTGTCCAGATCCTGCCTGATGTTGGGGACCCAACCCCAATATCATGAAGTCTTCTGTACTCCCTGAGGTGGTTTTCCTTGACAGTCTTTTAAATTCTTTCTGCTGCCATCTATACCATTCTGACCGTGCCACCCCCTCCCACAACATTACACCTTGCATTGTAACTGTTTATCTAAACCATTGGCTCTTGAAGTGTGGTTCCAGACCAGCAGCAGCAGCACCTGGTGACTTGGTTAGGAATACAAACTCTCAGGCCACCTCAGACCTAATGAATCAGCAACTTGTTGGGGAGGTACATGGATCCCAGCCACCTGGATGTTTTAATGAGCCCTCTGTGTCCTTCCTGTCCACACTCAAGAGTGAGAGCTAAGCTATTTATGTATACCCAGTGTACCTCCCCTTCCCAATAGTAGAGACTGGATAAGCGGGCTTGGTCTAAGAGTCGGTCTAGTTGTACCTCTTGGGAAGAAGAGGACACACACAAGGGCTCCTGCACTGACTTTTCTCATGTCCCCAGCCCTCCTTCTACCTTTCGTGCCTCTCACCCCCCTTCTGGTCTGGGCCCCTGGAGACCTGCCCGAAGTTCCAGCCTTGGGCTCGGATGCGCTTCTCCACGCCCCGAAAGATGATCCCGCTGTCGTTGAGCACATACTCTTGTCTCTCTTCCTCTGAGTTCAGGAACACATCATCCTCTGAAAGGCAGTGGTCAGGCCTGGCGTGAGGGATGGGAAGGTGGAGCCCTGGCCTCACCGGCCTGGGGAAGGGGCTACATTAGGCATCAGCTGCAGGATGGCACCTAGAGGCAGCTGGAATAGGAGCAGGCAAGAGGGTCTTACTGGCTCTCAGGCTGCCTCCTGGCCAGGCCCTATTCCACTTGGCTGGTTTTGCCTCAGGCAAGGACCAACCCCACCCCAGGCCCAGATGGAAGGAATTTAGGAGTCCTGATGTCTTTGAATAACCTGGCTTAATGCCAATTAAATATTATTAAGAATTGTCATAAGTTACTGCTTACTGATTTAACCCTTAATAAGAGTACTGACCCCAGTACTTCTTATGATGTACCTTGCATACTACAAGCATTAGCTCAATGGATTCTCACCATAACCCTAATAGGTAGACACTATTATTATTCACATATTACAGATGAAGAAACTGAGACTCACAGAGGGCAGCAACCTAGCAAAGTTTGGACTAAGCCAAGGCTGTCTGATGGCTGAAGCCTGGTACTTACCCACTTTGAGGTCTTTCCTGCCATTAGGGGCCATCTTTGCCCTCTGGCCTCCACATGCTAATTCCTGCCCCTCTGGCATGTCAGCTTTGGAGTGTCTGCTACCAGCTTCCTCTGCCCAGGCCTGCCCCCACCTGGGCCCCAGGCTCTTGCCAGGCTTTAGCACTCATCCCTCTGTCCCCTAACCTGCCTCCCAGACTTTCCTGAAGGACAGTTTCTGGGAAACCTCAGCCTCAGACTCAGGAGCTCCTACCTGGGCACCATGGGTTGAAAAGGAGAACAAACTCGCCCAGCTTCCGGTCACTATGTTTGCGGCGAGAGGAAACCCTGGTGCTCAGCTGGTAACGGCCAATGATGGCATTGGGAGGGCTGGCAAGGCTGAAGGTCGTGGTGTTCTCTGTCTGAGCCTCCTTCACTGCCATCCAGGTGTCACCCCGCTCCAGCTCTGACGTCTGGAACACGGCTTTGGTGCGGAGAGCCTCAGAAGCCTGGGGTCCTGGCAGAGAGGAGAGGGAATCAAGAGAGCCAGCCGGCGCCAGGAAGCTCAGCTCTGGAGAAATGGAAAAGCCACAGGCCCGGAAGGCCAACCTTTAGCACCTGAACTGCTGGACACTGCTGTGGGGAAGGACCTGACCAAGACGCAGGAGGGCCAGTGGCAGAGTGGAGTCCACCTTGGCTGTTCTGACTCCTGCCCACTTCTTGGATCAAGGAGGAAGTAACAAGCCTCTCTGAAACCAAAGAGTGCTTGAGGATCTTCCATACCCTCCCAGAACCCTGGATTTCTTGGTGTGCATAGAATTCCAGAGTTGTCATCTCACCTGTCCTACTGCCTGCTGGCAGCACCTTCCAGCCACCCCCAGAAAGCTCAAACCACCTACAGGGACTTGTTTTCTGCAAAGTCTGGGCTGATGACCACAGGGTTTCAGGTTGCTCGTCACCAGACCCATCTTTAAGACTGCAGATTAGCAGCAGAATGCACTGACCAATCAGGTACCTGTCTCCACAGTGAAGATGAGGGTCTCCTCACTCTCCAGGGGTCTGTTCAGCTCCAGTGTGATGGTGAACCTCTGGCCCCTGCGGACCACCAGCTCAGAGCCGGGGTACTCCTGGGTGTGGTGTGCAGTGCCGTTGCTCAGACGCTGCCAGTCCACCTCAGTGACTCTGATCCCTGGGCAGGGAGAACACAGGGAGGTGGAGATGGGACCCAGCTCTTGAACATTTCTCATTCATGCCTGGCTCACCTTCCGACAGCCTCAGCCTGCCTGTCATTTGCTCTTGGAGTCACTATTTACCAGGTACAATAGTTTCTGGTAAATTGTCTACCAGAAGTAGTTATTCTCGGTTGTTCTATAGTGTTCATGAACTAACTAAGTCTGGGTTGATGTCCACTGGGCTAAACTCTGAACTAGCCAGTACTGAACCATTGTTCCCTGGGAGAAATAGAGGGCTTGGTTCCTGTGAGCCTCTGGTCACAACTTTTTCATCAACTGAACAAAACATAACCTTCTTTCATGTGTTTCTGTTTAAAGACACCTTATTTAGTAAATTGTTGATTCATTAATATTGAACTCATGGACAACAGCACTGGAATTAACGCCTGAACAAAGGTTATCCAACACATGTGTTTACTCCATAACGCATGTCACACCTTCCTGTGCTTAGGAATACTGGACAGCACTTCAGAGCTAAACTTGGAATGATTTTAAACAGCAAAAATCAGAAACAAAAGGGACAAAAATGCAAATTACATAGCATCAGATAGACCATGAAAGCCACTTGTCTGAGAGCTGAAACAGCAAGGCAGAGTGAGCTCATATCTGGAAGGTACTCAACAAACATGTCTGGGATGAATGAAGATACTGGGGCCAAGGGAAGTGAAGCCACTTTTCAAAGGGCTCACAGTCAGGCTAAGGCCAGAGTTGAGTCTGTGAGCTGGTTTCCTACTTTGGACCACTGGTCCACTGGCTTTCACACTGTTTCCTCCATGACCCATTGAAGAAATAGTGTTACCTGTTGCCCCAGTGCCTGCAAACATATAAACACATTCAGATATAGATAAATTGGAAGTTTCGCTAATATTTTCCCTGATTTATTAGGATGGGTAATGAATGTTGAAATTTTACGTCCTTTTCTGTCAGAGCTCTTGAGCCACAGACCACCAGGGCCACAGTAGAAGTTGAACTAGTCTCGTGGCGGTGAGAAAACTCCAACCCCCCTGGGGAACCAGGAAGGGGGTCCTGGAGTGGGCTTATTGTGGGATTTGGGCTGTTTTTAGGTGGTTTTGATGAGAGTTGAAGGAAGCAGGGCTTTGGTCTGGATTGGATGCTGTCAGGAAGCAAGACAAGTCTATGTCTATCTTAATTATTCTTATGTAGAAGGTGGGAGGGACGAAGAAGCTGAAGCTGTCAGTGGTGGAGTGGCAGCATTCATTAGCCAGAATACAGGGGTGTTTACTCATTCTAGGGTGTGGACAACGTTCGTGCTTTTGTCTGGTTTCACACAGGATTATGGAGTGCTTTTTTTTGTCTTGACCCGTCACGGCTGCATTACTTTGGTGGTGTTGGTGTTCTCTGAAATTGCTCATGTTCGACAGAGAACACCATAGTCAGCTCCCAACTTCACTGAAGCCTGGCTGTCATGCTCGGCTGGTTCTTGGATTCCATGGCTGCTTTTCGCTTTTGATTTTTTGTTCTTTTAAAAAGTTGATTTTGTTAACTAATTGACTCATGGCCCACGATGGGTACCTTCTGCTGTTTGGCAAACAATTAGTGTGTCCTGTCACAATCACACTCTACATCCTGGGCTCCCCTCTACTTAGATTTCAAACTTGGCTACACATTGGATACCTGGGAAGCGGGACCAATCCTGCTCTCTGGGCCCCTTCTTTAATTGATTCAAAGAGTTTCTTGGGCATTGAAACCTGAAGAATCTCTTCACGAGTTTGCAATTGCAATCTTGGTTGAGAATCACTGGTCTAGAGCCCAGGATCTCATAGACTGAGGACTTCTGAGACAAGAGTCCTCCTCTAGCCTCTGACACTCAGCAGCAGTGGCACAGGGAACATCACTAAAGAAAGATGGGGCCTTGCTCTTGAAGCAGCTTAAGTTTAATCCTCTTTATAAAGAGCCATTTCTAGTGGGGGTGGTTCAGGGGGTGGCACTGCCCACGGGAGATTTTTGGATATTCGGATGAACTTTGTTTGATTTTTGCAATGATGGCTTTTAGTGAAGAGAGATAGTATGTCAGACACCTGAAATGCCAAGGCTAGGATAGTCATTGCAAGTCCTATGCATCATTCAACTGCCTCGCTGGATATATGTATGGAGAAACCTGTTTATTAATATCTGAACCCAAAATCCAACTCTGTTTTCCATGTATATATTAAGTAAGTTTTGGGTTAAAATCTGCTGAATTCTTTAGAATGCAACTATTGTGTCAATTGAAAATTGTTCTTTATATTCTTTGGAACTTTCCCAAGTTCTTCATTCTAATTTTGGAAAGTCTTGACACAAATGTCAGGGCTGTGTGCACTGAGTCCCCATACCAGACCACAGAGGTGAGTCTAACTTGCTGCTGTTGAGTCCATGGTGCTCCAACACACAAGGTAGCATCCGACCACCTCATGTCTTCTGGTAAAATGTCAACAAGCATTTAAATAACTAGAAATTCATTTCCTTTTATTTACCTTTTATAGTTAGGACATAATTTTTTGAAAAGTGATGCATGAGGAAGGTAGTATTCATCAATTTAACTTCAGGGCAATGAAGGGACATTCTAAAATATTTATAATAGGAGGGTATTAGGGACAAGAGAGTTGATGTTTACAGTATCTGCTGCTGCTTAATAAATCAGCCCATAGCTCAGCAGCCCTTTGAAAACAATAACCATGTATTACCTGTCATGGTTTCTGTGGATCAGGAATTCAGGATAGGCTCTGGTGGCCAATTCTTGCTTGGAGTCCCTTATGCAGATGCAATCGCATGTCAGTCAGGGCTGCATTCATCTGAAGGCTTGACTGGGGCCAGAGGAGCCACTTCGATGGTGGCTGCCTCACATAGCTGGGAAATTGGTGCTGGATGTAGGCTGGGGACTTTGCCTCCTTTCCACATGGGCTTCTCCATGGCATCATGGAGTGTCCTCATGGCATGGCACCTGCTTCACTCTGAGCAAGTGTCTGAGAAACCAAGGAGGAAACTGTGATCTCCTTTGTAACCTAAATTTAGGAGTTGTACATTGTCACCTCTGCCATACACTGTTGGTCAAAGCAGTTACAAAGGTCTGCTCAGGCTCAAGGGGATGGAACACATCCTACCCCTTGATGAAAATGGGTCTATGTCACGTTAGAAAAACATGTGAGATGAGATGTACATTGATATGACCATCCTGTAAACACAATCTGCTACAGTTGAGGAGCACTGAAGTAATATCAAGTATTCTCTGCTGAAGGGCACCTGCCACAGGACTCTAGACTTTATTTTATTTGGTGCCTAGCATATAGTAAATGCTCTGTAATTGTCTACTGGACTATTGGGTAGCTTTATTTGCTAAAATTTTCCATGAACCAAGCACTTTTCTAAATGTTTTATAAATATTAGCTGATTTAATCTTTGTCAAACCTATGGGGGAGGTATTAGTATTATTATTCCAACTCCACAGATAAAGAAACTGAGGCTCACAGTCACACGGCCTATTAGTGATGGGGCTGGAAATCTGGCTTCTGAGTCTGGGCTAAGTTGCCTTTACCTTTGACCCCACAAGAATCAGAACTCCAGAAGTCCCATACTACAAAACACAACATGGTCTTGGACCATGCATATCAGAGTGGTGGCTCATCTGGGCCAAGGTCTGGAGAGAGCCAACTAAAGTGCTTGGCTTATTAAAGACTCTAGGAAACTTCATTTAACCTTTTGGTTAGGGAGGTGACAGATTGTTTCCAAGTATTATCTCCCATCCCACATACTCTTTATAAGATGGCATTGATCGTCTTCTCAAAGACGTGAGATATATACTCTCTCCTCCTGAATATGGGAGGACTTGTGCTAAAATAGAGTTACACCATGCAGACTTTCAAGACTAGATCATAAAAGCTAATATAGCTTCTGCACGGATCCCTCAAGTTCCCTTGATCTTGGAACTTAATGACCATGCCGTTAAGAAGACCAAATGGCCTTTGGAGAAGCCCATGTGGAGAGAAACCAAGGAACCTATTCCCCGCCCCTCTCCCATTTTCCCATTTCTGAGTCTTAGAGTAGCAAATCTTAGAGTCACTAAGACTTGGGTTAAAATCCTAGGTATGTACTTGCTTACTGTGTGTCCTTCAGCATGGGTTAACTTCTCTCTTCCATAAAATGGGTATGATGGATTTGTCTCAGTTTCAATAATGAGGTTGAATAAGATGAAGTGTGACCAGAACTCAGTACATAGGAGGCACTCATTAAATGTCCATTTTGTTCCTCCTCCTGTTACATGATAGGTTAATTTTATGTATCAACTTGGCTGGGCTGTGGTGCTTAGATATTTAGTCAAACATTATTCTAGATGTTTCTGTGAAGGTGTTTTTTTTTGGATGGGGTTAACTTTTAAATTGATGGACTTTAAATAAAGCACAGTATCTTCTACTATGTGGGTGGGCCTCATCCAATCAGTTGACGGTCTTAATAGAACAGAGACTGACCTCCCCTGAGCACAGAGGAATTCTACCAACAGACTGCCTTTGGACTTGAACTGAAAGTCTTCTCCAAGTCTTCAGCCTGCCAAATTTTGGATTTGCCAGCCTCCCTAAATATGCAAGCTCAGTTCAGTTCAGTTCAGTCACTCAGTCATGTCCGACTCTCTGCGACCCCATGAATCACAGCACGCCAGGCCTCCCTGTCCATCACCAACTCCCGGAGTTCACTCAAACTCATGTCCACAGCTAATAATTCCTTAAAGTAAATCTATTTCTCTCTCTCCTGCTACCCTCTCCCTCTCTCTCTCTCTCTCACACACACATCTGTAGTCCTCTTTCTCTGGAGAACCCTGACCAATACACAGGGTGAATTTGGAATACTGCATTTTTCAAAGATGGCTTCATTAATTTACATAGATGATACATGGATACATTCTAGCCGACATGCTTTTCTTATAATGACTGAAATGTCTCCCACTGAAGGATGATGTCTATGTTCTGTCTTTGATTCTGACAATATATATGGCAAAATACGAATACCATGTGCTTCTAACACGAAGATGTACACAGGATACAGCTTCTGCCTGGCTATTTTTCTCTCAAGACAAGCACCTTTGTATCTCTGAATTTTAACTGTCTAATAAGTTGCAGCAACATGAAAACCCCTGTGCTGGAAAGACAAGGAAAGACCAAGATGGAGATGTCTGAGGAACCTGACAACAAGACATAGGCAAGAAGAAGCCTTTGAATGGTTCTGCCCCAGCCATGGTTGGGGTGCAGTGATGGGGAGACCCCAGGCAGGAGCTGCCTGTCTGAGCCAAGTCCAGTAGAACTTCAAGTGATAATAGTAATAAATGACAGGTATTGTTTTAAGCCATTGTCTTGGGGTGATTTTTTTATACCACCACAGTGAGAAAGAATTTCAGAAATTATACCAGCTTTCTCTACTTCAAGAGGTGGAGAGAGAAAGTCAGCTTAGAACAGATTTTATTTGGAATGAATTCCCCTGAGTGACTTCCTTTACTTACATCCGTCTTTGGGCACCAGGTACCCACTCTCTGGGGAAAGGCATACAGAACATGTGTAGCCTGGCAAAGATGGCTCCTCTAAGTCCTGCTTGGTATATGAAACTAGACAAATTGCAGGTACATTTACTATAAGGAGGATCTCAGGAGGAAAAGAATCGAGGTCCCTAAGCTCTTGCCTTTTGAGGTTCAATCTTACTGGAAGTTTTTTGAGCAAATGAACTTGTCTTGATTGAGGTTGGCAGCTGATGTTGCCCAGGTTTACATCTCTACTCTGACTTCTTTGAAATCCAAACAATATATCAGTCATCTAGTTGCAGTCTCCATTTGGTGGTTTTCTAGGCAAATCCAATCTAATGTGCTCAAAACAGAACTCTTGATTTCTTCTTTGATTCCCCTTTGCTCTCACATCCCTCATCCAAATCACCATCAAGCTCAAATGGCACCACCTCCAAAGGTGTGTGCTCAGTTGTGTCTGACTCTTTTGCAACCCCATAGACTATAGTGTGCCAACTTCTGTCCATAGAATTTTCCAAGCAAGAATACTATAGTGGGTTGCCATTTCCTTCTCCAGGGGATCTTCCTCACCCAGGAATTGAACCTGTGTCTCTTGCATCTCTTTCATCGGCTGGCAGATTCTTTACCACTCCACTGTATACCCCAATGGCTCAGTGCATAAAGAAGCTGACTGCAATGTAGGAAACACAGGAGAGGTGGGTTCGATCCCTGGGTGAGGAAGATTCCCTGAAGTAGGAAATGGCTACCCACTCTTGTATTGTTACTTGGAAAATTTCATGGACAGAGGAGCCTGGTACTGTCCATGGGGTTGCAAAAGAGTCAGACACGACTGTAGCCAGTGACTCTGACTCACCACCTCTAAAACCTGCCCCCAATTCATCATAGGTCTCCATCTCCACCACTTGGTAGCATGGGCTAAGCTACCTGATGTCTCTCTTGTCTCTCTTGTTAGATAGCACCAGCTTTCTAACTGCTCTGTACCTGTGAGCAGCTGGGCTGGTGCTACCATCTCAAACTCAGGCCTGGGACTCATAGAAAAGGCTACTCTCGCTTGACCTCAGCTGGCAGGCTTAGACTGACATCGTGATTTGGGGGTAATGACTGAACATGAGAAGGGAGCTTCCACACTGACATGTGTCCCAGTTTGAGAGCTCCTGCAGGCACCGCTGTGGTGAGTGAGGACTGTGCAGGACCAGTGTTCAACAGAGACCCCGTGAGTCAGGAGCCCAACACTAGTGCCAGGGACTTCCCCAGAAGCTGGCCCATTCTCCCATTTGAAAGTAGAACTGAAGCCTTCACATGAAGTGAGTCCAGTAGCTCTTGGGCAGAATAGACCACTCAAGCCCCAGAAATTTGAGCTCAGGTGGTCTCGTTTAGTCTGAAGACACAGGAAGAAACTCCATTTACCTTGTACATAAGGTTGTCTAATCTAATACCAGCAAAGCTGGAAGGGCCACGAGAAGCCCAGGTTTCCATTTTATTGACAGAAACTGAGACCCAGAGATGAGAAGAGAAGGGCTTCCTGCTTGAGGGCAGATTGGAGCCACAGCCTATGAAATCAAGCCATTTCCTCTGTGGGGACAGGCTGGAACAGAATGCAGCTGCTATTTTTTTTTTTTCTCCAGAAGATGAGTCAGGAGCAGGGGATGAGGCTATTAAGTGATAATTATCTCCAGCATGCCCCAGGGCTGCTTGGTGGGTGAGGGGAAGGGCTTAGGATGTGGTGAGTGTTCCTGGACCCTGGGTCACGGGTTCAGGCCCTGAGGAGTCCGTCTCAGCATCCTCTTTCCCTGTCACAGCCCAAACCAGCTCCCACCAGCCTAGGGGCATCAGTAGGCTCATCATAGGGAGTGGGGTGCATGAGTGGGGTGATTTGGGGTTGATGAGTAAGAACTCCTGTCATCACTATCCTCAAACCTCAGAGACTGTCTCTCACAATTTCCTGCCCAGATCAGTTCCCTCAGCCAAATTCTCAATGGAAACTTGATCATAGTTCCAGCTTCATACATCCAAGAGGTGGCTCGGCTGCTGCCCCGATGTTAAGAAGTCTTTCCTTCTGCTGAACCAAGGTTTGTTTTCTCACAACTTCTCCCCACTTGTCCCCACTCTTACCCTTACCCCCACAGAACACACCTGTTCCAACTGCCCCTTGATGACTTTATAGTGCTATTACTGAGAAGTCCTGACCTGTCACCTCCACCAGTTCTACATTTGCCCTAACCCAGGAGGTTACAGATCTGGTCCCTGGGTGATCCATCCTTGGAGCTGCCACTTAGATGATCTAAGTCACCTGAACTGGTCAACTTTACTCTCCCATGACCTGGCGGGTCAGGGCTGGGAGCCAGGACCCTACAGGGAGAAAGCAGCAGGTCTGAAGTTACAGCCAATTCTTCCCTAGGAGAGTCCTCCCCAGCCCTCATGGGGACTGATGGACTCAGGGGAGGGGAGTTCTATGTACAGGGCAGCCCAAAGCAGGGAGATAGGTGTATATGTAGGAGGATTTCTGGGTCCCCATCAAAATAAACCCAGTGGTTACCTCCTCCATGTGCTCAGCTTGAATTTTCCTCTCTGAGACGTATGTTTCTGTTTTCAGAAAATCATCAAGGCAGTAGGATTATAGCTGTTTGCCTACACATTCTCTCCTCCACTGAAAGGTAAGCCCCATGAAGGCAAGGTCTGGATCTCATTCTCTGTGGGTCATTAGAGCCTGGCTCAGGGCCCAGGGTTTAGTGGATGCTCGGTGAACGTGGTTGGAGACTGAATGGCTGGGATAAGAGCAGCTGATGCTCACAGCTTCCTGGCACGGCCTCAAGGATCAGCATCCGTGCCTCTCCACCTGCTCATGCCCCAGCTTCCTCACCCATCCATAATCCCTCCCTCTCAAGCTGTCACATTTCAAAGCCTGCCCTTCCTTCCAGACTTCCTTCCCTCTGCGGCCTTCCTTCCCTTCTCTATCCCACCTTCCTCTCTTAGCCTTCCCACCCTGCATAGCAGTTAGGAGCCTGATTTCAGAGGCAGGCACACAGTTGAGTTTAAATAAAAACTTTACCACTTGCCAGCTGTGTGACCTGAGGCAGGTGACTGACCCTTTCAACTTCAGTTTCCAGATGAAAATAGTGGTGATAATAGCTGCCTCCTTGGGTGGTGAGGATTAAATGAAATAATTCACACAGAATAATTAGAAAAGCACATATGAGGTACTCAGTAAATATGAATGTTATTAATCATATTATTATTGTTATATTTGCACAAGAACTCCTGGCTGCCATTCCAGGGTTCTGATAATCAATGCAATTCTGAATCTTTCACTTATTGGCTATGTGACTCTGGATAAATTAGTAGACCTTTCTGAAGTACAGATTTCCTTACCTGAAAAGTGCCAATAGCAATACTTTTCTCATAGGATTTTGGGGGAGGATATGATTAAATAGGGTAATGGGGAAATGCATTACCTAAATCTGTAAATTCTGAGAGTGAAAGGAGAAGCCATTAATAAACACCCTAGGACAACAAGCTTCAGCCAGGTAGGTGGTCTCCTTACTTATAAGGTACTTAGTACAGTGCTTGGTTCAGTTATGAGATCTGTAGATGGGGTTTCATATCATCACTTCCTCCTTTCTCCCCACCATTTTGGCCCTCTTTTCCCAATTCCTACACACATTGCTTTTCTTTTTGTTCTCTCCTCACCTCTTGCTTAAATTACTTCATGGCCCCAAGAACCTGAGAACATTTTCAACTGTTTGACCCAACCCGTTACTATGGAGAAATTGAGGATCAGTGAGAGAAGGGATTTCCCTGTTGCATGGGGGTCAGCATGTCATTTCCCCTGCTCAAGAGCCATCAAACCCACAACCATTATGCTAGCATTCAAGGCACACCTATCACTCCCTCCCCTGCCAACTGCGCCTTCTGCTCCCCAGCTCACTTGCTCACCGGCTGGCCTAAGAAAGAGTTCCACTTAGAGAGAAGGGTCCATGTGCAGAGGATTGCCTGCCAGCCGCAGCCCTAGCTCACCCCAGCTGTTTTTCCTCTTTCCCTTGGGTGACACCAAGCAACTGATGATGCTCTGCTCCCTGGATCTCTGCTCCAGCTGGGGGATGGAACCCAGTGTGACTGAACCCAGGAGTCTCTGCTAAAGCCAGCACCATCTCCCAGACTCTGGACTCCACATAATTGGTTTTTAATGGGTCCCATTATGACCCTATCCTTACTGTGCATTATGGGTGCCTGACCTTCACAGCTAAGTGATTAACTGAGGAGTTGCTGACCTCAGAAGCTGCTGACCTTTCTCTCATCAGTAGGCAGTGGCCCATCGACTCCAACCCAGTGTCCCAGACAGAGACAATCCCACATAGAATATCCTTAGAATTTCTGAGCCGAAAGATTATTGTAATTCAACAATGATAAAAAGGGTCCAATTTCATTTGCTAATCAACTGATCAACTGGTAGGGACTACCTAAAGAACTATGTTGAGAATTCTGGGGCCACATCCAGGCTCTTGTAGGGGAAAGCTCTGGCATCAGCTAGTGATGTCCATCAGGGACAGTATGAAGGAGGGTGAGAGGAGAGGACTGCAGGCCACAGACTTTAGATCCAAGATCTGAGATCTCAGTCTTTCACACACAAATTGCATAGTAGGCTTGGTCTACCACTCTCAGGAGCAGGTTCCCAAGAAGCCAGAGGGACCCAGAAGATTGGGGAATTGAATTCAACCTACTAGTCAACTTATACACTAGGCATGATGGAGCCAACCTTGATATTTTACAGGTGGAGAAATCGAGGTTCAGAGAGAGGAACAATCACCCAGGAAGTTAGTAACGACCTGACATGGAGTCCCCCATCCTCAACTTTGCTCATAGAAGGATCCTTTCTCAGCAATTAAACTTGGCCAGATTTAAGGTTGATAGTATGCTAAATACTTAGGGAAGAGGGACCTCTAGGTGAGTCCCAAAATATACATCCTGAAGGAAGCAAAACCAGTATCTCTCATCCAGGACCAAAGGGAGAAGCCACCCCAGCTCTTGAAACTGAAGCCTGGGGTAGCAAGGCCTGGTCGTCAGAGAGCTGCTGCTGCTGCTAAGTCACTTCAGTTGTGTCCGACTCTGTGTGACCCCATAGACGGAAGCCCACCAGGCTCCCCCGTCCCTGGGATTCTCCAGGCAAGAACACTGGAGTGGGTTGCCATTTCCTTCTCCAATGCGTGAAAGTGAAAAGTGAAAGTGAAGTCGCTCAGTCGTGTCCGACCCTTAGCGACCCCACGGACTGCAGCCTACCAGGCTCCTCCATCCATGGGATTTTCTAGGCAATAGTACTGGAATGACTTGCCATTGCCTTCTCCAGACCTTCCCAAGAGCCAGAAAGGTCCAAGATGCCAGTAATGTTCCCAAGTGCCAGGTGACAATAAGAAGAGGAAGTTCAAATATGATAAGGAAATTAAAATACCAGCCTTGAAAGTCAAAGAGTAAACAAGACTTGATTCATATAACTGCTACACAATACTGAACAATTGAAAATAGAAACATCTTTTAAAAACCTGTGAAAGTAGGATCCCTGCTTCTGCTGACCTGCTCATCACTGGAGCCCAGCTCCCAGCACAGAGTAGGTACAAAGTAATTATTAACTAAAAGACATATTCCTGGGGAAGGCAGGGGATTTATCTCTCACTGTATTGGGGCCCCAGGGGGAGGCACATTTTCTGAGTGTTATGTTGACAAGACCCCACATGAGATACTGCTGGGGCTGTGAGTACTTGGAATCATCAGTTCCTCACTGCAGGCCTGTGAGATTATCTGAATTATAATACCCATTTTACAGATGAGAAAAGTGGAGGCACCAGGGGCAAATTCTCTTGGGCACATTCATATTGCTCTTTTCACCTGGGCTGGAGCTGCACTCACCCTCAGCTCTCTAGAGTGGGGATTAGAAGAGGATGAAGCCCATGGGTGCCTCACTCTCCCCACCCAGCCCACAACCCCCAGCTCTGCCCAGACATGTTTCTGGATCCTTGTAATGTACACAGAGTGTGAGAAGATTTCAGACCTTCTACTCTTCCCTTTCTGCTCCCCTTCCTCCAGTCAGTCCCACAGGATGTGTGGGGGAGGCCTGGCCCCAGTTCAGGAAGGACTTGCTTGCTGGGTGGTCGGGGCAGGCTCTTACTGTCTCTGGGCCTCTACATCCTTATGAACATGAGGGAACAGCTCATGGACTGGGCAGTGCCACGGTGCTAAGAAGCAGGGACCCAAGTTTCTTTCCACAGACAGCTGCTTCCTGAAGTTCCTCTCACAGGCCTGGTGCCCCGAGGCCCCCAGGCCCTGCCCACTCACCTGCCATGAAAGGGCTGCCCGACTCCTTGCTTCCTCTGCTTGGTGGTGTGTGAACCGTCAGGACAGCGTTTTTGAGCAGCCAACCAGACCCACATTAACAAGGCAAGTGTTGGGACACTCCTAGGCAGGACAGTCTGAATTCAGAAGGAGGCGTGGCCCTGCTACTCCAGCCATGACACCTAATCACCCAGTAATTGCCTTGGTTTGCACCTAGAATTTGTCCAGTGTGGGAGGGGCTCCAGCTAAGAGGCTTCCAAATGCAAAGTTGAGAGCCAGACTGTGAGAGAAACAATCCCACAAGCCTGGGAACAAGTTTTATGGTCTGCTGTTCTTACAAGAAATCAGAGGCTCAGAGAGGGGGCCCTAAATGTACATGGCCACCAGTTGCAGAGCTGGAATGGGCCAGGCCTCATGGCATCCAGCCCAGGGCAGTTTTCTCCCTTCCTGGTTGAGGAGAGAAGGTTCTGGAAACCACAGTTCTCTCTTGTGTGGGCTCCAGAAGTGTCTATAGGAGCAGTGACCCACCATCCTCTCCCAGGGATGTGCCCCCACCATGCCACACCCTCCTGCACACTTGCATGCTCCCACCCGTAGGCTCAGCCTCCACAGAGGAGCCCTTAGGTTCAGAGGAATAAACTTTAGCTCCAACTGGCCCAAGTTTGAAGGCCAGCTCCTGCCCCTGGTCACTCTGATTCTGCAGAGGTCTGTGATCCCCTGAGTCTTAGTAAAATGAAGACAGCAACCTCTTTTTATCTGGTGACTAAGGGAATGAGAGGGGAAACTCTGGGACAGGGCCAGGGTGCTTAGAGAGCTTGGCTCACTGGTCCCCTGCTCTTACAGTCATGCATACTTTGGGAGCTGAACCATTCCTGAGCTTGTCTGGCCCGTCAGTGTTGGGATCTCTGAGCTCTGTAGAACAGAGGTGGGGACGTCATGCTGCCTGGGCTAAATCTACTCTGGGGATTGAAAGGAGACCTTCGGCCTGAGTTCTTGTGGGATCTTCTATCCATTGGACTCCTTGCAGGGCCTCCCTGTGACAACCCAACTGCCTGGAGTGATGTCAACCTAGGCTTTTGGGAGGAAGTGAATGATAAACAGGGGAGAGGCCCTCTGGTTCAAAGCAAGGCTAATTCACTGATCTTTGTGAGCTGGCTCTAGCCTGGAACTTAGAGACCTGACAGCCACTGGTGCCCCATGACCTTGGATAAGACCTCTCCATCTGAGAATGCTATCTTCCCACCCTGTGAATTAGAAAGGACTTGGCTAAAGTATTCTCAAAGGCATTTCTAGCTCAAAGTCTAAGATTTTAGGGCCCAAAGACTCTAGACTTGTGTGGAATGAAATGGGGTGAAATTTATTTTCAGGGGAGCTGGGAGGGGAGTTTCTCTTTGTTGGGGAGTGCCTAGAGAAGAAGCCCTGGGGCCATCAGAAGCCGAGTGGGGTGGGCCAGGGAGGAAAGAGGAAGTGGGAGGGAGTAGACTCTCTGAGATGGGCATGGACGGGCAGGCGGTGGTCTATGCCATGCACCCTTGTTCCCCCCTTGCTCATGTGATCATCATTTAGGAAAGTGTATAAAAATCCCAAGGTGTTTGATGTGGTTGGTTTTCTTACAGAAAGTGGCTAAGTGGTTGCGTTCTGCCTGCTGGTTTGATGCAAGCCAAACATCTTTATGGGCTCTTTGCAGGCTCACATGCCTTTAATTACTGACATCTGGCACCTGGCTCCTTCTCTCATGCCCTGCAGCCTGCTGCCCTGGGGGCTGGGCAGACCTGGGCCCTCCGAAGCTGTTCTTCTGCCTATATAGGGTCAGACTCCTCCCTGCTAATGACAGTCTCACTCAGGGCCCTTTTATCTTTCATCTTGGGTTTGCTTGCCTGGACTGGGGCTTCCAGAAGACGACAGGGTATTCCAAAATCGCTCCTTCAACAAACCCAAACAATTCAGTGTCAGATTTAGGGGAAAGCAGCCTGGCAGTAGAGCTCTGGGATGAGAGCCAGGAGACTGGGTTTTGTATCTCTGGGCCAAACTGGCTGTGTGGCCCACAGCAAGTCACTTCCTGTCTCTGAGGCTCTGTGTCCTCATCTGTGAAAGAAGGGTGTCAGCTGGATCTTATTGGTTCTAACATTCTCTGATTCTAAATGATCAGACTAGAGATGGCAGACAGGAGCCAAAGACTGGGAAAACTCAGGATACTCCAGTGTCCAGCATATAGTGGGTGTTTCACAAGTTAAAATCTGTGCTATGGAATAAATATGCTTTAAATGAACTCCCAGATGTTCAAGCAGGTTTTAGAAAAGGCAGAGGCACCAGAGATCAAATTGCCAACATCCGCTGGATCATGGAGAAAGCAAGAGAGTTCCAGAAAAACATCTATTTCTGCTTCATTGACTATGCCAAAGCCTTTGACTGTGTCGATCACAATAAACTGTGGAACATTCTGAAAGAGATGGGAATACCAGACCACCTGACCTGCCTCTTGAGAAACCTGTATGCAGGTCAGGAAGCAACAGTCAGAACCGTACATGGAACAACAGACTAGTTCCAAATAGGAAAAGGAGTGCGTCAAGGCTGTATATTGTCACCCTGCTTATTTAACCTCTATGCAGAGTACATCATGAGGAACGCTGGGCTGGAAGAAGCACAAGCTGGAATCAAGATTGCTGGGAGAAATATCAACAATCTCAGATATGCAGATGACACTACCCTTATGGCAGAAAGTGAAGAGGAACTCAAAAGCCTCTTGATGAAAGTGAAAGAGGAGAGTGAAAAGGTTGGCTTAAAGCTCAACATTCAGAAAACAAAGATCATGGCATCTGGTCCCATCACTTCATGGGAAATAGATGGAAAAACAGTGGAAACAGTGTCAGACTTTATATTTTGGGGCTCCAAAATCACTGCAGATGCTGATTGCAGCCATGAAATTAAAAGACGCTTACTCCTTGGAAGGAAAGTTATGACCAACCTTGATAGTATATTCAAAAGCAGAGACATTACTTTGCCAACCAAGGTCCGTCTAGTCAAGGCTATGGTTTTTCCCGTGGTCATCTATGGATGTGAGAGTTGGACTGTGAAGAAAGCTGATCGCCGAAGAATTGATGCTTTTGAACTGTGGTGTTGGAGAAGACTCTTGAGAGTCCCTTGTACCGCCAGGAGATCCAACCAGTCCATTCGAAAGGAGATCAATCCTGGGTGTTCATTGGAAGGACTGATGCTAAAGCTGAAGCTGCAATACTTTGGCCACCTCACGCGACGAGTTAACTCACTGGAAAAGACTCTGATGCTGGGAAGGGTTGGGGGTGGGAGGAGAAGGGGACGACCGAGAGTGAGATGGCTGGATGGCATCACCGACTCTGTGGACATGAGTTTGAGTGAACTCTGGGATTTGGTGATGGACAGGGAGGCCTGGCGTGCTGTGATTCATGGGGTCGCGGAGAGTCGGACACCACTGAGCGACTGAACTGAACTGAAAATAATTTAATTATTTTTCTTGCTGTAAAGAAAACTATACTCATAGAAAATCCAAGCAACACAGAGGAAGAAGAAAGCATACATGCATATTGCCTCAAACATATGTAAAATAAATTTACATAAATCCCATTGTCCAGAGAAGCTCGATTGTTACCTGTCCTTTATGCTTAACCATATAAATGCTCACATGATGCTTTCTTTTCAAATCACAGACTGCACATGCACTGTCGTCAGCAGTGGTGTCTCTTGTGTGAGTTTACATGATTTAGTTAACCCTCCCCAAATCGATGGGGATTTAGTTTGTTTCCTGTATTTTTGTTCTTATAAAGAAACATAATACTATTTTTCCTGGCATTTGTGAGTGCTTCCTGTTTCAGTCTCCTTGACCGAAGAGCATCTTGAGGGCTTTGGAGTTTCCTGTCCTCTCACCTGCTCCAAGCACCAAGCCCTAGATCTGGTGAAGAGAAGGTCCTGCTAAGTACCCCTGTCCTTTTGGTGGTAGTAGTACAGAAAAACAGAGGCCTCTTGGTGGGCCTTGGAGAATGGAGAAGTACTTTCTCTAGGAAGCGAAGCAGCTAGAGGACTAGGCAGGGCTCCTGCCCTTTAAGCAATAATGGATTATCCACATGCTTGAGACCAGCAAAATGTGAGCACCAAAATCAATTAAAAAATAATTAAAATAAAAAAAATCAAACAGATCACCTTGGGAAAAATAATTTTATTGGGTTTGTTTAATTTCAAATTTACTTGTGTTTTAGTTATAGGGATATTGGGAGGGCATCATGGCTTTTCCAGGACTTGGGGCAACTATCTGGCCCTGCCTCAGAGAGTGGCAGAGGCACAGCCGAGAATCTGTGAATGTGGTCTGCAGACTAGTAGCATCAGTATCACCTGGGAGATGGTTAGAAATGCAGGCTCCTGGGCCCTACCCCGGAATCCCTGAACCAGAATCTGCACTGTGACAGGTGATTTGCATGCATCCTAAAATTGGAGGAACTCTATTCAGACCTTCCCTGAACGAATAGAATTGGAGGAATCTTATTCAGACTCTATTCAGGGGCTTCCCTGGTGGCTCAATCAGTAAAGAATCTGACTGCAATGTGAGAGACCTAGGTTCGATCCCTGGGTTGGGAAGATCCCCTAGAGGAGAGCATGGCAACCCACCCCAGTATTCTTGCCTGGAGAATCCCCACGGACAAAGGATTCATGGGGTCGCAAAGAGTTGGACGACTCAGTAACTATGCACACACAATTCAGACCAGCTATTCTCTAAAGAAGGTCCAGGGTTCCCAGGACTTCTTTGGTGAGTCTGTGTGGTCAAAACTATTTTCATAATATTAAAATTTTTGGGGGCCTATTTCACTCTCATTGTTTCATGAGTGTACAGTGTTTTCCAGAGGCAACATGATATTGCAAAAAATGGAATGCAAAAGCAGATATGAGAATAGAGCCTTCTATTTAAAGAGATTTGCAAAAAGAGTAAAACAATGTTATTCTTATTATTTTTGAAAATTTATTTTTCATAAATACATGTTATTTGTCTTAAGATGCAATGAGCTTATTCATTTTTAAATGAGTTAATGAATAAACATTTTATAAGTTTCTCAGTGTTAATTTCCAACTTGGTAACTATCCAGAAATATAACCCACATAAACAAGTGCTCTTTGGAATTCTCAATAATTTTTAAGGGTATAAAGAGGTCCTGAGATCAAAATGTTGGAGAACTGCTGGACTAGAATATGGTTCTCCTCTAGGATTTCAGTTCTGTCCCTCAAGAGAAAAACCATAAACTGACAAATCAGAGAGGAGGGGCCTGAGACCATGCCCTCAAGTACAGATGAGGCCATAGGACAGACAAGTCCAGGGGCATCTGTGTTGTGCTTGGGGCAGCCCACGGAGCCCCCTGGTGCTGGGAATCTTCATTTCCAGAGCCCCATGGCTCCAGCAAATACAGACAGGTGCGGTGCTGCTCATGGGTGAATCCAAAGGTCTGAGCAGTCGGCTGGAAATATGAGTCCCTGTGTGCTTAGGATAGAAGTTACCTCCACTGTCTTGGGAACTCGTCCTCATAGGATCATGGTGGGTCAGAGGGACCCACCAGGACTAGACCTGGACTGGTCTGGTGGCATGCCATCCCTTCCCTCTCTGGGCCTCTGCCAACCCAGGCTGTAAAATGGAAGATGATTCTGTTCCCCTCCCACCACTGGGTGAACTCACTGGACACCTAAGACTGTGAAGCTCTAACTCATTGCTGCATCACCTCATCCTGAAAGCAATAGCCATGGTGATGTAGACAGAGTTCAGACTCTGAGAGGGAAGTTCTTGCCCAGTAAGAAAGCAAGTTCCTTTTCTACTATCATCAGGAGACCTTGTTACTGCCTGCTGTGTGTGGACCAGCAGCTGCAGGGCAATCCAGGAGGTTAGAGGTGGCCTCATCTGGCCCTCAGTGTCCAGGTATTACTCTGTTCATCCATCTGTACTTCTGTCTAACATCACCAAAACCACTAGGTGGTGTTTCAGGGGGCTCCAAGGAACTCCAGTCCTTTATGTTTCAGTGAAGAAAGAATTCAGCAAGACGTAAAGAGTAATTTGTTAGAATAGGGCACTTGTGAGGCTTACAAGTGGGCAGGTGAGAGGGTGCCTTACCCTGACAACTTAGTGGGCTATAGTTTTATAGTCAAAGGAAAAGTGGGGAGGGGGAAAAACCACTTTCTTCCTGATCCTTGACTAGATGTTGTACTTCTAACATCAGCTCCTCCTCCAGGTTAGGCAGAGGAGCTTTTTGTCCCTACATGCTCATGCCAGGACTGTCATGGCTCTGTGGAAAAATTATTTCAGGTCTCAGTACAATGAGCATCTTTTATTTTGAAATATCACCTTTATATAAATTATTATTTCATGCATGCAGAGAGCACGTCCAAGGATTATTAAGTTCCTGAGCTCACTGGGCAGGATGTGGGTCTCAGGCCACCATTATTTTATTGTTTTACAATACGTCTCAAGCTTCTGTTGCATGGTTTTGTTGCTAAACAAGCCTGCTAGGTTTTGTGGTTGAGTAAACCTGCTTTCTTGAGTAGTCATTAACTTACAGGGGTCACCCACATTTTTTTTTCTACTTACAATCTCCTAATGGGATTAACTATTTAATTATCTACTTTGTTCCTTTACTCTGTTTCTATCATCATCAGGACCTAGAAGCTGCTGTGAAGGTATTCAGAGCTCACTGTGTCCTTGCTTTGGGTGCTCATGATCCACTCATGATTAATTTTTCATTCATTCACTCCTTCCAAATTAGTTTGACAAATACTTCTTCATTCCCACCAAAGGGCAAATCACTGTGAAGTCTCCAGAGAGACCAGTGGTTGCTGCACTTTTTCTATCAATGTCTAGATAGCAACTGATTTTAGCTTCTCCCCTTGGTTCATGTTGATTCACTCATTTTGTAATGGGGACAGTGTTTTGAAGTACGAAGAATCGATGCTTTTGAACTGTGGTGTTGGAGAAGGCTCTTGAGAGTCCCTTGTACTGCAAGGAGATCCAACCAGTCCATTCTAAAGGAGATCAATCCTGGGTGTTCATTGGAAGGACTGATGCTAGAGCTGAAACTGCAATACTTTGGCCACCTCATGCGACGAGTTGACTCACTGGAAAAGACTCTGATGCTGGGAAAGGTTGGGGACAGGAGGAGAAGGGAACGACAGGGAATGAGGTGGCTGGATGGCATCACCGACTCTGTGGACATGAGTTTGAGTGAACTCCGGGAGTTGGTGATGGACAGGGAGGCTTGGCGTGCTGTGATTCATGGGGTCGCAGAGAGTTGGACACGACTGAGCGACTGAATTGAACTGAACTGAACTGAGCTGTATTTCCTATAAATTATGTTGCCTGGAACTCCTCATCCACTGAAGCCAAAGGTGGAGGAGGATGAGAACAATGGGCTACAGTTCAGCATTGGCTGCCTGATTGAGTGTTCTGGTTTCTGTTTGTTTTGTTCCTCACAAGACAATGGTCTTTTGGCTGGAAAAGGGCTTGCTGCTGCTGCTGCTGCTGAGTCACTTCAGTCGTGTCCGACTCTGTGTGACCCCTTAGACGGAAGCCCACCAGGCTCCCCTGTCCCTGGGATTCTCCAGACAAGAACACTGGAGTGGGTTGCCATTTCCTTCTCCAATGTGTGAAAGTGAAAAGTGAAAGTGAGGTCGCTCAGTCGTGTCCGACCCTTAGTGATCCCATGGACTGCAGCCTACCAGGCTCCTCCATCCATGGGATTTTCCAGGCAAGAGTACTGGAGTGGCTTGCCATTGCCTTCTCCAGGAAAAGGGCTTAATTAACCCTAAACTTGCATTAAGAAGAGCAAGACCTAATGGATTTTACCCTCAAGGTTACTATAAGCCAAGTCCAGAGATCTCTGGATGTACCATTTAAGGGAAGTTCTTTCCATCCAGGAAGAGAAAGAAACCAACTTCTGCTGACCGTGAGAGGAGGAAGGGGGATCAAATGAGACAAAGCTGACAGATTTATCCACCTGACTTCACCTCTCTGGACCAAGTTTCCAGAGCAGCAGGAGGGTAGGTGGGGAAGTGTTGGTAGCTTCTATTTTGAGGGACAAGCCAAAATTAAAAAGGGTTTTGCCAACTAACCTTTGATGGGAAAAGATCAGAACAGTGGTTGCCTTTGGGGTGAGTTGTTGATAGGGGTTGACTTGGAAGGGTCAGGAAGAAATTCTGCTGTGATGGGTTGATTGAGACAGTTGATTGGGAGTCTCAGGTGTTTGTTAAACTTCAATAACTGTGCACTTAGGATTTATATATTTTGTTGTACATAAACTTAATATCCAAGAAAAAAGCTGTAAGCAAATTTCAAGCTTTAGTTAATGATAGTCATGCTGAAGTGTTTAGAGAGAAGTGCATCACCAAAATGATACGGATGGGCAGATGTATGCTAAATCAAATATAGTAAAATGTTAAAGGAGAATCTAGGGGATGGTATACAGTACTTAATAAACAATTCTTGTAACTTTACTGAATGTTTGACAATTTTCATGAAAAATTGAAAAAGATTTTTTGCTTCATGTGATATCACCTGGTGTAGCTGCTGAGCCTCTTTTGAATGCCCTTGAGAGTACATCATGAGGAACGCTGGGCTGGAAGAAGCACAAGCTGGAATCAAGATTGCCAGGAGAAATATCAATAACCTCAGATATGCAGATGACATCACCCTTATGGCAGAAAGTGAAGAGGAACTCAAAAGCCTCTTGAGGAAAGTGAAAGAGGAGAGTGAAAAGGTTGGCTTGAAGCTCAACATTCAGAAAGCAAAGATCATGGCATCTGGTCCCATCACTTCATGGGAAATAGATGGGGAAACAGTGGACACAGTGGCAGACTTTATTTTTTTGGGCTCCAAAATCACTGCAGATGCTGATTGCAGCCATGAAATTAAAAGACGCTTACTCCTTGGAGGAAAGGTATGACCAACCTTGATAGCATATTAAAAAGCAGAGACATTCCTTTGCCAACAAAGGTCCGTCTAGTCAAGGTTATGGTTTTTCCCGTGGTCATGTATGGATGTGAGAGTTGGACTGTGAAGAAAGCTGATCGCCGAAGAATTGATGCTTTTGAACTGTGGTGCTGGAGAAGACTCTTGAGAGTCCCTTGTACTGAAAGGAGATCCAACCAGTCCACTCTAAAGGAGATCAATCCTGGGTGTTCATTGGAAGGACTGATGGTAAAGCTGAAACTCCAATACTTTGGCCACCTCATGCAATGAGTTGACTCACTGGAAAAGACTCTGATGCTGGGAGGGATTGGGGGTAGGAGGAGACGGGGACGACAGAGAATGAGATGGCTGGATGGCATCACCGACTTGATGGACATGAGTTTGAGTGAACTCCGGGATTTGGTGATGGACAGGGAGGCCTGGCGTGCTGTGATTCATGGGGTTGCAAAGAGTTGGTCACGACTGAGCGACTGAACTGAACTGAACTGAACTGATGTGTTTTGTGAATTTCCAGGCTTGAGTCCCAATATCTGAAGGCAGGACACAAAAAACCGAAAGCCCACCCTCCTTTGCAGCTAGGATACCAGCCTGAGACCCATATGCATCAAATTATACCCAGACTCTAGCTCAGAAGTGTGCGATTTGATGACACTGACTCCACAACAACCTGTGTTTATTGGCATGGGTGGTGGCAGGGACCACCTTCTGCGGTTATTGTGCTTTTCCAGACACTGCCAAGATGAGTTCCTGCCCCAAAGGTGTTATTGGCAGGGTGGGGAGGTGGGAGCATCAGTAGAAACTATTGCTTCCGTTTGTGAGGCTAGTTGTGAGGTTCCAGACATTATTCCTGGAAGCTGAGTACTTCTGATGATTCTGTGGGTCCTCCTTGTACTTTTAATGAACTAATTTTCTGCTGAAAACAGCAGTGGCAGAAAGAGGATGTCTGAGCAGCAGGCCTGAAACAACCCTGTTTTATACATCAGGTAGGAATCCAGATGTTCCCACGTATCTCAGGAAGTGGAGATGCTGAAAGGGCCCATGGAGGAGGTCTTCTGGTTACCTGTCTGGCATGTGAGGAGCTTTGCAGTACTCATGATGTCATTTCAAAAAGTAAACAACCGAAGATCAACAACTCTACTTAGATCCATCAGACAAATGAAGTTACTGGTAAAGCTACTGCCCCTTCGAGTTCGAGGGACAGACAAGCAGATACAGAGAATGACGATTTACTGGAACAGAAGCCCACCAGCAGAAACCATGGCAACCTATCCTGGAATAGAAAACCTGAAACTGTGATTGATGAATTGCTGGAGGCTCAGTGTGGGTAAGATTGAGAGATACAAACTCCAAGAGGCTCAGTCACAGAGAGGAGTATGCACTTTTGTGAGTTTTACCTCTAGGAGCCCCACTAGGTCCTCACAGTGAATAATGGAGGAAAAAACCTCTCAAGTTTCAGGCAGAGGGAGAGGAAAAGGAACCATTATGAAACATAGCCTAGCTTTTCATCCTTAACAAGGCTTATCTGTAAGAGAAACTGTTCCATTAGGTGCTAATCTACTGGATAAGAACCTAACTGATCTGGGGCAAGGGAAATACCCAACTCCAGCCCAACCTAGCCATCCTGACTAAAGGGGTGGGGAGAGACTGAGAAGTGCTTGTGAAGGTCACAATCCAGAAATGCAGTCTTCCTAAAGGAGTGAGACCTAATCAAAGGATAATAGAATGCCTCCCCAACCCCTCAGCATTATTTATATCAATAAAGGTGTATTTTACCAGAATTTTTTTTAACAAGTCCAACTTTCAACAAAAAATTGTACAGCATACTGAAAGGTGAAAACACAGTTTTTGAGAGAGCAAACATCATAACCAGACTCAGACATGACAAGGATTTTGGAATTATAAGACTGAGAATTTAAAATAACTAAGATTAATATGCTAAGGGTCCTAGTGGAAAAAGGAGACAATAAGCAAGAACAGATGGATAATGTAAGCAGAGGGATGGAAATCCTAACAAAGAATCAAAAAGAAATGTTAGAAACACTATAACGGAAATGAAGAATGCCTTTGAGGGCTCATTAGTAGACTAGACACAGCTGAGGAAAGAATCAGTGAGCTTGAGGTTATGTCAACGGAAACTCCCAAAACGGAATAACAAAGGGAAAAAAAAGAATAGAATATTCAGAATTATGGGACAATTACAAAAGGTGTACCATATGCATGATGGGAATGTCAGAATACCAGAAAGAGGAAAAGGAACAGAAGAAATATTTGAAGCAATAATAAGTGAGACTATCTGCAACTCCAAGGGCACCAAGTAGGCTAAGTAAAAGGGCTAATTGAACTGAGGTGGCCTAGGACTGAGACAGAAGCTGGAGAAAGCAAGAACTTCTAACTGGAGGCACATGGTTGGAACTACAGCTTCCAGCCCTGGGAGCCAGCCTCATTCCCAGAAGGCCAGATGGGGTCATGGACACATCAGCTGTCACCAGTAAAGACTTATCAGGTCAGATAAATCTCTCTATAACAGAGAACTCCCTGGGGTAAGCCCCCACCCCAGGGCTCCCAGACAGTCCTGGAGAGGAACAGGAAGCGGAGAAAGATCTGAGAGACTGAGCAGTTGTCCTGCAGGGGCTGGATCATTACTGTAGGTCACATGAGCTGGAAGTGTCTAAGGTATGGTTGATCTAAGTTTAAAATGTGTTGTTTCTGGGATTCAGTAGGACCAGGGCTCATGAAGATTCGATCAATGATAGAAAATTTTAAAGCTATATTTTCTTTTTTTTTTTTCTTGTTTTAATTTTATTTATTTATTTATTTTTTTGCATTACAATAGTTTAATATGAACAATCAGAACTAATTAACAGTATAACAATATTTTACAACTGAAATAATTAAAAATAAACTATAAAATTACTACATAAAACAGGTCTGATCTAGCTTATTTACTTTCTATAATCTCTTCAGTGCTGCAAAACCATTTATTTCTTTTTTTTTCATGTTTTAATAAACACTTCGTCTTTTTGTATTGCTTTTTTTTTTCATCACAATAATAGAAATATAACATCATATATCACTGTAAAACACATTTCCACATAAATGCTGATAAGCACAAAATATTTTTCATCATTTACATTTTAACTGTAATAATATATCGCAGAATTAAAGCTGCATCCATCATGTGTCTAACTCACCTTGCTGTAATGAATTTTTAAATGTAATGGTTTCTGTCGCAAAGTAAAATCGTACATAATGTCTAGTGACACAGTACGCTGGTGGATGGGTGGATTTGGAAAATGGAAATGCAACTTCATTTTTAATTAGATTTATAAACTTCACCACCTCTACCTCCAGCCAGCTTCCCAACCCTCCCTCCCACCACCATTATTTATTTATTTATTTATTTTTTTAAAATGAGGCTTTTAATTAATGTTTGACAGAGCTGATTCAGGTTGAATAGACTAAATTTCTTTAAACAAACTTACTTATACTCCAGAGTCCTTTAAAAACTTAATAGCATTTATACATTGAAGGTATTTGATTTTCTTGTAACTAGCACTTCAAATGCAACAAGCATTTGAAGCAACAAGCATTTGACCCAACAAGTAAAACTTTCTACAGTTCATAACTTTTATAAATAAAATAAATTAAATGTACAGTGAATAAGTTCTCTGAAATATTTCAATATTTCTGCAGGTTTAGTAACATCGTAAAATACATTTCAACTAAAATTCACAAATCTAAAAACCTGTTAGGCATTTTTAGGCGTTTTAAGTTGGAAATGAAGACCAATGTTACATCGTAATATGCCAATTACAAATAGTACTTCAAATAGCAAATACTACAGTTTGTCCCAAACTTTAAAAACTATTCATGAACTCAACACTGAACTATTGATGGCTATGAGAATTGTTTCCTAGCCTTTTTGAAAATTTCAACCCATTTACGTTTAAGGTAATTATTGATAAGTACGATCCCGTAGCCATTTTCTTTATTACTTTGGGTTCAAGTTTATACACTCTTTCTGTGTTTCCTGTCTAGAGAAGATCCTTTAGCATTTGTTGGAGAGCTGGTTTGGTGATGCTGAATTCCCTCAGCTTTTGCTTGTCTGTAAAGCTTTTGATTTCTCCTTCATATTTGAATGAGATCCTTGCTGGGTATAGTAATCTGGGCTGTAGGGTATTTTCTTTCATCACTTTAAGTATGTCTTGCCACTCCCTTCTGGCCTGAAGAGTTTCTGTTGAAAGATCAGCTGTTATCCTTATGGGAATCCCCTTATGTGTTATTTGCTGCTTTTCCCTTGCTGCTTTTAAGATTTGTTCTTTGTGTTTGATCTTTGTTAATTTGATTAATATGTGTCTTGGAGTATTTCGCCTTGGGTTTATCCTGTTGGGGACTCTCTGGGTTTCTTGGACTTGGGTGATTATTTCTTTCCCTATTTTAGGGAAGTTTTCAACTATTATCTCCTCAAGTATTCTCTCATGGTCTTTCTTTTTGTCTTCTTCTTCTGGGACTCCTATGATTCGAATGTTGGAGCGTTTAACATTGTCCCAGAGGTCTCTAATATTGTCCTCATTTCTTTTAATTCGTTTTTCTTTTTTCCTCTCTGTTTCATTTATTTCTACAATTTTATCTTCTAGTTCACTAATCCTGTCTTCTGCCTCTGTTATTCTATTGTTTGTTCCCTCCAGGGTGTTTCTGATCTCATCTATTGCATTATTCATTGTATATTGACTCTTTTTTATTTCTTCTAAGTCCTTATTAAATCTTTCTTCCATCTTCTCAATCCTTTTCTCCAGGTTATTTATCTGTAACTCCATTTTGCTTTCAAGATTTTGAATCATTTTCACCATCAAAATTTGAAATTCTTTATCAGGTAGATTCCCTATATCTTCTTCTTTTGTTTGTGTTGGTGGGCAATTATCTTGTTCCTTTACTTGCTGGGTATTTCTCTGCCTCTTCATCTTGCTTATATTGCTTTGCTTGGGGTGGCCTTTCCCTCTTCTTGCAGTTTGTGGAGTTCTCTTTATTATGTAGTTTCTTCGCTGTGTGTGGGGTTGGACGGGTGACTTGTCCGGGTTCCCTGGTTAGGGAGGCATGTGTCGGTGTTCTGGTGGGTGGAGCTGGATTTCTTCTCTCTCCTTTAGAAGACAATGGGCTGCTTTTCTGGGAGCCTGATGTCCTCTGCCAGTATTCAGAAGTTGTTTTGTGGACTTTACTCCGCATTCAAATGTTCTTTTGATGAATTTGTGGGGAAGAAAGTGGTCTCGCCGTCTTATCCCTCCGCCATCTTGTTCCTTCCTCCCCAGAACACTGGATTCTTATATTCCACTTGATCGTGGAGTACCTCTTCCCAGCTGCTCCAGCAAGGCGCAGCCGCTGTACCTTACCTTGGACGAGGGGTATCTCCTCAAGGCCGCCCCTCCTGCTTTGAATGTTGATCAGCTCCTCTCGGCCCTCCGGTGCCCAAGCAGCCACCGCCTCCTGGACGTGGTACAGCTCCTCTCGGCCACCGCCCTAACCCTGGGTGCGGGGCAGCTCCTCTCAGCCATGATTCTGCACGTGGTCGGTTGCGCCGGGAGCCGGGCGTCTCTGGCATCTGCGCCGCCGGGAGCCGGGCGTCTCTCGCGTCTGCCTCTTCCTTTATTTTCAGCAGGGAGAATCCTATATTTTCTTATCTTTTGAGAAATTATAATAGCCACCATTTACTGTGTGCATACTTTGGCCACCTCATGCGACGAGTTGACTCACTGGAAAAGACTCTGATGCTGGGAAAGGTTGGGGGCAGGAGGAGAAGGGGACGACAGAGAATGAGATGGCTGGATGGCATCACCGACTCTATGGACATAAGTTTGGGTGAACTCCGGGAGTTGGTGATGGACAGGGAGGCCTGGCGTGCTGTGATTCATGGGGTCGCGGAGAGTCGGACACGACAGAGCGACTGAACTGAACTGAACTGAACTGTGTGCCACTGCTCTAATCTGCCTCTTATAGCTCATTTGGCATGTGTTGTCCTCATTTTTTCAGAAAAGGAAACTGAGGCTTGGAAAGGACACACATTTCTTAGGGTCACAAATCTAAATATTGGTGGAATCAAAATTTGAACCTGTGTAGCCTGAGTTTCACCTGACCTGCCTCTTGAGAAACCTATATGCAGGTCAGGAAGCAACAGTTAGAACTGGACATGGAACAACAGACTGGTTCCAAATAGGAAAAGAAGTACGTCAAGGCTGTATATTGTCACCCTGCTTATTTAACTTATATGCAGAGTACATCATAAGAAACGCTAGGCTGGAAGAAGCACAAGCTGGAATCAAGATTGCCAGGAGAAATATCAATAACCTCAGATATGCAAATGACACCACCCTTATGGCAGAAAGTAAGAACTAAAGAGCCTCTTGATGAAAGGGAAAGAGGAGAGCGAAAAAGTTGGCCTACAGCTCAACATTCAGTAAACGAAGATCATGGCATCTGGTCCCATCACTTCATGGGAAATAGATGGGGAAACAGTGGAAACAGTGTCAGACTTTATTTTTTTGGGCTCCAAAATCACTGCAGATGCTGATTGCAGTCATGAAATTAAAAGACACTTACTCCTTGGAAGGAAAGTTATGACCAACCTAGATAGCATATTAAAAAGCAGAGATATTACTTTGCCAACAAAGGTCCATCTAGTCAAGGCTATGGTTTTTCCCGTGGTCATGTATGGATGTGCGAGCTGAACTGTGAAGAAAGCTGAGCACCAAAGAATTGATGCTTTTGAACTGTGGTGCTGGAGAAGACTCTTGAGAGTCCCTTGGACTGCAAGGAGATCCAACCAGTCCATCCGAAAGGAGACCAGTCCTGGGTGTTCATTGGAAGGACTGAGAATGACACTAAAGTTGAAACTCTAATACTTTGGCCACCTCATGAGAAGAGTTGACTCATTGGAAAAGACCTTGATGCTGGGAGGGATTGGGGGCAGGAGGAGAAGGGGACGACAGAGGATGAGATGGCTGGATGGCATCACCAACTCGATGCATATGAGTTTGGGTGAACTTTGGGAGTTGGTGATGGACGGGGAGGCCTGGCATGCTGCAGTTCATGGGGTCACAAAGACTTGGACACAACTGGGCGACTGAACTGAACTGAGCCTGAGTTTAGAACCCATATTCTAAATATAGTGTTACACAGTGAATTAACTTTCCAGCCTCACTGAAATTCTTCCATTTCCTTATTTCTGCAATAAAAAGCAAGTGCTATTTGTTGGGAAAGGAACAGGTATACATGGAATACAGCAGGAATACAAGGAGGTAGCCATGCTCTTGCCTCTCTGGTCCAGTCATCACTGTTTAAGATTCCTCTCTTTCTCTTGCCAGCCTCTGAACATATGCTAGGTCTTGTGTCAGGAAAGACACTGTGGAAGGTTGAATTAGACACACTCCTGCCACCAGGTGTTATATAGTTCAGAATCCCTTAATTAATTCACGCAGTCATTCTGAGACAAGCTGGGACCCGGGACCCGGGATCCTGTGCTGCAGTGCTAGAGCTTGGACAAATATCTCCTTGAGCAGCAAAATGCAAAGAAACTATAAGGGACTAAAAATAACTGCATGCATGCAGAGTTGGGGCAAATTATGGACAACAAGATACGAAAGACCAAAAAACCCAACTGCTACTTATGAAGAATCTAGAGCAAAAGCACAGTGATGGGAGCAAAGGCAGGTTACTGTACATGACCTGTGAACACAACACTGCCAAAGCAGTGGGCAGACTACCCCTCTGGCCTGACCCCTACCCTCATCATTTGTAAGGTACCAACTCGCTCCCACCTTGGGAAGTGAGCAAGCAAAGGAAGCTGTTACATGTTCTCATTCCCCTCTGCTGCTTCAGGGGCCCCAGTGAAACCTTGCCTGAATTTGTCTGGCCTCTTATCAATTTCTGTTGATTAAGGAGGCCAAGTAGGCTTCCCTGGTGGCTCAGATGGTAAAGAATCTGCCTTCAATGTGGGAGACTTGGGTTCGATCCCTGAGTTGGGACGATCCCCTGGAGAAGGGAATGGCAACCCACTCCAGTATTCTTGCCTGGACAATTCCTTGCACAGAGGAGCCTGGCCAGCTGAAGTCCATGGGGTCACAAAGAGTCAGACACAACTGAGTGACTAACACACACACACAAGGAGGCCAAGAACAACTCAATCATTTATAAAATGCTTATTAATACCTGTTCTTGGCAAAATGACAATGAAGGTCTGGGGAGGTGGGGGAGATAAAAATGAGTACGACACACTCTCCAGCCTTAAAAAAACTCAATGTTTATAAGAAAGAGAAAACAAGTACATAAAATAATTATGGACATGGTAGAAATGGGTAATTCCTAAGAAGTACATAAACAGAAAATGTGTTATCTCAGAGGTGAGAGAGGCCATTACCAGTAAAAGTTTCTTCAGTTCAGTTCAGTTCAGTTACTCAGTCGTGTCCAACTCTCTGCGACTCCATGAATCACAGCACACCAGGCCTCCCTGTCCATCATCAACTCCCGGAGTTCACTCAAACTCATGTCCACAGAGTTGGTGATGCCATCCAGCCATCTCATTCTCGGTCGTCCCCTTCTCCTCCCGCCCCCAACATTTCCCAGCATCAGAGTCTTTTCCAGTGAGTCAACTTGTCACATGAGGTGGCCAAAGTATTGCAGTTTCAGCTTTAGCATCAGTCCTTCCAATGAACACCCAGGATTGATCTCCTTTAGAATGGACTGGTTGGATCTCCTTGCAGTCCAAGGGACTCTCAAGAGTCTTCTCCAGCACCACAGTTCAAAATCATCAATTCTTCGGCAATCAGCTTTCTTCACAGTCCAACTTTCACATCCATAAATGACCACGGGAAAAACCATAGCCTTGACTAGACGGACCTTTGTTGGCAAAGTAATGTCTCTGCTTTTTAATATACTATCTAGGTTGGTCATAGCTTTCCTTCCAAGGAGTAAGCGTCTTTTAATTTCATGGCTGCAGTCAGCATCCGCAGTGATTTTGGAGCCCCCAAAAATAAAGTCTGACACTATTTCCACTGTTTTTCCATCTATTTCCCAAGAATTGATAGGACCAGATGCCATGATCTTTGTTTTCTGAATGTTGAGCTTCAAGCCAACCTTTTCACTCTTCTCTTTTACTTTCCTCAAGAGGCTTTGAGTTCCTCTTCACTTTCTGCCATAAGGGTGGTGTCATCTGCATATCTGAGGTTATTGATATTTCTCCCAGCAATCTTGATTCCAGCTTGTGCTTCTTCCAGCCCAGCGTTCCTCATGATGTACTCTGCATATAAGTTAAATAAGCAAGGTTACAATATACAGCCTTGACGTACTCCTTTTCCTGTTTGGAACTAGTCTGTTGTTCCATGTACAGTTCTGACTGTTGCTTCCTGACCTGCATACAGGTTTCTCAAGAGGCAGGTCAGGTGGTCTGGTATTCCCATCTCTTTCAGAATGTTCCCCAGTTTATTGTGATCCACACAGTCAAAGGCTTTGGCATAGTCAATGAAGCAGAAATAGATGTTTTCCTGGAACTCTCTTGCTTTTTCCATGATCCAGCAGATGTTGGCAATTTGATCTCTGGTTCCTCTGCCTTTTCTAAAACCTGCTTGAACATCTGGGAGTTCACGGTTCACATATTGCTGAAGCCTGGCTTGGAGAATTTTGAGCATGACTTTACTAGTGTGTGAGATGAGTGCAATTGTGTGGTAGTTCGAGCATTCTTTGGCATTGCCTTTCTTTGGGATTGGAAAGAAGACTGACCTTTTCCAGTCCTGTGGCCACTGCTGAGTTTTCCAAATTTGCTGGCATATTGAGTGCAGCACTTTCACAGCATCATCTTTCAAGATTTGAAATAGCTCAACTGGAATTCCCCTTAATTCTACTGGGAAAATTATGTTCTTTTCATGAGTCCTTAAGTGTTTTTTTTGTTTTTATTAAATCTCAAATCTAAAATACTCTTGCACCTAACTTCCCACTTTCTTGTCCTGAAGCACTCTTCAAGCCCTCAAGGAGATGAAAACAGAAGAAGATGATGAAACAATTAAAAGTGATAGTCTTTTGGCTCTGATTACGCTCCAGCCAGCACAACCTGGATGGTTCTCAGACCAGTAACTTCAGAAAGCCAGACATGAATTCTCCTCTCAAAACCTTATTGAGAACTCTGCAGAACAGAGAGGTGTGAGGGGTGACTTCCAGGTAAAGATGTTAAGAGTGAATATATACAGTCATTTCCTGAAACCCCACCAAAATGGCAGGAAGGAATTCCTATGCAAAAATCATAAATGCACAAGGTTGGGATAACTAGGGTGAAGGTCACAGCAGCAAAACTTTAAAATCTAAATAACAGAAAGAATAATGGCAACTTACTCAGTTCAGTTCAGTCGCTCAGTCATGTCCGACTCTCCGCGACCCCATGAATCACAGCACACCAGGCCTCCCTGTCCATCACCAACTCCCGGAGTTCACTCAAACTCATGTCCATCAGTCGGTGATGCCATCCAACCATCTCATTCTCTGTCGCCCCCGTCTCCTCCTGCCCCCATCCCTCCCAGCATCAGAGTCTTTTCCAGTGAGTCAACTCGTCGCATGAGGTGGCCAAAGTATTGCAGTTTTAGCTTTAGCATCAGTCCTTCCAATGAACACCCAGGATTGATCTCCTTTAGAATGGACTGGTTGGATCTCCTTGCAGTCCAAGGGACTCTCAAGAGTCTTCTCCAACACCACAGTTCAAAATCATCAATTCTTCGGCGATCAGCTTTCTTCACAGTCCAACTCTCACATCCATACATGACCACGGGAAAAACCATAGCCTTGACTAGGCAGACATTTGTTGGCAAAGTAATGTCTCTGCTTTTTAATATGCTATCTAGGTTGGTCATAGCTTTCCTTCCAAGGAGTAAGCATCTTTTAATTTGCTGGCTGCAATCAGCATCTGCAGTGATTTTGGAGCCCCCAAAAATAAAGTCTGACACTGTTTCCACTGTTTCCCCATCTATTTCCCATGAAGTGATGGGACCAGACGCCATGATCTTCGTTTTCTGAATATTGAGCTTCAAGCCAACCTTTTCACTCTCCTCTTTCACTTTCATCAAGAGGCTTTTTAGTTCCTCTTCACTTTCTGCCATAAGGGTGGTGTCATCTGCATATCTGAGGTTATTGATATTTCTCCCAGCAATCTTGATTCCAGCTTTTGCTGCCTCCAGCCCAGCGTTCCTCATGATGTACTCTGCATATAAGTTAAATAAGCAAGGTGACAGTATACAACCTTGACGCACTCCTTTTCCTATTTGGAACTAGTCTGTTGTTCCATGTACGGTTCTGACTGTTGCTTCCTGACCTGCATACAGGTTTCTCAAGAGGCAGGTCAGGTGGTCTGGGATTCCCATCTCTTTCAGAATGTTCCACAGTTTATTGTGATCCACACAGTCAAAAGCTTTGGCATAGTCAATGAAGCAGAAATAGATGTTTTTCTGGAACTCTCTTGCTTTCTCCATGATCCAGCGGATGTTGGCAATTTGATCTCTCGTGCCTCTACCTTTTCTAAAACCTGCTTGATTATCTGGGAGTTCATGGTTCACATATTGCTGAAGCCTGGCTTGGAGAATTTTGAGCATGACTTTACTAGCATGTGAGATGAGTGCAATTGTGCGGTAGTTTGAGCATTCTTTGGCATTGCCTTTCTTTGGGATTGGAATGAAGACTGGCCTTTTCCAGTCTTGTGGCCACTGCTGAGTTTTCCAAATTTGCTGGCATATTGAGTGCAGCACTTTCACAGCATCCTCTTTCAGGATTTGAAGAAGGTCAATTGGAATTCCATCACCTCCACTAGCTTTGTTCGTAGTGATGCTCTCTAAGGCCCACTTGACTTCACATTCCAAGATGTCTGGCTCCAGGTGAGTGATCACGCCACCGTGATTATCTTCGTCATGAAGATCTTTTTTGTACAGTTCCTCTGTGTATTCTTGCCACCTCTTCTTAATATCTTCTGCTTCTGTTAGGTCCATACCATTTCTGTCCTTTATCAAGCCCATCTTTGCATGAAATGTTCCCTTGGAATCTCTAATTTTCTTGAAGAGATCTCTTGTTTTTCCTATTCTGTTGTTTTCCTCTATTTCTTTGCATTGATCGCTGAGGAAGGCTTTCTTATCTCTCCTTGCTATTCTTTGGAACTCTGCATTCAGATGCTTATATCTTTCCTTTTCTCCTTTGCTTTTCATTTCTCTTCCTTTCACAGCTATTCATAAGGCCTCCTCAGACAGCCATTTTGCTTTTTTGCATTTCTTTTTCATGGGGATGGTCTTGGTCCCTGTCTCCTGTACAATGTCATGAACCTCCATCCAGAGTTCATCAGGCACTCTATCTATCAGATCTAGTCCCTTAAATCTATTTCTTACTTCCACTGTATAATCATAAGGGATTTGATTTAGGTCATATCTGAATGGTCTAGTGGTTTTCCCTACTTTCTTCAATTTCAGTCTGAATTTGGCAATAAGGAGTTCATGATCTGAGCCACAGTCAGCTCCTGGTCTTGTTTTTGCTAACTGTATAGAGCTTCTCCATCTTTGGCTGCAAAGAATATAATCAATCTGATTTCGGTGTTGATCATCTGGTCATGTCCATGTTAGAGTCTTCTCTTTTGTTGTTGGAAGAGAGTGTTTGCTATGACCAGTGCGGTCTCTTGGCAAAACTCTATTAGCCTTTGCCCTACTTCATTCAGTACTCCAAGGCCAAATTTGCCTGTTACTCCAGGTGTTTCTTGACTTCCTACTTTTGCATTCCAGTCCCCTATAATGAAAAGGACATCTTTTTTGGGTGTTAGTTCTAAAAGGTCTTGTAGGTCTTCATAGAACCATCAAAATTTGGTTTCCTCAGCATTACTGGTTGGGGCATAGACTTGGATTACTGTAATATTGAATGGTTTGCCTTGGAAACGAAAAGAGATCATTCTGTCATTTTTGAGATTGCATCCTAGTACTGCATTTCGGACTCTTTTGTTGACCATGATGGCTACTCCATTTCTTCTAAGGGATTCCTGCCCACAGTAGTAGATATAATGGTCATCTGAGTTAAATTCACCCATTCCAGTCCATTTTAGTTCGCTGATTCCTAGAATGTCTACATTCACTCTTGTCATCTCCTGTTTGACCACTTCCAATTTGCCTTGATTCATGGACCTAACATTCCAGGTTCCTATGCAATATTGCTCTTTACAGCATCAGACCTTGCTTCTATCACTAGTCACATCCACAACTGGGTATTTGTTTCGTTTTGACTCCATCCCTTCATTCTTTCTGGAGTTATTTCTCCACTGATCTCCAGCAGCATACTGGGCACCTACCGACCTGGGGAATTCCTCATTCTGTATCCTATCATTTTGCCTTTTGCTACTGTTCATGGGGTTCTCAAGGCAAGTATACTGAAGTGGTTTGTCATTCCCTTCTCCAGTGGACCACATTCTGTCAGACCTCTCCACTATGACCCGTCCATCTTGGGTGGCCCCACACAGAATGGCTTAGTTTCATTGAGTTAGACAGGGCTGTGGTCCATGTGATCAGATCAACTAGTTTTCTGTGATTATGATTTCAGTGGGTCTGCCCTCTGATGCCCCCTCGCAATACCTACCATCTTATTTGGGTTTCTCTTACCTTGGTAGTGGAAAATCTCTTCACAGCTGCTCCAGCAAAGTGCAGCCACTGTATCTTACCTTGGTCGAGGGGTATCTCCTGAAGGCTGCCCCTCCTGACGTTGAATGTGGAGTAGCTCCTCTCGGCCCTCCTGTGCCTGTGCAGCCACCACCTCTTGGACGTGGGACAGCTCCTCTCGGCCACCGCCCTGACCTTGGGCGTGGGGTAGCTCCTCTAGGCCACACTAGATGCCGCTGGAGCTGGCATCTCTTGCGTCTGCAGATGGCAACTTACTAGCAGATCTGAAAAAAAGAAGACCTATTCCTTACCTGGCAATAGAGAAAGTCAGGCAGTTGAGGAAACCAACCCAACAGCCACTGTGGAGTTTCCCAAAGACTCCAGAACTGACAGCACCAGGCACCTCTGTAAATGGAAGCTGGAGTTGGAGATGGGGGCCTATGGTAATAAAGTAAGAATTGGTTGACAATCTGTTTATGAAGCAGTCAGCCCCAGGTCCTCCCTCACTCTGTGAGCTGAATGATTTCTCCTTCCCTTTTCAAGGAAATCTTTACTCCTTTCATAGACTACAATAGGGACTGCACACAGCATGCACATTTGGTGTCTAGGGTCCTGCAACGAAACTAAGTGTACTGAAGTGATGTTTCCATACTAGATGTTGAGATGCTGCCCATCCCATCTCTACCTTCTTCTCACATTTTATACCTATGATACTGGCAGCTGGGAGGAAGTACTTCTCACAAGGCTGACCAGTTCAAAAGACCTAAAAATACTGAGTTGGAGTTTCCCCAGTGAAACAGGCCTAAGTAGTCATCCTATGACACTTGGTCCATAAGCTTCACCTACCCTCTTGGAGCTTCCCTTTACCAATCACCACTTCAGTTCCCACTCTTTTTTTTTTTTTTTTGAAATTGATGTAACATTGATTTGGGCTTCCCTGATGGCTCAGTTGGTAAAAAGTCTGCCAGCAACGCAGGAGACCCAGGTTTGGGAAGACCCTCTGGAGAAGGAAATGGCAACCCACTCCAGTATTCTTGCCTGGAGAATTCCATGGACAGAGGAACCTGTTGGGCTACAGTCCATGGGATTACAAAATGTCAGACATGACTGAGCAACTAATACTTTTACTTTCCATCATTGATTTATAATGTTGTATTAGTTTCCTGTGTACAGCAACATGATTCAGTTATATATATGTGTATATGTACACACACACACACACATGCACGCGCACACATACACAGGCTTCCCAGATGGCTCAGTGGGTAAAGAATCAGCCTGCAATGCAGGAGATATGGGTAAAGAATTCCTGGGTTGGGAAGGTCCCCTGGAGGAGGACATGGCAACTCACTCCAGATTTCTTGACTGGAGAATCCCATAGACAGAGGAGCCTGGAGGGCTACAGTCCATAGGGTCGCAAAAAGTTGGACACAACTGAAGCAATTGAACACATATGCATGTATGTGTATATTCTTTTCCAGATTCATTTCCATTATAGGTTATAGAAGATATTGATTACAGTTCCTTTGCTATGCAACAGGTCCTTGTGGTTTTCCTATTTTATATATAGTAGTGTGTATCTGCTCAAAATTCTCCAAGCCAGGCTTCAGCAATATGTAAACCGTGAACTCCCAGATGTTCAAGCAGGTTTTAGAAAAGGCAGAGGCACCAGAGATCAAATTGCCAACATCCGCTGGATCATGGAGAAAGCAAGAGAGTTTCAGAAAAACATCTATTTCTGCTTCATTGACTATGCCAAAGCCTTTGACTGTGTGGATCACAATAAACTGTGGAACATTCTGAAAGAGATGGGAATCCCAGACCACCTGACCTGCCTCTTGAGAAACCTGTATGCAGGTCAGGAAGCAACAGTTAGAACTGGACATGGAACAACAGACTGGTTCCAAATAGGAAAAGGTGTACGTCAAGGTTGTATATTGTCACCTTGCTTATTTAACTTATATGCAGAGTACATCATGAGGAACGCTGGGCTGGAAGAAGCACAAGCTGGAATCAAGATTGCTGGGAGAAATATCAATAACCTCAGATATGCAGATGACACTACCCTTATGGCAGAAAGTGAAGAGGAACTCAAAAGCCTCTTGATGAAAGTGAAAGAGGAGAGTGAAAAGGTTGGTTTGAAGCTCAACATTCAGAAAACAAAGATCATGGCATCTGGTCCCATCACTTCATGGGAAATAGATGGAAAAACAGTGGAAACAGTGTCAGACTTTGTTTTTTTGGGCTCCAAAATCACTGCAGATGCTGATTGCAGCCATGAAATTAAAAGACGCTTGCTCCTTGGAAGGAAAGTTATGACCAACCTTGATAGTATATTAAAAAGCAGAGACATTACTTTGCCAACCAAGGTCCGTCTAGTCAAGGCAATGGTTTTTCCCGTGGTCATGTATGGTTGTGAGAGTTGGACTGTGAAGAAGGCTGATCGCCGAAGAATCGATGCTTTTGAACTGTGGTGTTGGAGAAGACTCTTGAGAGTCCCTTATACTGCAAGGAGATCCAACCAGTCCATTCTAAAGGAGATCAATCCTGGATGTTCATTGGAGGGACTGATGCTAAAGCTGAAACTGCAATACTTTGGCCACCTCATGCGACGAGTTGACTCACTGGAAAAGACTCTGATGCTGGGAAAGGTTGGGGGCGGGAGGAGAAGGGGACGACGGAGAATGAGATGGCTGGATGGCATCACCGACTCTGTGGACATGAGTTTGAGTGTACTCCGGGAGTTGGTGATGGACAGGGAGGCCTGGCGTGCTGTGATTCATGGGGTCGCGGAGAGTCGGACACGACTGAGCGACTGAACTGAACTGAACTGAACTGAGTGTGTATCTGTTAATCTCAAACTCCCAATTTATCCCTCCCCACTTTCTCCTTTGGTAACAGTAAGCTTGTCTTCTATGTATGTGAGTCTATTTCTGTTTTGTTCATTTGTGTCATTTTTAAAGATTCTACATATAAGTGATGTTGTATGATATTATTCTTTGTCTGACTTATTTCACTTAGTATAATAATCTCTAGGTTCATCTATATTGCTGCAAATGGTATTATTTCATTATTTTTATAGCTGAGTAATATTTCATTGTATATGCATACCACATCTTCTTTATCCACTCATCTGTTGATGGACACTTATGTTGCTTCTATGTCTTGGCTATCATAAATAGTGCTGCTGTGAACACTGGGGTGCATGTATCTTTTTAAATTAGAGTTTTCATCTTTTCTGGATATATACCATGAGTGGGATTGCTGGATCATATCTGTAATTCTACTTTTACTTTTTGAAGGAACCTCCATACTATTCTCCATAGTGGTTGCACCAATTTACATTTCCACATTTTCTCCACACCCTCTCTGCTTTTACTGTTCTTAGACTTTTTGAGGATGGTCATTTTGATTGGTGTGAGGTGATATACCTCATTGTAATTATGATTTTATTTTCTGTAATAATTAGTGATGTTAAATAACTTTTTACATGCCTGTTGGCCATCTGTATGTTTTATTGGAGAAATGTTTGTTTAGGTCGTTTGCTCATTTTTTGATTGGATTGTTTATTTTTGATATTCAACTGTATGAGATGCTTGCATATTTTGGCAATTAATCCTTTGTTGGGTGCATTGTTTGCAAATATTTTCTTGCATTTCATAGGTTGTCTTTTCACTTTATTTGTAGTTTCCTTTGTTTGCATAAACTTTTGCATTTGATTAGGTCACATTTGTTTACTTCCGCTTTTATTTCTTTTGCCTTGGAAAACTGACCTAAGAAAACATTGGTATGATTTATGTCAGAAAATGTTTTGCCTGTGTTCTCTTCTAGGAATGTTATGGTGTCATGTCTCATATTTGGTCTTTAAGCCATTTTGAGTTTATTTTTGTGTGTGGTGTGAGGGAGTGTTCTTACTTCATTGATTTACATGTGAGTATCCAGCTTTCCCAACACCACTTTCTGAAGAGACTGTTTTTTCTCCAATGTATAGTCTTGCCTCATTTATTGAAGATTAATTGACCATATGTGTATGAGTTTACTTCTGGGCTCTTTATTCTGTTCTACATTTCTGTTTTGGTGCCAACACCATGCTCTTTTGATAACTATTCAGTTCAGTTCAGTTCAGTCGCTCAGTCGTGTCCAGCTCTTTGCGACCCCATGAATCACAGCACGCCAGGGCTCCCTGTCCATCACCAACTCCTGGAGTTCACTCAAACTCATGTCCATCGAGCTGGTGATGCCATCCAGCCATCTCATTCTCTGTCGTCCCTGTCTCCTCCCGCCCCCAATCCCTCCCAGCATCAGAGTCTTTTCCAGTGAGTCAACTCGTCGCATGAGGTGGCCAAAGTATTGGAGTTTCAGTTATAGCTTTGTAGTGTTTTCTGAAGTCTGGGAGGGTTATTCCTGCAGCTTTGCTTTTTTCCCCTCAGGATTGCTTTGCAATTCTCAGTCTATATGAAATCTGTAGATTGCTTTGAGTAGTGTGGCCATTTAAACAATAGTAATTTCTTCCAATCCAAGAGCATGGGATATCTTTCTATTTCTTTGAATCATCTTCAATTTCCATAATGTTTCATAGTTCTCAGTGTTCAAGTCTTTCACCTCCTTGTTCAGGTTCATTCCTAAACCAAGAATTTTTTTTTGGTGTGATTTTAAATGAGACTATTTTTAAATTTCTCTTTCTGATATTTCATTATTAGTGTGAAGAAATGCAACCGACTTCTGTATGATAATTTTGTATCCTGCCACCTTGCTGAGTTCATTTATCAGTTCCAACAGTTTTTGTGTGGTGTCTGTAGGCTCTTCTATATAGAGTATCTGGTCATTTGCTCATAATTATGATTTGACTTCTTTCCTTCCAGCTTGGATATCTTTTATTTCTTTTTCCTTTCTGATTGCTATGGCTAGGACTTCCAATACTATATTGAATAAAAGTAGTGAGAGTGGGCATCCTTATTCCAGAATCTAATGGGAAGGCTTTCACCTTTTTTTCTTTGGTGTGTTGGCTGTAGGTTTGTCATAAATAGCTTTTATTATGTTCAGATTTTTTTTTCTACCCATGGTTTGGCAAGAGTTTTTTTTTAAATGTTTTTTATCATGAATGAATGTCGAATTTTGTGAAATGCTTTCTCTGCATCTATTGAGATGATCATGTGGTTTTGTATTTCCATTTGATGTGGTGTATCACAGTGATTGATCTGCATATGTTGAACCACTCTTGTGACCCTGGAATAAATCCAACTTGATCATAGTGTATAACCCTTTTTGTATGCTATTTGATTCAGTTTGCTAATATTTTGTTGAGGGTTTTTGCATCTATGTTCATCAAAGATATTGGATTGTAATTTTCCCTTTTCGGTAGTGTCCTTTTCTAGTTTTGTTATAAGGGTGATGGTGGCTTCATAGACTGACTTTGAGAGACTGACTTTCCTTCCTTTCTGTCTTTTGGAAGAGTTTGAGAAGGAGTCATATAAATTCTTCTTTGTATATTTGGTAGAATTCCTGGTAAAGCCATCTGGTCTTGGACTTTTGTCTGTAGGGAGTTTTAAAATTACACATTCTATTTCACATTTAGTGATTGATCTGTTCAAACTATCTTTCTTCTTGATTCAGTTTTGACAGGCTGTATGTTTCTAGAAACTTGTCCATTTCTTCTAGGTTGTCCATTTTTTTGTTTGCTCTTATGGTATTTTGTGTATCTGTAGTATAGGTTGTTATTTTTCCTCTTTCAAGTCTTCTTTATTTAGGTCCTCTCTTTTCTTGGTGAGCCTGACCAGAGGTTTGTTGATTTCATTTATCTTTTCAAAAGACCAGTTCTTGGTTTTATTGATTTTTTTCTATATTTTAACATCTATTCTAATTTCTCTCTAATCTTTATTATTTCCTTCCTCTGCTGTAACTTTAGGTTTTATTTGTTATTCTTTTCTTAATTCTTTTAGGTAGTAGATTAATTTGCTTATTTTGTATTTTTCTTGTTTTTTTAAGGTAGGCCTGTATCACTATGAACTTCCCTTTTGCCACATCCCATATTTTGTATGGTTGTGCTTTCATTTTCATTTGTCTTATGGCATTTTACAATTTCCTCTTTGATTTTGTTGTTGAATTATTAGCTTTTTAGTAGCATGTTTTTTTTAGTCTCATGTAATTTGTTTTGTTTGTTTCTTGCTTTTCTTTCTGTGTTTGATTTCCAGTTTCATGCTTGAAAATATGCTTGAAATAATTTCTATCATCTTAAATTTGTTGAAACTTATTTTGTATCCTAGTATGTGGTCTATTCTTGAGAATGTTCCATATGTACTTGAAAAGGATGTGTATTCTGTTTTCTTGAATGTAATGTCCTGAAGATTTCAGTTGAGTTTAACTGTTCTATTGTGTCATTTAGGATCTCTGCTGCTTTATCGATCTGTCTGAAATGTCTGTCCATTGAAATCAGTGAGAATGTTAAAGTTTCCTACTATTGCATTGCCATCAATTTCTCCCTTTACATCTCTGTTAGTATTTGTTTTATGTGTTTAGGTGCTCCTCTATTGGATGCAATATGTTAATGAGTGCAATACTCTCTTCTTCTATTAATCCTTTTGTCATTATATCCTTCTTGATCTTTCTTTGTGGCCTTTGTTTTAAAGTCTATTTTGCCTTATATCAGTATGGCTATCTCCACTTTCTTGTCATTTCCTTATGCATAAAATATCTTTTACCATCTTCTCACTTTCAATCTGTATGTGTCCTTTGCCCTAATTTGGGTCTCCTTTGGCAGCATATTATATATTTTTGTTTTATTACCCAATCTTCCACTGTTTGTCTTTTGATCAGAGCGTTCAGTCCATTGACATTCAAAGTAATTATTGATAGATGTGTATTTATTGCCATTTTAACTTTGTTTTCCAGTTGACTACATACTTCTTTTTTGTTATTTTCTTCTTTTTGTTTTTCCTTTTGTGGTTTGATTTTTTATTTTTTTTGGATTATGCTTGAGTACCTTTCTGTTTGGTTTTGTGAATCTATTGTATGTTTTTGAGTTGTAGTTACCCTGGTTTTCAAGTATATTAACCTGTCATTATATCTGTGTACTTTAGACTGGTACTCATATAAGCTCAAACACATTCTAAAAGGTCTACATTTTCTTACCCCTTTTCCCCACATTTTGTAATGTTCATGTCTTATTTTACATCACCATGTTTATCATCTTGCTATTCACTGTAGTTAAAATTGCTTTCACAGAAGTTTTTGATTTTTTTTTTTTTTAATGTAGGCAAAGAGTCGTGTCCGACTCTCCACGACCCCATGAATCACAGCACACCAGGCCTCCCTGTCCATCACCAACTCCCGGAGTACACTCAAATTCATGTCCACAGAGTCGGTGATGCCATCCAGCCATCTCATTCTCCGTCGTCCCCTTCTCCTCCCGCCCCCAACCTTTCCCAGCATCAGAGTCTTTTCCAGTGAGTCAACTCGTCGCATGAGGTGGCCAAAGTATTGCAGTTTCAGCTTTAGCATCAGTCCCTCCAATGAATGTAGGTACTGGCTAATTTAAGTGTTCTTCAATCCTTATGTATTTTTACCTTTCCTATTGTCATTTTCACTTTCCTATAGATTATCTGTTTCTTTTTTTAGGTTTGAGAAGTTTTCAATCATAATTTCTTCAAATAAACTTTTGATCCCTTTTCTCTTCCTTCCCTTTTGGGATCTCTATTATATATAGATTGTCATGCTTTCTATTACCCCATAGATGTCATATATTATTTTCATTTTTCTTTCTGCTGTTCTGAGTGGTGATTTTCACTATTCTACCTAGATCGGTTCTTCATTCTTCTGCATTATTCAGTTAGTTATTTATTCCTTTTGGTTTGGTTTTCATCTTGGCAACTGAGTTGTCTAATTTTGATTGACTTTTCTTTATAGTTTCTAGTTCCTTGTTACAAAGATCCACATTTCTGTCAATAGTCTTTCTTAATTCCTTCAGTATTTTTACAACCTCCTTTTTGAACTTGGGATCTGGTGGTTTGGAGAGGTCTGATTCACTGTTCTCTCAGGGGATTTCCCTTGTTCTTTTAATTGAGGGTGGTTCCTCTGCTTTTTCATTTGTACATTTCTGGCTCTATGAATTTAGAAGAAGCAGTTATCTACTATGGTCTTGAAGGGCTCTTTTTATGTAAGAGTGTCCCCGTTGCCTACGTGAGTCCAGTATTTTTGGTGCAAGGATTGTTTTTGGTGTGGATGCCTACCACTTCTTTCTTCAGAGTGTCCTGGCCGTTATCTCCTTGATAGGGGGTAAGTTTGCTGTTGTGGTGACAACAGTGCACACTGGATGCTGGATGGGGCCTCCTCTTTACTCTGTGGATGTCATGGCCCTGTTGGGGGCAGGGTCTACTCCCAAAATATTGTAGTAGAAGTACCCAGATCCATGTCTAAACTGCAGTGTGAGGTAGGTGGGACTGAAGTGCTCACGCTGGGAAAGGAACTGTTGCATATTCCTCCCCAGGAGCTGTTCCCTGGTCCTGCACTCTGTGACATCACCTGCCACCTGGTATGTGTGCCCACAATATACACTGTTATTCACACTGCCCTTAGCCCCACCCCTACTGTGGGAATGCTGATACTAAGCTTAGAGGTCCCTCAGGTGCTGTGCTCACAAATCCAGTGGTATAACCTGCTGAAGCCATGCACCCACACCTACTGTAGGAGGGCTGAGAATTGGCTTGGATTTTGGCCCTACTTTCACATGTGTGAGTGCCCTCAAAGCCTGCTGCTGCTGGCTCCAGACGTGCCTCAGCTACAGGCGCCAGTAATCAGCTTGGATGTCTCTCAGTCACTTTGGTCAAAAAGCTGCTGGTGTAAATCCACTGAAGCTGCATGCCCACACCTGCTCTAGGAGTGCCAGGATAGATTCAGCCCTGCCTCCACTTGTGAGAAGCCCACTGGCTCATGCATGGTTCCAGAGTTTGCAGCTTTGGACTCATCTCCACTGTGAGCACACAGAGAGTGAGGCTGCTAAGGCAGGACCACATACTTCCATTTGTGTCTTTTGACAGTGGAGTTCTATGGTGGACCTGGACTCTATCCTGCGCACACCCCAAGTTATGGCCCAGACAACACTAGTCTCTTTGGACTGGCTCCATGCAGCTGAACTTGGCTGGATTTGTCCACTGAGGCTGGAGTTTTAGCATCCAGTTGCCATGCACTTATTGGGCTGGAAAGTGAAGCCAGATGGCTAGGACCATCTGTGCTGGTTTCTTTCTGTCCTGCCCACTATGGAGAGGCTGCTATCCTCTCCTCTGAGTCTCTGAAGCTCCCTATCCATCCCAGTTGACCTTTCAGTTGGTAAAATAGGTTCCCAGGGTGAGGGACCCTTCCCTTTTGGGAGAATGGGGAGTCGTGTCTACTTCATTTCATCCTTGCCCCTGATCTCTTGGCTCCCTATGATAATGAGTGGATCCTTTGGTGAAGTTGGCATCTCATCCTGAGTTTAATAGGTTGCACTCTTCAGGAGAGCAAGCTGTTACCTTTCTTGGAGAACTGCCTTCTGAAACAACCCAGAGAGCCTTGGCGGCTGTCAGGTGGTGAATAGATAGAACAAATTCACTTTCTTTGCCTCCCTTGAGTAAACCCATGGCAGACAATGTCCAGGTGTTGGGCAGGCCTGGCACAGTTAATGTCAGGAGGATGGAACAAACCTGCCCTTTGAGCTGGGTCTTGAGAAATGCTTCCAGCAGGTACAGGGTCATCTTCATGACCCTGTCTTTGGTTTTCTTCTTTTATTCTCAACTCTATAGATAAATGTGTTTAAAAGGACAAATAAAAGTGTGTTTAAAAACAGAAAGTGGGGAGAACAAGATGGGGGAGGAGTAGGTGTACATGGAGTACACCTCTCTCCATGGATACATCAGGAATACACCTTCAGACACAGAAGTGCATGCAGAACACCAGCTGAGAGCAGACAGGAGTACCTGACTAGCAGAAAAGAACATATAAAACTACACAAAACTCAGTAAGATGAAGGAAATAGGGGGAAAAGTAGGAGTGTTACTAGGACTGGACTTGCCCTTGGTGGGTGGGGGAACTGAAGTAGGGGTCTGATCCCCACATCAGGGCAATTGTCTGAGTCAGAGGAGAAACATTTAAGGCTGAGAGTGAAACAGCTGATCTGTGGCAACCTAAATGAAATGAGAATCTGTCCTTGCCACAGTCATGTACCCCAGACAGTGATACAGGCCCCCTAGAAGGTTTTGTAGAGCAATCCCAGGGCGAGGGCTGCTGTTGACTGTAGAGAGATGGACTGAGGGGATGTGAGGGAGGAGATTGTGGTGGGAAATGCCTGTGGAGAAAACCAAGGCAGCCATGGAAACAAGGCGATACTGCTGAGTCATGCGGAGGGGGTGGAGCCATCACCAGAGCTTCTCCCTCCTCACACGCCAGCTTTGACAGTTGAACTATAAAGAGGCTGGCTCATTAAGCACCTGATGCAGGGAACTACAGAGTAGGACCCCACCCAGGGTGCTCCTTTAAGTTACTGATGGGTCAATCTACAGAATAGGACCCCAGTTGGGGGAGCCCTGTATGTGCCCGATGTGCTGAACAGCAGAGAAGGACCCCAGGCAAGGGAGCCCTCTAAGTGACTGAATGGGTGGAGCTATGGAGAAAAACTAGTCAAAGAGTCCTTCAGATCACCAGCTACAAGGTTGAAAAAAGACTCTGATAGAGCCATAACTCCAGTGACTGAGGCAGTCCATATCCCTGCACACTTGGCGCCACTAAGGTCCCCACAAACCAAGCAGCTGCACTACCTTCATGCTCAACCCTCACTGGGACAGAGCTGCCACAGGCAAAAAGAAGATCTTGTGTCTATGCATTCAGGGTTGCTTTGGTCTTACCCAACTCTGCGACCCTGTGGATTGGCCTGCCAGGCTTTTCTGCCAGGGGATTTCTCCAGGCATGAATACTGGAGTGTATTGGCCAATACTGGTTGCTATACCCTTCTAGAGCACTATATTTCCTGCTGCCCTAGCCACCAACTCCCCTGAGTACCTGTGCTGCCAGAACCCCTGGGACCCAAGCAGCTGCACCACCTCCACACCTGGCCCTCAGTGGGGCAGACCCAAGTCCTCCAGAGCAGCTTCAGGAGCAAATCCCAGTGGATGACCCACATGCAGAGGTGGAAATAAAACCACAATTGAAACCCAGGGGCAGTGTAGTTAAGGAAGAAGACCCAAAACCTTCCCACTAGCTGTACAACCTGCAGATTAAATCCACATGATCAAATTCTGTGTCTACAGAATATGTAAAAGGACACTGAGAGCTCCCACAAAAGAAAACTCACTAAGTCTGATAGCTGTGGACTTTGGAGGCAAGAATACACAGGAGTAGGACCAGATTAGAATCTGAGCTGCCCCCACAGCAGGTCCAGAGACCAGTACAATGTTGGAGGGCATCATGTTGGAGGTGAGATGGACTAGGACTTCCAGCGAGGAAAAGGATCCTGACAGCAGTGACTCAAGAAAACATTTATTATTCTTATGCTTTGACTTGTTCTGTAGTTTCATTTGGATTTTCTTATTTTCCTCACCCCCCCACCCGTTGTAGCTGTCAATTTTATTGGCACTATGAAATCTAATTAAGCTTTTTAGCTTTTTTTTTTTTTGGTCACACTTTTTATTGTTGTTATTAACCTCTGCCTCTGCGTTGGTCTTCTGCAGTTCTGTGGAGTTTTCCTTTATTTCCTCTCTTTTTCTTCTTTCTTTTCTTTAATTTTTAAACTTATTATTATTATTTTCTACATTTATTCCTTTGTTTGCTTTTCCTAATGTTCTTTTCCCCTTGCAATTAATCTTTAATATATATAAATCTTATTTATCTACCTCTATTTAGCTTTACCGGAGAAGGCAATGGCAAGCCACTCCAGTACTATTGCCTAGAAAATCCCATGGATGGAGGAGCCTAGTTGGCTGTAGTCCGTGGGGTCGCTAAGGGTCGGACACGACTGAGCGACTTCACTTTCACACATTGGAGAAGGAAATGGCAACCCACTCCAGTGTTCTTGCCTGGAGAATCCCAGGGATGGGGGAGCCTGGTGGGCTTCCGTCTATGGGGTCGCACAGAGTCGGACACGACTGAAGTGACTTAGCAGCAGCAGCAGCAGCAGCAGCATTTAGCTTTACATGTCTATTCTTTCTTTTCTTTCTCTCTTATCCTCTCAACATACGTTAGTTTTGCTTTCATTGCTTTATTTCCCAATTGGCATCTTGCTTTAGTTTTGTTTTCCAATTTGTGCTTTAGTTAGTTTTGTTCTTAACTGGTGGATATACCATTTGTCTGGGGGTCATCTTTTGTTTCTCATTTTTGGATATGTGTTTTAGTCTCAATGCCATAACAAACCACTTGTGGAATCTTCACTTCTGACAGAGATCAAGCCCTGAACCTTTGGAGTGGGAGCACTGACTCCAAGACCCTAGACTACCAGAGAGCTAACCATCAGTTCAGTTCAGTTCAGTTCATTTCAATCACTCAGTCATGTCTGACTCTTTGCAACCCCATGAATCACAGCACGCCAGGCCTCCCTGTCCATCACCAACTCCCAGAGTTCACTCAAACTCATGTCCATCAAGTCGGTGATGTCATCCAGCCATCTCATCCTCTGTTGTCCCCTTCTCCTCCTACCCCCAATCCCTCCCAGCATCAGGGTCTTTTCCAATGAGTCAACTCGTCGCATGAGGTGGCCAAAGTATTGGAGTTTCAGTTTTAGCATCAGTCCTTCCAATGAACACCCAGGACTGATCTCCTTTAGAATGGACTGGTTGGATCTCCTTGCAGTCCAAGGGACTCTCAAGAATCTTCTCCAACACCACAGTTCAAAAGCATCAATTCTTCAGCACTCACCTTTCCTCACAGTCCAACTCTCACATCCATACTTGACCATTGGAAAAACCATAGCCTTGACTAGATGGACCTTTGTTGGCAAAGTAATATCTCTGCTTTTTAATATGCTATCTAGGTTGGTCATAAGGGGGTATCAAATAGTGAGAATTCCCACAAAGGAAATCATGTGACTACAAGACTCAACATCTCCCAACCGCCAGTAGCACCCTGTGCAGGGTGCCTCATCCAAACAACAAACAAAACAAAAATACAAACCCAGTCATCAGCAGACAGGATTACCACTTCACTCAGCCTTGACAATCAGAGGAAAAACAAGCAAACAAAAAACTTAGAATAAATCTCATCCTATACAAAGTTTACACAAACAACTGCACCAACTTTAGAGAAGCAGAAAACAAAAGGAAGAAAGAATTCAGCCTTGAAGCCTGGGAAAAGGAGACATCAAACACAATAAGGTTAAAAAAAATAATGAAAAGCATAGAAATACTGCACAAATGAAAGAACAAACTAGAAACACAGAAGTCCAAATAAATGAAGTGGAAATAGGCAAACTACCTGAAAAAGAATTCAGAATAATGATAGTAAAGATGATCAAAAACCTTGAAAACAGAATGCAAGCATCAATTTAAAAAGACCTACAAGAATTAAAGAATAAACATACAGAGACAAATAACGCAATTACTGAAATTAAAAATATTCTAGAAGGAATCAATAGAATATCTGAAGCAGAAAAACGAATCAGGGAATTGGAAGATAAAATGGTGGAAATAACTTCTGAAGAGCAGAATAAAGTAAAAAGAATGAAAAAAACTGAGGATAGCCTCAGAGACCTCTGGGACAATATCAAACACACCAACATTCAAATTATAGGAGCCCCAGAATAAGAAGAGAAAAAGAAAGGGTATGAGAAGATTTTTGAAGAGATTATAGTTGAAATTTTCCCCAACATGGAAAAGGAAATAGTCAATCAAGTTCAAGAGTCGCAAAGAATCCCATAAACCCAAGGAGAAACACGCCAAGACACATACTAATCAAACTAACAAATATTAAACACAAAGAATATTAAAAGCAGCAAGGGAAAAGCAACAAGTAACATACAAGGGAAACCCCACACGTTTAACAGCTGATCTTTCAGCAGAAACTCTGCAGGCCAGAAGGGAGTGGCAGGATATATTTAAAGTACTCAAACGGAAAAATCTACAACCAAGATTACTGTATCCGGCAAGGATCTCATTCAAAATTGATGGAGAAATCAAAAGTTTTTCAGACAAGCAAAAGTTAAGAGAATTCAGTACCACCAAACCAGCTCTACAGCAAATGTTAAAGGGAGTTATATGGTCAAGAAATACAAGAGAAGAAAAGGATCTACAAAATCAACCCCCAAATAATTAAGAAAATGGCAATAGGAACATATATATCAGTAATTACTTTAAATGTAAATGAATTAAATGCTCCAATCAAAAGACACAGATTGGCTGAATGGATATGAAAACAAGACCCATAAATATGCTGTCTACAAGAAACCAATTTCAGACCTAAAGACACATATAGACTGAAAGTGAGAGAATGGAAAAATATATTCCATGCAAATAGAAAACAAAAGAAAGTTGGGGTAGCAATCCTCATATCAGACAAAATAGACCTTAAAGAATATTGCAAGAGATAAGGAAGGACACTACGTAATGACCAAGGGATCAATCCAAGAGGAAGGCAATTGCAAATATCTATGCACCCATCATAGGAGCCCCTCAATATATAAGATAAACACTAATAGACATAAAAGGAGAAACTGACAATAATAGTAGTAGACTGTTATAGCACAATAACACGGTAAAGCAATAATAGTAGGAGACTTTAACAGCCCACTCACACCAATGGACAGATCATCAAAACAGAAAATTAATAAAGAAATGCAAGTCTTAAAAGATACATTAGATGAGATGGATTTCATTGATATCTTCAGGACACTCCATCCAAATGCAGAAGAATACACCAAATGCACATGGAACATTCCCCAGGATAGACCACATCTTGGGTCACAAATCAAACCTCAGTAAATTTAAGAAGATTGATATTGAACCAAGCATCTTTTGTGACCACAATGCTATCAGACTAGGTATCAGTTACAAGAAAAAAACTGTAAAAAACAAACACATGGAGATTAAACAATACATTTCTGAATAACCAATAGGTTACTGAAGAAATCAAAAGGGAAATAAAAAAATTTCTAGAAACAAATGACAATGAAAACACAACTCAAAACCTATGGGATGCAGCAAAAGCAGTTCTAAGAGGGAAGTTTATAGCAATACAATCCTACCTCAAGAAATAAGAAAAACATCAAATAGACAACCTAATTTTACACCTAAAACAAGTGGAAAAAGGAGAACAAATAAAACTCCCAAAATTAGCAGAAGGAAAGAAATCATAAAGATCAGAGCAGAAATAAATGAAAAAGCAATGAATGAAACAGAACCAAAGATTAATAAAACTAAAAGCTGGTTCTTTGAAGAAGAAAAACAAGATTGATAAACCTTTAGCCAGACTCATCAAGAAAAAAAAAGAGAGAAGAATCAAACAAACAAAATTAGAAATGAAAAAGTATTAGTTACAACAGACAATGCAAAAATACAAAGGATTATAAGAGACTATTATGAACAACTATATGGCAATAAAATGGATCACCTGGAAGAAATAGAAAGATTCTTAGAAAAGTTCAATCTTCCAAGACTGAACCAGGAAGAAATAGAAATTATGACCAACCCAACTACAAGCTCTGAAATTGAAGCTGTGATAAAAAATCTCCCAAAAAACAAAAGCCCAGGACCTGATGGCTCCACATGAGAACTCTATCAAACATTTAGAAGAGCTAATACCTATTCTTCTAAAACTCTTTCAAAAAATTTCAGAGGAAGGAGCACTTCCAAACTCATTCTACGAGGCCACCATCACCCTGATACCAAAACCAAACAAAAACAGCACAAAAAAGAAAACTACAGGCCAATATCACTGATGAACATAGATGTAAGAATCCTCAACAAAATCTTAGCAAACAGAATTCAACAATACATAAAAAACCATGATCAAGTTGGGTTTATTCCAGGGATGCAAGGATTCTTCAATATATGTAAATCAAGCAATGTGATACACCATATTAACAAATTGAAAGATAAAAACCATGTGATAATCTCAATAGATGCAGAAAAAGCCTTTGACAAAATTCAGCACCCATTTATGATGAAAACTCTTCAAAAAACGAGCATATAAGAACCTACCTCAACATGGTAAAGGCCATATATGATGAGCCTAGAGCAAACATTATTCTCAATGGTGAAAAACTGAAAGCATTGTCCCTAAGATCAGGAACAAGACAAGGGTGTCCACTTTCACCACTATTATTCAGCATAGTTTTGGAAGTCCTAGCTACAGCAAGAAGAGAAGAAAAAGAAATAAAAGGAATCCAGATCAGAAAAGAAGAAGTAAAACTCTCACTGTTTGCAGATGACATGATACTGTACATAGAAAACCTTAAAATTACTATGAGAAAATAACTAGAGCTAATCAGTGAATTTAGCAAAGTCACAGGATACAAAATCAATACACAGAAATCACTTGCATTTCTATATACTAACAATGAGAAATCAGAAAGAGAAATTAAGGAATCAATCCCATTCATCATTGCAACAAAAAGAATAAAGTACCTAGGAATAAACTTACCTAATGGACTGCAAGGATATCCAACCAGTCCATTCTAAAGGAGATCGGTCCTGGGTGTTTATTGGAGGGACTGATGCTAAAGATGAAACTCCAATACTTTGGCCACCTCATGTGAAGAGTTGACTCACTGGAAAAGACTCTGATGCTGGGAGGGATTAGGGGCAGGAGGAGACAGGGACGACAGAGAATGAGATGGCTGGATGGCATCACCAACTCGATGGACATGAGTTTGAGTGAACTCCAGGAGTTGGTGATGGACAAGGAGGCCTGGCGTGCTGTGATTCACGGGGTCACGAAGAGTCAGACACAACTGAGCGACTGAACTGAACTGAACTGAAGGAGACAAAAGAACTGTAGCAAGAAATTTATAAGACACTTAAGAAAGAAATCAAAGATGACATAAACAGATGGAGAGATATTCCATGTTCCTGGGTAGGAGGAATCAATATTGTGAAAATAACTATACTACCAAAGGCAATCTACATATGTAATGTTCAGTTCAGTTCAGTCCCTCAGTCATGTCCAACTCTTTGCAATCCCATGAATCACAGCACGCCAGAACTCCCTGTCCGTCACCAACTCTCGGAGTTCACCCAAACTCATGTCCATTGAGTCGGTGATGCCATCCAGCCATCTCATCCTCTGTTGTCCCCTTCTCCTCCTGCCCCCAATCCCTCCAGCATCAGAGTCTTTTCCAGTGAGTCAACTCTTTGCATGAGGTGGCTAAAGTATTGGAGTTTCAGCTTTAGCATCAGGCCCTCCAGTGAACACCTAGGACTGATCTCATTTAGGATGGAATGTTTGGATTTCCTTGCAGTCCAAGGGACTCTCAAGAGTCTTCTCCAACACCACAGTTCAAAAGCATCAATTCTTCGGCACTCAGCTTTCTTCACAGTCCAACTCTCACATCCATACTTAACCAATGGAAAAACCATAGCCTTGACTAGACGGACCTTGGTTGACAAAGTGATGTCTCTGCTTTTTAATATGCTATCTAGGTTGGTCATAACTTTCCTTCCAAAGAGTAAGCGTCTTTTAATTTCATGGCTGCAATCAGCATCTGCAGTGATTTTGGAGCCCCCAAAAATAAAGTCTGCCACTGTGTCTGCTGTTTCCCCATCTATTTCCCATGAAGTGATGGGACCAGATGCCATGATCTTTGTTTTCTGAATGTTGAGCTTTAAGCCAACTTTTTCACTCTCCTCTTTCACTTTCATCAAGAGGCGTTTGAGTTCTTCTTCACTTTCTGCCATAAGGGTAGTGTCATCTGCATATCTGAGGTTATTGATATTTCTCCCAGCAATCTTGATTCCAGCTTTTGCTTTTTCCAGACCAGCATTTCTCATGATGTACTCTGCATATAAGTTAAATAAGCAGGGTGACAATATACAGCCTTGACATACTCCTTTTCCTATTTGGAACCAGTTGGTTGTTTCATGTCCAGTTCTAACTGTTGCTTCCTGACCTGCATACAGTCTAGAATAATGGAAATAAAAACAAAAGTAAACAGTGGGACCTTATTAAACTTAAAAGCTTTTGCATAGCAAAGGAAACTATAAGCAAGGTGAAAAGACAACCCTCAGAATGGGAGAAAATAATAGCAAATGAAACAACTGACAAAGGATTAATTTCCAAAATGTACAAGCACCTGATACAACTCAATATCAGAAAAACAAACAACCCAATCAAAAAGTGAGAAAAAGACCTAAAAAGACATTTCTCCAAAGAAGGCATACAGATAGCTAACAAACACATGTAAAGATATTAAACATTACTCATTATTAGAGAAATGCAAATCAAAACTACAATGAGATATCACCTCACACTGGTCAGAATGGCCATCATCAAAAAAACCTATAAACAATAAATGCTGGAGAGGGTGTGGAGAAAAGGAAACACTCTTGCACTGTTGGTGGGAATGTAAATTGATACAGCCACTATGGAATACAGTATGGAGATTCCTTGAAAAACTAGGAATAAAACCACCATATGACCCAGCAATCCCACTCCTAGGCATATACCCTGAGGAAACCAAAATTGAAAAAGACGCATGTATCCCAATGTTCATTGCAGCACTATTTACAAAAGCTAGAACATGGAAGCAACCTAGATGTCCATCGACAGATAAATGGATAAAGAAGTTTTGGTACATATACACAATGGAATATTACTCAGCCATAAAAAGGACACATTTAAGTCAGTTCTAATGAGGTGCATGAACCTAGAGCCTATTATACAGAGTGAAGTAAGCCAGAAAGAGAAAGATAAATATTGTATACTAATGCATATATATGGAATCTAGAAAAATGGTACCAAAGAATTTATTTGCAGGGCAGCAATGGAGAAACAGACACAGAGACTAGACTTATGGACATGGGGAAAGGGGAGGAGAGGATGTGTGTATGGAGAGAGTAACATGGAAACTTATATTACCATATGTAAAATAGATAGTCAACAGAAATTTGCTGTATGTCTCAGGAAACCCAAACAGGGGCTCTGTATCAACCTAGAGGGGTGGGATGGGGAGGGAGTTGGGAGGGAGGTTCAAAAGGAAGGGGATATATGTATACCTATGGCTGATTCATGTTGAGGTTTGACAGAATACAACAAAATTCTGTAAAGCAATTATACTTCAATTACAAAATATAAATAAGTTTAATAATAAATTAATTAGAAAACAAAGTGAAAAGCTCATAGAAATAGAAAACAGGAAAATGGTTGCTGGCGGCTGGAGGTGGGGGGTAATAAGAAGAGGTCATAAAAGGTTACAAAGCTCTGAGGATCTAATATAAAACATGGTGGCTTTAGTTGATAACATTGAACTGTATGCAGTAAGTCCTCTACATATGAACCTTCAAGTTGTGAAGTTTCAAAGATTCACACGTGTATCTGGTTCCAGCAAGGAACCAGAACCTGTGCCATCGATATCAGGCATGAGTGAAATTGCAGTTTGCCCTCCATCTCCTATTGTTGATGATCTTTCAGCTCTACCATATGTCACCTGATCTCCCTCCTCTAGTAACTCTTCTTGCCTCTTGACTCTATGCCAGCCCTGTATGCCAGTTGTTGTACTATACTATTGTACTTCTGAAGGTATTGCACTGTAAGATTTAAAATGTTTTCATTATTTTTGTTTGTTTTTATGTATTATTTGTATGAAATGTATTATAACCCCATTACAGTACAGTAATATATATCCAGTTGGGTTTCCCAGGTGGCACTAGTGGTAAAGAACCCACCTGCCAATGCAGGAGACCTAAGAGACACAGAGTTCAGTCCCTGGGTCAGGAAGATACCCTGGAGGAGGGCATGGCAACCCACTCCAGTATTCTTGCCTGGATAATCCCATGGACAGAGGAGCCTGGTGGGCTATAGTCCGTAGGGTCACAAAGAGTCAGACACAACTGAAGCGACTTAGCACCCGGGTCGCAATCTTTACTGTTCATGGAAAGCACCTGGTTTCTGGTCTGGTGTTTGCTAGTTGCTGAATGCTGGAAGCTGACTCTGGTCTAGGTCTCCCTCTGTTGGTTATCAGAAGGATTGCAGAGCAACCTTGAGTCTGCAGTTCTGCATCTATCCCTGTGATTCTTCAGAGAAGGAAGCCTTTGCTTTACTCTGGGCAGACCCTCAGAGCTCTGAGTTGAGGCCCAGCCTAAGTTTCTCCCTGGAGCCACAGATTCAGCCTTGATTAGACCTCTTCTGACCAACGGAGAAATCAAATCTCACCTCCTTCAAAAGTCCTTCCTGTGACCTCTGGGCAGAATGATTTTGTCCTCCCTGGTACTCAAATCCCGGTGTTCTGGGGTGGGTGTGGGGATGGGGAACTCTTTGACTGAGACGAATGCCTAACCCTGGCAATAATAACTAAAGCTGACCTTTTTGCTCCCCGCTCTGCCCCCCAGATTTCCCATGTCTTTGTTTAGTGATGGATTATGAACCATAATCCAGGCTATGTGAAGGATTCTTCAAACACCTTATAATAGCTATTCTTTAGAAGCACATTCTTAGTTCTACTTCATTAAGTTAAGCCTCTGTCAAGAATTCCTTCCCATCTTTCTCCAGCTTGCTGCTGCTCAGTCACATCAGTCATGTCCGACTCTGTGCGACCCCATAGACGGCAGCCCACCAGGCTCCTCCGTCCCTGGGATTCTCCAGGCAAGAACACTGGAGTGGGTTGCCATTTCCTTCTCCAATGCGTGAAAGTGAAGTCGCTCATTCGAGTTTGACTCTTAGCGACCCCACGGACTGCAGCCTACCAGGCTCCTCTGTCCACGGGAGTTTCAGGCAAGAGCACTGGCGTGGGTTGCCAGTGCCTTCTCCATTCTCCAGCTTACTTCTCACTAATTTTAAGCGCCTACCATGTGCTGAGCATACTGCTAAAGACTTCATGTGGATTATCTCATTTAGCTCTTAGACAAGGCTTCTGAGTTAGATTCTACCGTTGGTACCTGATACAGATGAATCAGTTTCAGTTTTGAAATGACAACTGGCTTCTCGATGCTGTGTTGCTAAAGAAGAATGAAGGCAAAGACATGTAAGTAACTTAAATATCCATCGACAGAGGAATGGATAAAGGAGATGTGGCACAAATATACAATGGAATATTGCTTAACTATTAAAAAGAATGAAATAACGCCATTTGCAGCAACATGGATGGACCTAGAGAGGCTCATACTGAGTGAAGTAAGTCAGACAGAGAAGGAGGAATATCGTATGACATCCTTTATTTGTAGAAACTAAAAAGAAATTATACAAATGAACTTACAAAATAGAAACAGATTCACAGAGAATGAACTTATGGTTGCTAGGGGGAAGGATGGGGGCAGGGATAGTTAGGAAGTTTGGGGTGGACATGTACACACTGTTATATTTAAAATGGGTAACCACAAGAACTTACTGTATACCACATGGAACTCTGCTCAATGTTATGTGGCAGCCTGGATGGGAGGGGAGTTTGGGGGAGAATATATGTATGACTGAGTCCCTTTGCTGTCAACCTGAAACTATCACAACATTGTTTGTTGATTGGCTATGCCCCAATACAAAATAAAAAATTTATTAAAAATGTAAAATAGGTTAAGGCAAAACTAACATAGTTCTTGATGATTCTAAAATTCTTCGCTTTAGCTTCTATGGTCCTACTGAGGCTAATTAAGGAAGGAAGTTGTTGATATTAATAATATTAAGGGATATAAATAATAAAAAATAAATCAAACAAGCAAAGTAAGATTAAGAAAGTTGACTTGAGTATACATTCAGTTCAGTTCAGTTCAGTCGCCCAGTCGTGTCCGACTCTTTGTGACCCCATGAATCACAGCACGCCAGGCCTCCCTGTCCATCACCAACTCCTGAAGTTCACTCAAACTCATGTCCATCGAGTCGGTGATGCCATCCAGCCATCTCATTCTCTGTCGTCCCCTTCTCCTCCTGCCCGCAATCCCTCCCAGCATCAGAGTCTTTTCCAGTGAGTCAACTCGTCGCATGAGGTGGCCAAAGTATTGGAGTTTCAGCTTTAGCATCAGTCCTTCCAATGAACACCCAGGGTTGATCTCCTTTATACATTACTGTATGTATAATGGATGCCCAGTGCAAGTTCGATGTGTGAAGTAGGGCACCCTGAGCCAGTGCTCTGTGACAACCTGGAGGGATGGAATGAGGAGAGGAGTGCGAGGGGGTCAGGATTGGGGAGACACATGTATACACATGGCTGATTCATGTTGATGTATGGCAAAACAAAAGACAGCACAATATTGTAATTACCTTCCAATTAAAATAAATAAGTTAAAAAATCAAGAAGTGACATCTTCCATGAAGATTTTATATACCAAATACAAACATTGTGTGTGTTTCTGGAATATGAATATGTCATTTAAGTAGGGAATGTAACGTTGTGCTTTGAGAGTAAATGAAAATTTAGCATTTGATTTTTTTAACTGGGTGTTTTGGAACCATTGGACTTACAGAATCATTTTTAAAATAGCACAGAATACATTGCAAAAATGGACACCTCTTCCTTGGTGTTAACTTCTTTCAGACTGAGAAATTAACATTGAGAAATAAAAGGGGAAAAAATGGAATCAGTGACAGATTTTATTTTCTTGGGCTCCAAAACCTTCGTGGATGGGAACTGCAGTCATGAAATTGACATATTTGCTCCTTGGAAGGAAAGTTATGACAAACCTAGGCAGTGTATTAAAAAGCGGAGATATCACTTTGCTCACAAAGGTCCAATAGTCAAAGCTATGGTTTTTCCAGTAGTCATGTATGGATGTAAGAGCTGGACCATAAGGAAGGCTAAATGCCGAAGATTTGATGCTGTTGAACTGTGGTGTTGGAGAAGACTCTTGAGAGTCTTGGACTGCAAGAGGATCAAACCAGCCAATCCTAAAGGAAATCAACTCTGAATACTCATTGGAAGGACTGAGGCTAAAGCTGAAGTTCCAATACTTTGGCTGTCTGATGCAAAGAGCCAACTTTCTGGAAAAGACCCTGATGCTGGCAAAGATTGAGGGCTTAAGGAGAAGGGGGTGACAGAGGATGAGATGGTTAAATGGCATCATCAACCAATGGACAAGAATTTGAGAAAACTCTGGGAAATAGTGAAGGACAGGGAAGCCTGGTGTGCTGCAGTCCATGAGGTTGCAGAATTGGACATGACTTTAACTGAAAAACAAATAACCTAAACTAAACCACAGACCTTGCTTGTACTTCACCCATTTTCCACTTCTGTCATTATTCCAGGTTTCAACTCAAGATCTCAAAAAACTGACCTTCACTGAACACTTAGCATTTTGCCAACTGCTGTTCTAAGTGCTCAACACATTTAAATCACTGATCACAACTCTATGAGGTGGGTACCACCATTATCTGCATCATATAAATGAAGGAATTGAGGCACAGAGAGTTTAAGTAACTTGTCCAAAGTCATAGTTGTGAGACAAACCAGGCTCTCCAGGCTGTCTGGTACTATAAATTGGGGTCAGATCCAGTAAAATTAAGATTGATGTCAAGGAGATTACCACCTAGTTTTTCTTTTAGGAATTTCATGGTTTCAGGTCTTATGTTCAAGTCTTTAATCTACCTTGAGTTAATTTTTGTGTATGGTATAAAATGGTGGTCTAGCATGTAGCTGTCCATTTTTTTATCAACACTATTTTTAAAATAGACTGTCTTTTCTTCATTGTATATTTTTTACTGTTTTATTATAAATTAGCTGTTTGTATATTTGTGGTGTTATTTCTGGACTCTCAATTCTGTTCCATTGATATGTTTCTATTATTATGCCAATATCATACTTTTTTGATTATTATAGCTTTGTAATATAGCTTGAAATCAGAGCTCATGATACCTCCAGTTTTGTTTTTCCTTCTCAAGATTGCTTTGACTCCTCAGGGGTTTTTGTGGTTTCATACAAAGTTTAGAATTATTTGTTCTAGTTTTGTGAAATATGCCTTTGAATTTAAAAAAATTATTTATTTTCTTGGTTTTCCTGGGTCTGTGCTGTACTTGGTCTTTCTCTAGTTATGGTGAGTTGGGGGCTACTCTCTAGTTGTGGCGTATGGTCTTCTCATTTTGGTGACCTCTCTTGTTCTGGAACATGGGCTCTAGAGCCTGGGCTCAGTGGTGCATGGGCTCATTTGTCCCTTGGCATGTAGAATCTTCCTGGACTAGGGATCAAACCTGTGTCTCCTACATTGGTAGGCAGATTCTTAATCACTAGACCACCAGGGAAGTCTGCCTTTGGAATTTTTATAGAGATTACATAGAATTGAATTTGATAGTAGATTACTTTGGGTAGTATGGACATCTAAACAAATTTATGAGCATAGACTATCTTTCCATTTCCTTGTGTCTTCAGTTTCCTTTGTCAGTGTCATGGTTTTCAATGTACAGGTCTTTAATTTTCTTGGTTAATTTTTTCCTGTGTATTTTATTTATCTATTTTTGATAAAATTGTAAATTGGATTCTTTCCTTAATTTCTGTTTCTGATAGTTCATTATTAGTGTATAGAAATACCACTGACTTCTATAGCTGCTGCTGCTGCTGCTGCTGCTAAGTCGCTACAGTCGTGTCCAACTCTGTGCGACCCCATACACTGCAGCCCACCAGGCCCCCCCCCGTCCCTGGGATTCTCCAGGCAAGAACACTGGAGTGGGTTGCCATTTCCTTCTCAAATGCATGAAAGTGAAAAGTGAAAGTGAAGTCATTCAGTCCTGTCAGACTCTTCGAGACCCGATGGACTGCAGCCTACCAGGCTCCTCTGTCCATGGGATTTTCCAGGCAAGACTACTGGAGTGGGTTGTCATTACCTTCTCTGACTGACTTCTATAGACTGATTTTCTATCCTATAATTTTACTAAAATTTTTTTTTTTTTGGTCGCACCAAAGTGCAAAATGCCGTTTTATTAAGAATTATGGGTGTCTCGTCCCTTAATTCCCTATTTTCTGAAATGTGGTTATTCAGCCTCCATACATACTTCAACAAAAGTGTTTGTCATAGACTCCAGCACTCTACAGATGTGAGCAGGCAGCTGGTCTCTGCTTTAAACTGAGCGGGATGCCTGAGTCATGACCCAGTCCCAGAGGGACGCCATCTTTCCCCCTCTCCGGGACCACCAGGGACGTCTCCTCTCCGGGGCTGAGCACCGTGGTGTCCGGGGCAGCCCCGCAGGTGGCCTCGCCAGCCCGCGGTACGAAGCCTGCTTCCGCCATGGACGGGTGGCCAGACGGGACGCTGGGCTGCACGGTCACTAATTCGTGAGTGTGGCGAGTCCGGGGAATTTGCTTCTTCCCCAAGGCCCACCAGCTGAGCCTATTCTCCCCTCCTGGAACACAGTGTTCACTGAGAAGTAATACTGTCTGTGACCCTATTTTCTCCCCTTTAATTACCATGTTAAACACAGAAGAGTTTACAGAAGAAACTCGGGATGGAAATCAAGGAGGCGGCTGTCCAAGGATGTGAGGACAGGGCCCCCTTCACCTGAGGAGAGCGCTCCCTCCCCGCCTTCTGAACGTCAGGGGGAAGGACAGACACCCTCCGCGCTCTCCCACCGGCTCCCTCTCCAGCAGCCCACGACCTCTAGGCGTGTTTCAGGTGGCAGGTGGGTGTAATAGTTCTTTTGATAGAATCTTTAGGGTTTCCTATAGTATATAAAGTATCATACTATCTGCAAATAGTGACAACTTTACTCCTTTCTTTCCAATTTAGTTGTATTTTATTTCCTTTTCTTGCCTAATTGGTATCATTAGGATTTCCAACAAAATGTTGGAAAAGTGATGAGAATGGACATCCCCATCTTATTACTAATCTTGGAGGAAAAGGTTCCAGCTTTTCACCGTTAATTATGATGTTAGCTGTGGATTTGTCATATATAGCCTTTATTATGTTGAAGTATGTTCCTTCGACTCCCACTGTGTTGAAAGTTTTTCTATAAATGGATGTTGTATTTTGTTAAATGCCTTTCCTGCATCTGTTGAGATGATCATATACTTTTCATCCTTTATTTTGTTAATCTGGTGTCTCACATTGATTGATTTGTGACTGTTGAACCATTCTTGTGTCCTTGCAATAAATCCCACTTAATAATGATGTATGATGCTTTTGGGAGAAGGCACTGGTGACCCACTCCAGTACTCTTGCCTGGAAAATCCCATGGACGGAGGAACCTGGTAGGCTTCAGTCCATGGGGTCAAGAAGAGTTGGACACGACTGAGCGACTTCACTTTCACTTTTCACTTTCATGCATTGGAGAAGGAAATGGCAATCCACTCCAGTGTTCTTGCCTGGAGAAGGGCTGCGTCTTTGGGGTTGCACAGAGTTGGACACAACTGAAGTGACTTAGCAGCACGATGCTTTTAATGTATTGTTGAATTGGTGTGCTAGTATTTTGTTGAGGACTCTTGCATCTATCTTCATTAAGAATATTGACTTGTAATTTTCTTTTTTTATGATATCCTTGTCTGGTTTAAGTAGCAGGGTAATGCTGACTTCATAAATTGAGTTTGGAAGTACTCACTGTTCTTCAATCTTTTGAACAAATTTGAGGATAGGTATTAAATCTTGTTTGAATGTTTGGTAGAATTCACCAGTGAAGCCATCTGGTCTGGAATTTTATTTGTTGGGAGATTTTTGATTACTAATTCAATATTTGTACTAATAATTAGTCTGTTCAGATTTTCTATTTCCTCATGACTCAGTCTTGGAAGATTGAATGTTTCTATGAATTTATCCATTTCTCCTAGGTTGTCCAATTTGTTGGCATATAATTGTGGTAGTATTTTATCTTTTCATATTTCTGTGGTATCAGTTATAAGGATTCCTCTTTCTTTTCTCATTTTGTTTCTTTTTAAAAAATATTTATTTTAAAAATTTATTTATTTATTTTAATTGGAGGCTAATTACTTTACAATGTTGTATTGGTTTTGCCATAAATCGACATGAATCTGCCCTGGGTGTACATGTGTTTCTTTAGGACTTCTATTTTTTCTTGGTTAATCTAGGTAAAGATTTGTTAATTTTGCTTGTCTTTTCAAAGAACCAGCTCTATTTCATTGATTTTTTTTTCCTCTTCCATTTATTTCTACTCTTATCTTTATTATTTCTTTTCTTCTCCTAAAGTTGAACTTCATTTGTTCTTCTTTTTTTAGTTCCTTTAGGTGTGAAGTTAGATTGTTTAATTGAGATTTTTCTTATTTCTTGTGGTAGACCTGTATTGCTATCAACTTCTCTCTCAGAACTACTTCTGTATCCCTTAGATTTTGGTATGTCACGTTTCTGTTTTCATTTCATTTCACAAATGAAATTTTTAAATTTCCTCTTTGAGTTCTTTGATGATCCATTGGTTGTTTATGTGTGCATGCGTAGTCACTCAATTGTATCCGATTCTTTGTGACCCTTTGAACTGTAGCTCACCAGGCTCCTCTGTCCATGGGATTTTTCAGGCAGGAATATTGGAGCTGGTTGCCGTTTCCTCCTCCAGGGAATCCCCCTAACCCAGGGATCAAACCCACTTCCCCTGTGTCTCCTCCTGCATTGCAGGCAGATTCTTTACCCACTGAGGCATAGCATGTTATTTAATCTCCACATTTCTGGGATTCTTCCAGTTTTCTTTTTGTAGTTGATTTCCTGTTTCATACCATTGTGGTCAGAGAAAGTGCTTGATAGAATTTCAGTCTTCTTGACTTTATTGAGACTTGTTTTGTGACCTAACATGTGATCTATCCCGAAGAATGTTCCATGTGACTTCAGAAGGATGTGTATTTTGCTGCTTTTGGATGGAGTGCTCTATGTATATATCTACTAACTCAACTGTTGCAATGTGTGATTTAAGATCAATGATTCCGAGTTTATTTTCTGTCTGATCTACCTGTTGACGTATGTGGGATGTTAAAGTCCTCTACTATTATTGTATTGCTGTCAAATTTTCCCTTTAGGTCTGTTAACATTTGCTTTACATATTTTGGTGCTCTTTTGATGGGTGCATATATGTTTATAAATATTATATTTTTTTATGGATTGACCTTTTATCATTATGTAATTCCCATCTTTGCATTTTATTACAGTCTTTCTTTTTAAGACTTAATTTTTTTAAAATTTATTTTTATTTATATATTTTTGGCTGCACTAGGTTTTCATTGCTGTGCACAGGATTTCTCTAGTTGTGGTGAGGGGGGCTTCTCATCATGGTGGCTTCTCTTGTTGTGTAACATGGGCTCTAGGTGCTCGGGCTTCAGTAGCTGTGATACAAGGGCTCAGTAGTTGTGGCTCATGGGCTCTAGAGTGCGGGCTTAGTAGTGGTGCACAGGCTTAGTTGTCTTGCAGCATATGGAATCTTTCTGGAGCAGGGATCAAATCCGTTTACTGTGCATTAACAAGTGGATTCTTAACCACTGGACCACCAAGTAAGTCCTGTTTTAAGACTTTTTTAGTCTGATCTAACTATACCAGCTTTCTTTTCATTTTCATGGAGTTTCTTTTTCTATCTTTAGCTTTTAGCCTGTGTGTATACTTACTTCTGAAGTTCGTTTCTTGTAGGCAGCATATAAATGGGTCTTGTTATTTAATTCACTTACCCATTCTATATCTTTTGATTGGAGCGTTTAGTCCATTTACATTTAAAATTATTATCAGTAAGCATTCACTTATTGCAATTGCAATTTTGTTAATTGCTTTCTGCTTTTTTTTTCATAATTCTTCCCTGTTCCTTTCTTCTCATTCTCTCTTCCCTTATGGTTTGATGCCTTTCTTTATTAAGTTTAGATGCTTTTCTCTATTTCTTTTTTATATTTCATTTTGTAACTACTGTGAGATTCATATATAAAACTGTGTATGTATGATGCTTTTGAGTTGTGGTGCTGGAGAAGACTCTTGGAGGATTCTGGAGAGTCCCTTAGACTGCAAGGATATCAAATCAGTCAATCCTGAAGGAAATCAACCCTGAACATTCATTGGAAGGACTGATGCTGAAGCTCCAATATTTTGGCCACCTGATGTGAAGAGCCGACTCATTGGGAAAGACCCTGATGCTGGGAAAGATTGAGGGCAAGAGGAGAAGCGGGTGACAGAGGATGAGATGATTGGAAGGCATCACTGACTCAATGGACATGAGTTTGGGCAAACTCAAGAAGATAGTAAAGGACAGGGAAGGCTGGCTTGCTGTAGTCCATGGGATCACAAAGATTTGGACATGACTTAGCAAATGAACAAAAAAAATGTTTATAACAATCTGTTTAATTGATAGCAGCTTAAATTTAAACACATTTTTACTCCCTCCCACCGTGTTTTATATTTTTGATGTCTCATTTTACATTGTTTCATTTTGTGTATCCCTTAATTAATTATTGTAGTTTTAGTTAATTTTTACTATTTTTGTCTTTCAACCTTTGTATTTGCTTTATAAATAATTGATTCACTATCTTTACTATATATTTATCCTTTTCAGTGAATTTTTACTTTTGTATGTTTTCTTGTTGTTAATTAGCGCCATTTCTTTTTAGCTCAAAGCAGTCTCTTTAAACTTTCTTGGAAGGCTGATTTAGTGGTGATGAACTTCAGCTTCTTTTTTGGAAAGCTCTTGATCTCTCCCGATATGCTGAAAGCATTATGAAGTTTTCCTTGTACATAAGAAGTTGTTTTTCTCTTGCTGCTTTTAAGATCCTCTCTTTAACTTTTACCATTTTAATATAATGTGGATTTCTTTGGGTTTATTTTATTTGAAACTCTCTCTCCTTCCCCACATTAGGAAAGTTTTCAGCCATTATCTCTTCAAATTTGTTTCCTGGTCCTTCTCTCTCTCTTCTTTTTCTGGGACCTCCCCATAATGCAAATGCTATTCTCCTTGGTGTTGTCCCAGAAGTCCCTTAAGAAATCTTCACTTTTAAAAATTCTGTTTTTATTGTTGCTGCTCTAGCTGCTTGATTTTCATTGTCTTCCAATGGGGCCCTGAAACACAAGCCCTTCTGGCCACCAACACCCATGGTCAAGTAGTGTCCCTTGCGTGGGGTGCATGCACCTTCTAGATCTAGTGGGACGAGGCTGCTGTGGATGAGAGCCAAGATGGGGCAAGCCCATCTGCTAGATCTGGTGGTGCAGGGGCTGTGCCGAACAAGTGCTGCACTGGGGTGAGGTGACACTCTGAGTCTGGTGGGATGGGGTCTGTGGTGGGTGAGCACCAGGCTGGGTAAGCAGTGCTAGTATGTAAGATTGAGAGTGCCAAAAATGATGCCTGCTAGCACCAGGCTAACCAGGCAGAAGGAGAGTTAGAAAACTGGCACCTGCCAGCACCTCTGTCCCTGGAGAGGCCTCCAAAAGACCTTCACCCTCCAATATACATCCTAAGATCAGTTAGCAAATCTCCCTTGCATATGACCCAGGTGCATCTCAAGCTACTGCTTCTGTGTCAGGACTTGAAGAGAGTGTGTCTGTGTGTAAGCTAGAGAGGAGGTTCAGTTTCCTACCATCCTGAAGCTCTCCTAGATGTAAGCCCTGCTAGACTTCAGAGCCAGTTATTCCCGGGGCTCACCTTTCTGGATCAGGTCTCACAGGTTAGGGGCCCCCATGTGGGGCAGAACCATTCACTTCTTAGGGAAGAGCTCTGTGTTTGCAGCATCCCTCCTGCTTGTGGGTCACCGTACTGGGGGGTGGGGTGAGTCCTAGGAAGATGGCACTTCTGCCTCTCTTATCCATCTTGATGTGCACTTTTCCTCTTCTTCTGTCTTTTGTTGTGGAATAGCTGTTTTGCCAATCTTCGGATCTTTCCTGAGAGAATTGTTCTATAGTAGTTGAAACTTTAGTGTGTCCATGGGAGGAGGTGCGCTCAGGATCCTCCTCTGTCACCATTTTAAACCCTTTTCCTGTGGTTAAGTTTTGACTGTCATCCCATCACTTGCTCCTGCTCATTTTCTAAGCCTAGTCCTCCATCTTCTCTATTTAATGAGAGTTCCCTTTGTCTTTTTGATATTTTTCTCCTCTCCAGCCAGAGTCATTTTCCTTTGCTTATAGGCAGGTCTACTGTGCTTGGTTTCTTCAGGTCTCAGCTGAAACAACCCTTCAGAGAGACCTCCTCCAACCAGAGGGGAAGTAGCCTATTACTCCCCAGGACAGCATTTGTGTTTTCCCTTCATTCCACTTATAACAAACTGTCATTATTTTATTTGCTTGTTTACCTGCTTCTTCTGATTCCCCATTATGATGTGAACTTCATGAGGCCATGGATCATTGTGTTCTCATGTGTGCAGTCTAGTGCCTGACAGTAAGTGTTTAAGATGGTTGTGACTGAATAAATGCAAAGATGACTGAGGGATGCATGGATGGTTAAAGAGGCTTGTTTTGGGACAGAGCTGACCTGGGAGGCACCTGACGGGGAGATAAGCCTTAGGTCACATTCCTTCCTCCAGAGTCATCTCAAGTCTCCCAGTCCTCTTCCTCCATGATGAGCAGGCATACCATTTCTACAAGACAGCATCATGCAGAGAGAAACTTATTCTTAAGCAGAACCGCAAGGGTTGTTCCTGTCCTCCATTGGGAGTGTTCCTGCTTTCCCAATAAACAGCCAAGCACAAAGTGGAACAATAATAAGATACTATTTAGATAAAAGGCTATAATTGGCTTTAATGTTTGTGCATAATACCTACTTAGACATTGATAACCCTGTAAATGATAGGGACACATTAATGACACTGGAAAATTATTCACCAGACTGACATGCACTGAAGCTTGTGACAGATACTATAAATGCATAACAGATTACCCCCCAACTTTGTGGGGTAAAATGTTCATGTATTGTTCTCATGAGTGAAGATTTCAGACAGGGCAAGGTGGGGATGGCTTGCCTGTGCTCCATGAAGTCCAGAGACTTGGCTTGAAGACTCGAGGACTGAGGGTAACTCAGTGCCTAGGGCTGTAGCTACTGAAGGTTCACTTACTCACATGGTTGGCAGTTGATTCTGGCTGGTGAACCTTAGCTGGTTCATGCCTACATGAGGCCTCTCCATGTGCTTTGGGCTTCCTTACAACATAGAGGCTGGGTTCCAAAGGTGAGTGCTGAGAGAGACAGAGACAGAGAGACAGAGGCAGAGACAGGCAGGCAAGAGCCATATTGTCTTTTATGATTTAACAGAAGTCACATAATACTACCTCTGCTGTATTCTGTTCATCAAGGCGGTCTCAGAGGACAACTCTTTGACACGGGGAGAAATTAGATTCTATTCTTTGATTTAGTCAGCAAGAACACACGAAACTATAATTGTTGTCTAGTTTGGAAAATATTATCTGCCATACTGTTCCTCCCCAACTCTGCCCTGCCAAGCTGAAAGGAACTCTGGCCAGTCAGAGTCAGGCTTTTCCAAGTCTTCATCTACTTGCCTCTCCAGCCTCACATCTGTCAAGTTTAGCAACACATCTTCCCTTCTCATGTCTCCCTGTGCCAAGGTCCAAGGCCTCCTGCCTAAATGTGAGGAAGTCCCAACATCTTTCAAGGTCAACTCATCTGAGAAATTGTTCTAGATTGCTCCAGTCTCCCATCTGCACCTCAAGTCTTTTCTCTCTGAAACATGCTCTTCCTTCCAGGACTGCTTTAGAACTCAGAACACCTGGGACATCAATCAGAGAAGATGCTTCCTGTGCTTAGGCCAGGGTCCCAGCACAGTGGATAGGGAACTAGACACAGAGAGGTAGCCAGTGAGGGGCCATAGTGAGCCTGGAGGGAGAGATAAAGAGCTTCTATTTTACAGGCCCCCCCAGCTCACCTGGTGGTTGTTCAGTCACTCAGTCGTGTCCGACTCTTTGTGAACCATGGGCTCCAGCATGTCAGGCTTCTCTGTCCTTCAGAGAAGGACAGAGTTTGCTCAAACTCATGTCCATTGAGTTGGTGATGCCATCCAGCGATCTTGTCCTCTGTCATCCCCTTCTCCTCCTGCCTTCAGTCTTTCCCAAGAAGATCAAAAGAGCTTGCTCCATAAGACCTGGAATCACTAAATTGCTCAGGCTAATAGGTGTTGGTGTCAGTTACTTGCCTCGTTTCTTCATACCCCACATCTAATCCTTTGGGATGTCTTATGGGTTCTGTTTCCTCCACCACTTCTCAGTCAAGGCATTGCTACCACTCTGGTCTGAGCTATCATCACCTCTCACCTGGGTGGTTACAGTAACCTGGTTCCTGGACTCCCTGCATCAGCCAGAGGGTTTCTTTTGAAACACAAGTTAGATCCTGACACTTCTCTGCTCAAACCCTCTCTGGACGCCCCCCCATCTCACTTAAGATAGAAACCAAAGTGCTACGGTGGTCTCAAAGATCCTGTGGGGTCTGTGCCCCCACCCCATCTCTCTTTCTTCATTCTGATTACTCTCACTCCCACTTTTCCCCTACCAGAGCATTGCTTCCTTATATTCTGATTACATACCAGGGATACTCCCATCTCAGGGCTTTGCCCTGCTGTTCCTGGAACCCACCCTTTTAGATCTTTACATGGTATTCCTTCACAGTTCATTTTAGGTTTCTATCCAAACATCATCTGTCAGAGGGTTGCCCTGCCCAGTCCCTCCCCAACCCATACCCCTATCCTGACTTTTATTCATTAGTGTACTAATAGTTACTTAAAGATATATTTATTTATTGGACTGTGCATTTTATTGTCTATCTTCCCACGTCTACTCCCATACCTCTGTCTCCCCATGACAACAAACTTCCAGAAAACACATGATCACCTGTGCTGAGTCCCTAGAGACTGATCACAGTAGGGGTTCATGAATCATCTATGATTCAGTAAAATCTTGGAATTTAATGGCTTGGTGACCTGGGAGTTTACTCACAGCAGGTGACTTGGATTGCCCATGTCATATACAAAAATGCCAAAATCTTATAGTTATGTCCCCGGTCTCCACAGGGGTATCAAGATTAAACAGAAGGTGAGACTTTGAGTCTGAAGTGTGGACCATCAGATGATTTTACAAAGGCCTGTAATTCTCACCACAGCACAATAGGAGACCTCAACTTCCCTCCCTCAAGAGCCCAGAAATTGGGAGGTGCATGCTCCAAACTGACAACTTGTGTGTTTTCTGGAATAAAAGAGTAGAAGAGTGGGGAAGAGAACTATTTTCCCACTCTGTTATTTGCTTAAGCATTTAAGGAATTTTTATATTGTGACTATATTCATACAAAATATTTTAATAAATGTATCTGTATATGTTAAACATTTTTATTCTACAAAAGAGAATAAACGTTGAAGCTGAAGCTCCAATACTTTGGCCACCTGATGCAAAGAGCTGACTCATTAGAAAAGAGCAGGAAGCTGGGAAAGATTGAAGGCAGGAGGAGAAGGGGATAACAGAGGATGAGATAGTTGGATGACATCACTGACTCAATGGACATGAGTTTGAGCAAGCTTCGGGAGATGGTGAAGGACAGGAAAGCCTGGCGTGTTGCAGTCCATGGGGTTACAAAGAGTCAGACATGACTGAGCAATTGAACACCACCACCAGCAATTTACTACAGGTTGGCCATCAATTTAAAATACATAAGCAATATTACTTAATTTTACAAGATTGAACACACTTGGTTACATCTCCTGAAGCATGCTAAAGCTGTGGGTTTATTCAGCAAAAGTCAGAGACACAGGTCACCTGGGACAGCACGTAGGACTTCTGAAATTGCTGTGTTAATGCTTTGCATTAACTGCAATTTCATTGCAGTTTTGCAGAAGACAAATTATGCTGTACAATAATTCAAACATGTTGAACTTATGCAATGTAACTGAATTGATCATATAATGTGAAATCAATAAATCATTTTTATACACATTTGCCTATGTTTCTACCTTGCCTAATGGCAACTATTGACAGATAAATGACTGCAATAAAGGTGATCATAAAGGTATGTGAAGGCTAGTATGAGAGCAAAGAATGGAGAGAACTTGCTCTAAACCTGTTTCTGCACTGGTATAAGGAGGGGGGTAAATAATGTCTGCCTATGAAAGCTGCAAGGAGGAGAAATGACATAATGGCAGGAGGACCCCCTACTTATGGGGTAAGTTCCAGGAGATGTTGATTGAATTCAGCTGTTTGAGGTTTGCTTCTGAGGCAGATGTGATCAAGGTTGGGAGGAGGAGTGGCCTGGAGCCAAAAGCAGGGCGGGTGAAGAGGCTGCTTCTGGGAAGAGGGACTCTTAGCTTCCCTGCTAATGGCATGTAGTCAATGTGGAAAGAGAGAGCCAGGAATCAAGTCGTTGCAGGAAAGTAGCCTGGGAGGAGGCATCCAAGGATACCTCTCCAGGGCTGGGTTCTATGGCAGAGGCACACTTCCTTGAGTTTCTTGTCTTTTACCTCCCTATCTCTTTGTAAACCTGTGATGGCATTTATTACTGGATACCTTCTCAGAATTTGTGTAGGTAGTACAGCATAACATGGAGGTTAGGCACTAGAGCCAGCCTACCTGGGCACTAGCACTGCCACTTACTAATTCTCCTGTGACCTAATTAAGTCTTGAAGTCTTGGTTCCCTTATCTGTAAAGTGAAGGTTATTGTTACTCCTTTTCTCAAAAATTTGTTGGGAAGCTTAAATTAAAAAATACCTGTAAAATGCTTAGAATAGACTTCTAGTTTCCCAGTCTAGCATGTAAGAAGCTTGGAAGTCACCACTCTGTGCTATCAACAAGTAAAAATCTGAACAAACCGATAAAAAAACCTCTTCTTAGATCCATAAGAGATGTGAGGTCACATGGCAAACTGCTGTCCCCCAAATTGGAGAGACTGGTGAATACAGAGAAATCCATGAGCACAACCTCTATTGGAACCAGTGCCAGGGTAGTAAAACCTGAACCGAAGTGACTGTTTTCTTCTTTTTTTTTTTTTTTTTGCTTTGTTTATAAGATTTTAAAGGTAACTCATCTTGAATGAAGTCAGTTTTTACAGGATTAATCTAAAGCAAGCAGCTATTGAATGAGGCTCAGTGTGAACAAGTCTGAAAGTTAAAAACTGAAGGGGACCAGAATTGAAAGAGACACGTGTACCCTAATGTTCATCGCAGCACTGTTTACAATAGCCAGGACATGGAAGCAATCCAGATGTCCATCTGCAGAAGAATGGATAAGAAAGCTGTGGTACATATACACAATGGAGTATTACTCTGCTATTAAAAAGAATGCATTTGAATCAGTTCTAATGAGGTGGATGAAACTGGAGTCTATTATACAGAGTGAAGTAAACCAGAAAGAAAAACACCAATACAGTATATTAACGCTTATATATGGAATTTAGAAAGATGGTAATGATGACCCTATATTTGAGACAGCAAAAGAGACACAGATGTAAAGAACAGTCTTTTGTACTCTGTGGGAGAAGGTGAGCATGGGATTATTTGAGAGAATAACATTGAAACATATATATTATCATATGTGAAATAGATCGCCAGTCCAGGTGTGATGCATGAGACAGGATGCTCAGGGCTGGTGCACTGGGACGACCCTGAGGGATGGGATGGGGAGGGAGTTGGGAGGGGGGTTCAGGATGGGGAACACATGTACACCTATGGCTGATTCATGTCAATGTATGGCAAAAACCACAACAATATTGTAAAGTAAATAGCCTTCAATTAAAATAATTAATTAAAAAAAACTCTGGGGGGACTCAGTCATAGAGGATCCCAACACTTCTGTGGGCTTTCCCTCCAGAAGCCTTACCAAATTTTCTTGGTGAAGATCAGAGAAAATTCCCCTAATGATTTTCTTGTTTTTATTATTATTAATTGATCTAAGAGATAGTTCAGTTCAGTTCAGTCGCTCAGTCGTGTCCGACTCTCTGCGACCCCATGAATCACAGCACGCCAGGCCTTCCTGTCCATCACCAACTAGTTTATTCAAAATAATAATGGCAACAATATATTTGATTGTGTATTTATATATCATGTATGGTGTATATATACATATATATATATATGCTTGCATAATAACAAAATGAAGGACAGCAGTGATATGAGGGACAGGAAGAAAGACTTTGGATTATAAGGTTCAGTTCAGTTCAGTTCAGTCGCTCAGTTGTGTCCGACTCTCCGCGACCCCATGAATCACAGCACGCCAGGCCTCCCTGTCCATCACCAACTCCCGGAGTTCACTCAAACTCATGTCCACAGAGTCGGTGATGCCATCCAGCCATCTTATTCTCTGTCGTCCCTTTCTCCTCCCGCCCCCAACCTTTCCTAGCATCAGAGTCTTTTCCAGTGAGTCAACTCGTCGCATGAGGTGGCCAAAGTATTGCAGTTTCAGCTCTAGCATCAGTCCTTCCAATGAACACCCAGGATTGATCTCCTTCAGAATGGACTGGTTGGATCTCCTTGAAGTACAAGGGACTCTCAAGAGTCTTCTCCAACACCACAGTTCAAAAGCATCAATTCTTCGGCGATCAGCTTTCTTCACAGTCCAACTCTCACATCCATACATGACCACGGGAAAAACCATAGCCTTGACTAGACGGACCTTTGTTGGCAAAGTAATGTCTCTGCTTTTTAATATACTATCAAGGTTGGTCATAACTTTCCTTCCAAGGAGTAAGCGTCTTTTAATTTCATGGCTGCAATCAGCATCTGCAGTGATTTTGGAGCCCCCAAAAATAAAGTCTGACACTGTTTCCACTGTTTTTCCATCTATTTCCCATGAAGTGAGGAACGCTGGGCTGGAAGAAGCACAAGCTGGAATCAAGATTGCCGGGAGAAATATCAATAACCTCAGATATGCAGATGACACCACCCTTATGGCAGAAAGTGAAGAGGAACTCAAAAGCCTCTTGATGAAAGTGAAAGAGGAGAGTGAAAAGGTTGGCTTGAAGCTCAACATTCAGAAAACAAAGATCATTATAAGGTACTTGCACTTAAAGAACACAGGGTATGCTACACCAGGAGATAAAATGGAATAATATAAAAGGATCAATTAAAAGCACAAGAAGCTGAAAAATAGTGAGAGAAAAAACTAGGAACTATGAACAAAGACAACAAATAGAAAACAGTAATAAATGTGGTAGATAGCAACCCAACTATATCCAGTTACTTTGAATGTCAATGATCTGAATACACCAATTAAGGCAGAGATTGTTAGAGTGGATTGAAAAACAAGATCCAAATATATTTCGTCTAGAAGAAATCACTTTACATATAAAAATGTATATAGATTAAAAATAAATGAATGGAGAGAGATACACCATATTAACACTAACCAAAAGAAACTGGGAGTAGCTATATTATTTTCAGGCAGAAGAGATTTCAGAACAAGGAAAGTTATCAGAAATAATAGAGGGCATTATATAATGATAAAGGGGTCAGTTCTCCAAGGAAACATAACAGTCCTCAACATGTATGTGCCTGACAATGGAGCATCAAAATATGTGAAACAAAAATGGATAGAACATGAGGAGAAATAGATAAATTCACTATTATAGTTGGAGACATCAGCATGTCCTTATCAGAAATGGGCAGATCCAGCAAGCAGAAAAGCATAAGGATTTTCAACAATGCCATCAATCAACTGGATATAATTGGCAACAATAGATTAATATACCTAACAACAGACTACACATTTTTCTCAAGCTCATATGGAATATTCACCTCTAAACCATAAAAATAAGATAGACCATATTCTAGACCATAAAACACCTAACAATTAAAGGAATAGAGATTGTGCAATGCATGCTCTCAGACAACACTAGAATTAAATTAGAAACCAAAAACAGAAAGATAACTGGAAAATCCCAAGATACATGGAGATTAAACAACACAATTTTGAATGCATGAGTCAAAGAGGAAATTTCAAGAGAAATTTAAAAATATTTTGAGCTAAATGAAACTGTAACTTAAAATTTGTAAGATGCAGCAAGCCAGTGCTTAGGTGGAAATTCATAGCACTGAATACAGATATTAGAAAAGGAAGATCTATAATTAATAATAAAAATTTCCAGTTTAGGAAACTAGAAAAAGAACAAATAAAATCAAAAGTAAACAAAATAAAGGAAATACAACCTAAAAATAAAGAAATTGAAAAATAAAAAATCAAGAGAGAAAGCCAACAAAACCAAAAATTGGCTCTTTGAAAAGATCAGTAAAATCAATAAGACTCTACCCAGGCTAAATAAGAAGAAAGAGAGAAGACACAAATCACTAATATCAGAAATGAAAGTCCTATGAGCACTAAAAGGAAAATAGAGATATACTGTGAATAACTCTATGCCCACAAATTTTATTAATGTAATCTAGATGAAATGGACCAATTCCTTGAACACACAATCTGTCAAAACACACAGAAGGATCTGAAAAGGCTTACGTGTATTACATTTCTATAAAAGAAATTGAATCAGTATGAAACAAAATGCACCAGTTCAGATGGGTTCACAGTTCAGATGGGTTCAGATGGGTTCACTGGTGAATTCTACCAAACATTTAAGGAAGAAATTATACCAATTCTCTACAACCTCTTTTGGAGAGTAGAAGCAGAGAGACTACTTCCTAACCCATTCAGTGAGGCCAGATGAATACCAAAACCAGACAAAGACATCACAAGAAAAGGAAATTATAGACCAAAATCTCTAAGGAACATAGATGCAAAGATCCTCAACAAAATAATAGCAATATAAATCCCACGTTGTGTAAAAATAATTATGCACCATAATCAAGTGGGATTTATCCCAGGTTTGGGAGGTTGGTTCTATATTCAAAAATCAATTAATGTGGAAGTGATAAATTGGGAGATTTGGGTTGACATATACACACTGCTGCTGCTGCTGCTAAGTCACTTCAGTCGTGTCCGACTCTGTGACCCCATAGATGGAAGCCCACCAGGCTCCCCTGTCTCTGTCCCTGGGATTCTCCAGGCAAGAACACTGGAGTGGGTTGCCATTTCCTTCTCCACATATACACACTACAGTGTATAAAATAGATGACTAGTGCAGGAAACTCTACTCAATACCCTGTAATGACCTATATGGGGAAAGGATCTTAAAGAGTGGCTGTCTAATCCCTGTGTCAGGAATATCCCTTGGTGGAGAGAATGGAAACCCACTCCAGTATTCTTGATTATAAAATCTCACGGACAGAGGAGTCTGGTGGGCTACAGTCCATGAGGTTGCAAAGAGTTGGACACAACTCAGCACTATGTATATGTATAACTGATTCACTTTGCTGTGCAGCAGAAACCAACACAGTATTGTAAATAAACTATAATCCAATAAAATTAATTAAAAATCAATTAATGTAACCCATTACATCAATAGGCTAAAGAAAAATCACATAATCAAATCAACAGGTGTAGAAAAGGCATCTGACAAAAAGCAACACTCGATTCAAACCTTCAGTAAACCAAGAATAGAGGGGAATTTCCTCAACTTGATTTAAAAAAATCTACAAAAGCCTCCAGACAGCATCATACTAAAAGCTTTCCCACTAAGAACAAGAACAAAGCAAGGATCATACTATAAGCTTTCCCACTTCTTTTCAATATTGGAAGTTCTAGATAATGCAAGAAGAAAAAAAGAAGAAATATATACAGATTGGGAAGGAAGAAATAAAGCTATCTTTGTTCATAGATAACATTATTATTTATGCAGAAAATCTGAAAGAATCAGTTACAACAACAGCAAACTCCTGGGACTAAGAATCTATTATAGCAAAGTTGTAGGATTTAAAGTTAATATAAAAGTCAATAATTTTCTTTTATACCTTCAATGAAAGCTGAATTTGAAATTTTAAAAACCCATAATATTATTTAATTCACCACCCTCCAAAATAAAATAGATAAAATTCTAAGAAAATAATACAAGATCTATATAAGAAAAACTATAAAACTCTGATGAAGAAATCAAAGTACTAAATATAGGACACATAGTCCATATTTATGGATAAGAAGACTTAATACTGCCAAGATGTAAGTTCTTCCCAATTTGATCTGTAAATTCAAAGCAATTGCAATCAAAATCTCATTGAGTTATTTGGTCTATATCAACAAAATGATTCTAATGTTTATCAGTTCAGTTCAGTTCAGTTCATTTCGCTCAGTTGTGTCCGACTCTTTGCGACCCCATGAATCACAGCACGCCAGGCCTCCCTGTCCATCACCAACTCCTGGAGTTCACCCAAACTCATGTCCATCGAGTTGGTGATGCCATCCAGCCATCTCATTCTCTGTCATCCCTTTCTCCTGCCCCCAATCCCTCCCAGTATCAGAGTCTTTTCCAGTGAGTCAACTCTTCGCATGAGGTGGCCAAAGTATTGCAGTTTCAGCTTTAGCATCAGTCTTTCCAATGAACACCCAGGATTGATCTCCTTCAGAATGGACTGGTTGGATCTCCTTGCAGTCCAAGGGACTCTCAAGAGTCTTCTCCAACACCACAGTTCAAAAGCATCAATTCTTCGGCGATCAGCTTTCTTCACAGTCCAACTCTCACATCCATACATGACCACGGGAAAAACCATAGCCTTGACTAGATGGACCTGTTGGCAAAGTAATGTCTCTGGTTTTTAATATGCTATCTAGGTTGTTCATAACTTTCTTTCCAAGGAGTAAGCGTCTTTTAATTTCATGGCTGCAATCAGGCAAAAGACCCAGAATAGCCAACACAGCATTGAAGAAGAAGAACAGAGTCAAAGGACCGACACAACTCAACTTCAAGACTTGCTGTAAAGCTACACTTATCAAACAATGTGGCATTGCTGAAAGAATAGACAAATAGCTCAGTGAAATGTAGTAGAGAGCCCAGAAATAGACTCACATACATTTGGAGTCTGTACACAAAGCTAATCTTTGACAAAGGAGCAAAGACAATACAATGGAGAAAGGATAGTATTTTCAACAAAAGAGTCTGAAACAATTGGACATCCACATGTGAAAAAAGGGAATCTAAACACAGACTTTATACCTTTTACAAAAATTAACGTAAAATGAATCACAGACCTGTATTAAAGATGTAAAATGCTAAAACTCCTAGAAGATAACAGAAGAGAAAGTCTAGATGACCCTAGATTTGGCAATGGCTTTTCAGATACAACTCCAAAGGCATGATACATGAAAGAATTAATAAGCTGGACTTCATCAAAATTAGTAGTTGCTCATCTACAAAAGACTGTCAAGAGAATGAGAAAATGGGCAGACATTAGTAGAAAATATTTGCAAATGATATATTTAATAAAGGACTACTATCCAAAACACACAAAGAACTCTTGAAACTCAGCCATAAGAAAATAAACACCCTGACTAAAATATTGGCCAAAGACATTTACCAGACTCTATATCAGGGAAAACATATAGATGGTAAATATGCATATGAAAGGATACTCCACTTCATATGTCATCAGGGAAATCCAAATTAAAACAATGAGTATATGGAGCAACAGGTACTCTCATTCATTGTTGGGAATGATAATGTACAGCTACTTTGGAAGAGAAGTTAGCAGTTGCTTATAAAAATAAGTATACTGCTATCACATGATCCAGAAATTAGGCTCTTTGATATTTGCCCAAAAGAGTTGAAAACTTATGTCCACACAAAACTCTGCAATGGACGTTGACAGCAACTCTATTTATAATTGCTGCAAGTTGGAAGTATTCAAGATGTCCTTCAGTGGGTGAATGGATAAACAAACTGTGGCATATCTAGACAAAGGAATATTATTCAGCACTAAAAATAAATTAGCTATCAAGTCATGAAAACACATAGAGGAAACTTAAATACATATTACTAAGTGAAAGAAGCAGGGCTGACAAAACTACCTTTTGTATGATTCCAACTATACGGTCTTCTAAAAAAGGGCAAACTATGGACACAGTAACAGGATCAGTGGTTGCCAGTCATTAGAAGTGGTGGAGGGAGCACAGAGGATATTTAGGACAGTGAAACTACTGTGGTACTACAGTGATAGGCTGTACCACTGTACTATAAATTTATCTGAACCCACAGAATGTACAACAGCAAGAGTGAATCTTAATGAAACAATGGTCTTCTGTTGATAATGATGTGTCAACATAGGCTCATCAATTGTAACAAATGTACTATTCTAGTTGTTGTTCAGATGATTAGTCATGTCCAACTCTTTGTGACTCCATGAACTGCAGAACACCAGACTTCCCTGTCCTTTGCCATCTCTGAGAGCTTATTCAAACTCATGTCCATTGAGTTGGTGATGCCATCCAACCATCTCATCCTCGGTCGTCCCCTTCACTTTCTGCCTTCTTTCCAAGAGTCAGGGTATTTTCTAATGAGTCAGCTCTTTGCATCTGGTGGCCCAAGTACTGCAGCTTCAGCTTCAGTATTAATCCTTCCAATGAATAGTCAAGGTTGATTTCCTTTAGGACTGACTGGTTTGATCTTCTTGCAGCCCAAGGGACTCTCAAGAGTCTTCTCCAACACCACAGTTCAAAAGTATCAATTCTTCAGCACTCAGCTGAAGAATTCTTCATGGTCCAACTCTCATATCCATACACGACTACTGGAAAAACCATAGCTTTGACTATGCAGACCTTTGTTGGCAAAGTAAAGTCTCTGTTTTTTAATATGCTGTCTAGGTTTGTCATAGCTTTTCTTCCAAGGAAAAAGCATCTTTTACTTTAATGACTGCAGTCATCATCCACAGTGATTTTTGGAGCCCAAGAAAATAAAATCTGTCACTCTATCCCCATCTATTTGCCATGAAATGAAGGGACAAGATGTCATGATCTTCATTTTTTTAATGTTGAATTTTAAGCCAACTTTTTCACTCTCCTCTTTCAATTTCATCAAGAGGCTCTTTAGTTCCTCTTTGCTTTCTGCCATAAGGGTGGTGTCATCTGCATATCTGAGGTTATTGACATTTCTCCCTGCAATCTTGATTACAGCTTGTATTTCAGCCAGTCCAGCATTTCCCATGATGTACCCTGCATGGAAGTTAAATAAGCAGGGTGACAATATACAGGCTTGATGTACTGCTTTCCCAAATTTGAACCAGTCTGTTGTTCCATGTTGGGTTCTAACTATTGCTTCTTGACCTGCATACAGGTTTCTCCGGAGGCAGGTAAGGTGGCTTGGTATTCCATCTCTTTAACAATTTTCCACAGTTTTCATGATCCACACAGTCAAAGGCTCTAGTGTAGTCAATGAAGCAAATGTTTTTCTGAAATTCGCTTTTTCTATGATCCAACGGATATCGGCAATTTGATCTCTGGTTCTTCTGCTTTTTCTAAATCCAGCTTGAACATCTGGAATTTCTTGGCTCATATGCTATTGAAGCCTAGCTTGGAGAATTTTGAGCATTACTTTGCTAGTGTGTGAGATGAATGCAATTGTGTAGTAGTTTAAACATTCTTTGGCATTGCCTTTCTTTGGGACTGGAATGAAAACTGACATTTTCCAGTCCTGTGATCACTGCTGAGTTTTCCAAATTTGTTGGCATATTGAGTACAACTCTTTCACAGCATCATCTTTTAGGATTTGAAATAGCCCAGCTGGAATTCCATCACCTCCACTTGCTTTGTTGTATTGATACTTCCTAACTGAACTGAAGGCCCACTTGATTTCGGCACTCCAGGATGTCTGACTCTAGGTGAGTGATCACATCATCATGGTTATCAAGATCTTTTTGATCTTTAAAAGATCATCAAGATCTTTTTTATATAGTTTTTTGGTGTATTCTTGCCACCTCTTCTTAATATCTTCTGCTTCTGTTAGGTCCATACCATTTCTGTACTTTATTGTGCCATCTTTGCATGAAATGTTCCCTTGGTATCTCTCATTTTCTTGAAGAGATTTCTAGTCTTTCCCATTCTATTGTTTTCCTCTATTTCTTTGCACTGGTCACTGAGGAAGGCTTTCTTTCTCTCCTTGCTATTCTTTGGAACTCTGCATTCAGATGGGTATATCTTTCCTTTTCTCCTTTGCCTTTTGCTTCTCTTCTCTTTTCAGCTTTCTGTAAGGCCTACTCAGACAACCGTTTTGCCTTTTAGCATTTCTTTTTCTTGGGAATGTTTTTGATCACCACCTCCTGTATAAAGTTATGAATCACCGTCCATAGTTCTTCAGGCCCTCTGTCTATCAGATCTAATCCCTTCAATCTATTTGTCACTTCTGCTGTATAATATTAAAGGATTTGATTTAGGTCATACCTGAATGGCCTTGTGGTTTTTCCTACTTTCTTCAATATAAGTCTGAATTTTGCAATAAGGAATTCATGATCTGAGCCACAGTCAGCTCCTGGTCTTGTTTTTTGCTGACTATATAGAGCTTCTCCATCCTTGACTGCAAAGAATATAATCAATCTGATTTGGGTATTGATCATCTGGTGATGTCCATGTCTATAGTCATCTCATGTTTTCGGAAGAGGGTGTTTGCTATGACCAGTGCATTCTCTTGGCAAAGGTCTGTTAACCTTTGCCCTGCTTCATTTTGTACTCCAAGGCCAAACTTGCGTGTTACTTCAGGTATCTCTTGTTTTCCTACTTTTGCTTTCCAGTCCCCTATGATGAAAAAGATGTCTTGTTTTTGGTGTTAGTTCTAGAAGGTCTTGCAGGTCTTCGTAGAACTGTTCAACTTCAGCTTTTCCTGCACTAGTGGTTGGGGTATAGACTTGGATTACTGTGATATTGAATGATTTGCCTTGGAAACAAACAGAGATCATCCTGTCATTTTTGAGATTGCACCCAAGTACTTTATTTTGGACTCTTTTGTTGACTATGAGGGCTACTCCATTTCTCCTAAGGGATTCTTGTCCACAGTAGTAGATATAATGATCATCTGAATTAAATTCACCCATTCCGGTCTATTTTAGTTCACTGATTCCTAAAAGGTTGATGTTCACTCTTGCCATCTCCTATTTGGCCACTTAAAATTTACCTTGATTCATGGACCTAACATTCCAGATTCCTGTGCAATATTGTTTACAGCAATGGACTTTGCTTCCATCACCAGTCACATCCACAACTGGGTTTTGTTTCCACTTTGACTCAGCCTCTTCATTCCTTCTGGAACTATTTCTTTGCTCTTCTCCAGCAGCATATTGGGAAACTGCTGACCTGGGTGTTCATATCATTCTCAAGGCAAGAATGCTGAAGTGGTTTGCTGCTGGGGGGCCTGCAGTGCCCTGGGTGGGGTCCTAGTCACTCTGAAAACTGAACAGTTAGGGGGCTTACCGTCGGGTGTCCCTGTTCGGGTGCCACTTGCTGGGGTCCGGCCCCGGCAGAGTCCAGGAATACCCTCAGGATGAGCAGTGTCAGCGAGAAAAGAAAGAAAAAAAAAGCTAGTCGAGTCTTGGTTGAATGCAGAATCAAGACTGCTTTATTTTTTTTACATCAGTGCTTGTATATCCTAAAACCAACAATACTAAAAAGGGAGGAGGGATTGTCTTGATAAAATTGTGCCAGGAATGCAGTCATAAACCATCTTCCAGAACAGTCAGTACCTTTATGCATAACTCTTAAACAATGGACTCTTAAGACATCAAGGCCACAAGGCATGAAAAATGGCTTTATTTATTTATCAGTTAGTCAACTGTAAAAATTATTAGCAAGCCTTATTTTGGGAGCCTCAATTCTGGGCAGACTTTGTGACTCCCTAGGTAGCATGGTATCTGTTTTTGGGCTCTACCCCCGTACATCTGCAGAGACAATTTTCTACACTAATACTATATGCTTATTCATTTTGTCATCAACCTTTATGTTTTCTTCTAGTGTACTCCCAGGCACACCATGGACAGGGGGCAGAGAGACATATCAGCGAGCACTGGTATGTGACCTTGAGGGCCAAGAGTCTCAAGAGCTCCCTCCAGATCTCACCCTAAGGGGCCCTTCTAAACTCGTGAAAGGCTCTGTATCCATTTTGCTTGTGGAGTGTTTAGGCCTATTGTTAGCAGACTTAGTTTTATGCCAGGGGCACTTTGTGCAGTCTTGAGCATTCCAAATTCTAAATTGACATTTATAACCCCAACAGGGCCAGAAGGGGTAGGGTGTTTTGTTTAAAAATATTTTTTTCATTCCTGGCCTGTTTATAGGGCCCATACACCCTCAGGGACTGTATTGCTGCCATGCAAAGGCTTCAAGGGGGATATTTGAGCAGGAGTCAGAAGAATTCTTAGAAAGCACAGAGGACTACCAAGTATCAGAAGAAGAAAAGACGGAGGCCCGGGAGTAGATGATGGGGTGGCCCTGAGAAATCCCCGGAGGTCTGGACAGCCTTGCGTGCCAGCTCCTCAAGCCAAGACCTTGTCATGGGCGGGGTCTCTCATGCCGGCTCCCGACAGTTTGCCACTTCAGTAGGAATATTTATAATGGGGGTGGCTATGCATATCCA